>NC_033800.1:93745559-93813973 GCF_001876935.1 Asparagus officinalis
AACATCAGAGGCCAGCAGGAATCCTACAGCCTTTACCCATTCTGGAGAGGAAATGGGCAGATATTTCTATAGACTTTATTATAGGATTGCCGAGATTGAAGAAGGGGAATGATTTAGTTTGGGTAATAGTGGATCATTTGACGAAGTCTGCATATTCTGGAGAAGCTTCCAGAACTCTTTTGGTAGCCAATTATCTTACTATAGTGTATTTTACCCGCAGACGGATAGACAGACGGAGAGAGTGAACCATATATTGGAGGACATGTTGAGGGCGTGCGTTATTGATTTTCAGAGTAGTTGGGAGGACCACATCCCATTGATTGAGTTTGCCTATAATAATAGCTATCAAGGGACTATTGACATGGCACCGTATGAAGCACTGTATGGAAGGTCTTGCAGATCACCTATTTGTTAGGTAGAATCAGAAGACAGTCTATTGCTTGGACCGAAGCTTGTTAGACCGACTACAGAGAATGTAGCAGTCATTCGAGAGTGTATTCTTACAGCGCAAAATCATTAGAAAAGTTATGCAGACCGGAGGTAACAACCATTAGAATTCCAAGTTAGGGATTATGTTTTGTTAAAAGTATCACTAATGAAGGGTGTATAGCGTTTTGGTATACGGGGCAAGCTTGCCCCGAGGTACATTGGTCCGTTCTCGATATTGAGCATACACGATGTTTTTCATGTTTCTATGTTTAAGAAGCATCTACATGACGAGTAGGAGAAGCGAGTGTTGGACGCACCAGAGGTCAAGAGTCACGATAATTTGACTATGATTGAGATTCTGGCATGCATTCTTGCTAAGGAGGACAAGAAGCTTAGAAATAAGGTGATACCCTTAGTTAAAGTTCAGTGGAACAGGAGAGGAATTGAGGAGACTTCATGGGAGCACAAGGAGGATATGCGTCGCGACTACCCACACATGTTTGAATAGGTAAATTAAAAATTTAGTATGATTTTTTTATAATTTATGGTTATCCGTATGGTCATGTTTATACTTAACGCTAGAATGATGATACTAGCACTTAGCTCCTAAGTATTCGGAACACACAGTATATATATGGAGGGTTCCTTATTTGGATTTTTTATCCGACGTACTTGTTCTGTTTAGTTAGGGGTTAACTAGGAGCATTTGCATTTTAGACCATTAAGTATAGATATCGATGATGATTTTTGGGGGTGTGAATATATTATGAATCGCGACTACCCGCATCTGTTTGAGTAGGTGGGTTGATTAATTTTGATTGATATTTATGGATTGTTTATATGGTTATATTCATACTTAAAGCTAGAATGGAGGTATTTACACTTAACTTCTAATCATTCAGAACACATGATATATATATGGGGGTTCTTTGTTTGGATTTTTCACCCGACGTACTAGTTCCGTCTAGTTAGGAGTTGAGTGGGAATATTAGCATTCTAGATTGTTAAGTGTAAATATTTTTATGTTTCATATCAGGAGATTAATAGTGCGAGATGTGTATATAAGGGTTTTCTTGTCTGGATTATCCCCTCAACATGCTTTTCTGATATTATTAATCTCTAGGATACGATTGCAAATTCCGGGGATGAATTTTTTTTAAGGGGGGAAGAATGTAAAACCCCGAAAATTTGAATATTATATTAAAAAATAATAATAAATATGTTATATGGTAAAAATATAATATATTTTAATATTTGAGTATGATAGGAATTGATTTGAGATCAATTCAATGTATATTTGTGAATATAAGAGTGCAAATGCACAAAACAATGCCACAAAGAAATCGAAAATAACATTTAAATTTAATATTTTATTATATGGATTTCGTTGAATCTGGACAAATCTAAAAGACCAAAGTTGCTACGGGCTCTCAACAGTATTTTCCAACAAGAATCTTAAATCATCTCTATTCTGAGTCGAATACAGAAGGAAAGTTACGCCAAAATACCGAGTATTATTTTTTTCTATCAACACTACGTTCCTTGGTCGGATCACAAGACATTTAATTCTGTCGTTAGCGATATGTATATACTAAATATATATATAATAAATATATATATAATACATATATATATATATATACACACACACACACACACACACACACACACACACATGTGTTTTCATAAAAATTATCATCTTTTTATCAGAATTTCAAATCCTAATAGCCCCTCTTCCTCTCTCTCAAACCCTAGCCCTAAAGTTAAGATTTTTGGAGCGTCTTGTGAGGTGAGAAGCGAGGAAAAGGCGATATCTACGACGTTTGGTGACGAGGAGTCATTTCACATCAGTTTTAGAGGCTTGCATATGTAATAAGGCAAGATCATCTGCATCCAAACCCATCCCTATAGTGTTTAATGATTATAAAAGTATTTAATTAATGTTTTCATGCTTAAGGTTTAACCTAATATGTAAAAGATGAGATTTTTAATGATAAATCTTAACCCAATGCTAGATCATTAGCTTTTTCCTAATTATTTATGATAGTAACACGATCATGATCATTAAGCGTGATTAAATTTTTATTTTTTAAACTTGATAATTATGTTTAACTCATGTGTTAATCCTAATTTGTTGTCTAATTAAATTATAAAAAGGTTTAGTTTTTATTTTCATCATAGATTGTAGAAAACTAGTGCATGTGTATAATATTTAACTGGAAATTTAAGAAAACATATAAACTCCAAACTAAACAAAACTAGTGTCAAATAAAAACTATGTGAACCTATTTTCTAAAACAAAAAACCATTCTAATAAAGAATTTTTATAGTCAATTTATTAATGACATATTCTGTAGAAAACTGTTGCACGTGTGTAAACTTTAACTGGAAATTTAGGATAGCATGTAAAGTTCAAACTAAACCAAACTAGTGCCAAATGATAGTTATGTGGATCTAGTTTTCAAAATAGAAAACTATTCTTAAAAAGAGTTTGTCTAGAGAAAGATATGCTCACTTTACTAATAATATATTCTGCAGAAAACTACAGATATGCTGATTTGAAATAATTGATATATTACGTGAAGCATTATTTGAGTTTTCATGTTAATTAATCATGCTTAAATCCTAGGTTTATGATACCTAAGTAAGATAAACATGTTTAAATAAATTTTACCTCTGTTCATGAGTAGTTTTTATCATGTGTTGATAATCACTTTGTTTACATATTTAATAATTTTTGTTTAATTAGGATGTTAAACCCTAATTTGGAAGATATAATAATTTAATTTGATAAATTCAGATAATTCCTATTGCATATGCTAAGTATAAAATCTCGTTTTAACGACATGATATGTACAATTGACTTAAGCACTGTTTGTACACGAAAGAATATGTGTCTTGACAGAGTAGTCGACTACTAATCTTAGTAGTCTGCTACTCGTGCCCAGTTGAGTATAACAAAAATTGTGTGTTTGAATAGTAGTCGACTAATATTCTTAATAGTCGACTACTAATACTAATAAATGTTATTGCAGAGTCTGGATGGACTTAGTGTAGTCGACTACTAAGCCTAGTAGTCGACTACTAAGGTTGTTGCCTGAATTTTGTTTTGCATATGTTTGAGATATGTTTGCGTGTTTCGAGCCGCACTTCTTTATACGTAAATTCACGAATAGTGTAGTAGCACACACATGGGTATACTAAAAGGAATTATGATGGGTTTAACCCAATTACTTTGAGAAAGAGTTTAGTACTACGCACCTTCTGGATATCGTTGATAAGCTCAGTTCAGTACTATGGAGGTAGTGCGTCGATATTCTATTTGTACAGGATAATGAGTCGGGTTTGGATTCTTTATCTAGAAATTCATCCGTACAAGGGTGTGATGAGGCTTGTGAGCCGTACTTCTAAGATACCTATATTGTAGGTCGTTCCGCACTCATGTTACGCACTGAGATCGCGCTGAGACTAATGAGCCATGTACACTAATTAGGATACCTACAGGGTAGTCCGTTGCACATGATAATGGTAAGTATCAAAATCTTGCACAGAGTTGCATTGAGATAGTTAAATGATAGCCCGAGTTGTTGGCGGATGCTAGTTATGTTTTTGGCTCACTGCTGAAATATATGACCCAGAGTACTTTGCATTTGAAAGTACACAGGATTTGTGCGGGTATTTATTCTATCTTCCCAATGACAGTGGAAGATATTATGAATATGATATGTTGATGTCTTTACTTTGGTATTTATTCTATCTTCCCAATGACAGTGGAAGATATTATGAATATGATATGTTGATGTCTTTACTTTCTTTTACTGCTTTTTTTTATTTTCTTAGTTTTTATCAATAATTAGCAATTCATAATTTGAGATATATGGTATATACATGAGGGTTTCCTTGTTTGGATTATTTTGCTCGATGTACCAATCTCGTATTGTGGATTTATAATTGTTGTTTTCATTTAGATTGTTTATTTTTAGTTCGGTATTAATGTTTAGATATTTACAATTCGGGACATATGGTATATACATGATGGTTTCCTTATTTGGATTATTTCGCTCGACGTACTATGTCTCATATTGTAGGTATCTAAATATTAATTCAATTAGATACGGGGGAAAATAATCTAGGTAGACTATGCTTGATAGATAAAGGCTCCACTCCATCTAGCAGCCCTTTCCCTAGGGGCTGATGGAGGTAATCTTGCTATAGCGTTCTGACACTCTTGTTGTTACTCTTTTTCTACTAATATTCTTTCATGTAATTCGGAGTACCGAAGAGTCGTAGGATGTCAGAGTTCTTACATAGTCGTTGTCACATGAGATTTATTAGAGGCTCCACCCTAGTTTTATATTTTTGTTCAGACCTTAGAGTTTATTTCATAGTGTAAAGGCAGTGTACCTTACTACGATTTTCAGTTGTTTATTATCAAGACATATTTATTCATTTTGGATATCAGATGTATTCCAGGTTGTTCATTGAGATATGATTTATTTATGAGATACTTCTTTCTATATCATGTCTATTGTAGTTATTTTCTTTCTGTTGCATGTTTTGTACCGGCACTTTCTTTTGATTCCACTAGAGAATATTAATGTGGTTGGTAAAACTTATTGTTGCACAGTATGGGTGTATGGCAGGTTTGATATCTCTGGGTTCATCTTGGTCTGCAGCCATGTGTGAAATCAGGGGCATCACAGGTTCATCTTTAATTGATGTGCTCACATGATGTCAAACATCTTCAAATTTGCTAGATGATCGCCCTTGTTCCGGCTCTTCACATAACATTCGATCTTCTTACGTAGATGTTCATGGAAGATTGTATTCATTACACACTGATAGGTTGCACCGGCGTTTTTTAATCTAAATGGCATCACTGTGTAGCAATATACTCCCAATGGGGTCCTAAAGGCAGTGTGTTTTTCGTCTTCAGGATACATCTTGATTTGGTTATATCATGAGAATCCATCCATAAAAGACATCCTCTCATACCTGTTAGACCCTAGAGGGAGGGGTGATTATGGTCTTATGCTAATCTAATCCCGATTAATTACCAATTAAAATTATGTTGATCAATATGTTCTTGCAAGAGATAGATATGAATAAGAACAATAAGAATATGTACAAATAAAATATAAGCCAAGCAAAACACAAACACACGATATATTTACGAGGTTCGGTCACCACGACCTACGTCCCCGCTCCTTACCTCGAGGAGATATCCACTATCACAATCCGGTTTGGAAGCCGAAAATTCTACACACTCGGTTACAAGTTCACCGAAAACTCTCACACTACACAATCACTAATCAATCACACTTTATACACTTAAGTGTAGGAACCTAGCCCGTGTCCTCCTCTTCAAGTGCTCGGTTACAACCTTTCCCTAGGTTCGTCAACCGACTCCACTCCTATTGGATTCGACCCCGTCTCTCGCCTCACACTTTTCTCGGTGTACAAGTGTATTACAAGTGATTTTCACAAAAGAAGATTAAATACAATGGTTTGTTCTCAAATAACAAGTGAGAACACAATGAAGCTCACATTCACTAAATCACACTCCACAACCCACACTATATGGTATGAAGATATTAAGCTCAATATGTGTATGTGATAACAGTGAATGAAACTCAATAAATATAGCTAATTGAAATGAAAATGAAATAACAAGCTATATAAGAGTTTAGAAAACTTCTCAAACAAGAAGAACAGTAGATGATGATCCCAATAGGATTTGAAAGCCACTTCTTATTGTAGGAAAACTTCTCTTGAAACAAAACAAACTGATTAAATCAGCTTAAACAACTCTTAAACACTTTGTATACTTTAGTAATCAATTCTCTTGGTTGGTTCAAGTGTTGAATGCAGTAGGGTATTTATAACAACCCAATACATCAGTAAAAACTCACTTAGATTGACCAAAAAGCCCACAAAGAACAGCTGTAAAAAAACTAGCCGTTGGAGTGATCTAACAGTTCGGCGGTCGACCGGGGCGGTCGACCGCGAGCTCAAAAATACAGAGTTTGAAAATATAAAGCTGGCGGTCGACCGTGGCGGTCGACCGCGAAAGTCTCTGGATGTTTTCACGGTCGACCGTCACAGTCGACCGCAAGCACATAAAATCCATGCTAAGGAAAAATATCATTGGCGGTCGACCGCGACGGTCGACCGAAATCTGATATATTTCATATGGCAGGTTTTTGGGCTATTTTAAAAATTCATTAAAAATATCAAATCAAATCCAAAAATAGTGAGTTATTTTCTGCTGAAAATAAGAAACCATCATACCCATTTCTTGTGCAACTGTTCTATACCAATATAGAACGTGTGGGTACAATTGGTGGTTCTGAAAAAATTAAAACCCTTGTTAAAGGAATGGAGATTGAATTAACTACTAAAACAATTGGTAAAATATTCAACATTCCTTATCAAGGAGTTTCTCTTAGCTCTGTTAGGATGAATGATTCAGACTTGCTATCCAATCACATATTTCTTCCAGGACATGGAAAACCTTTGAACAATTCAAACAAACTTCGTCCATTTCCTAGGTTCATTGCTCGTATCCTAGCCTATAACTTATTTCCAAAAACTGGAAGTTTTCATTTCATTTCCCTAGAATTAGCAAAAGCTATATATGCTATTATGGGAAATATTCAAGTTAATTGGGCTGAGGTTTATTTTGATAATTTTCTGACCATTCCTAGAGGATTTCTTCCTTATGGTGCATTCCTGACTAAGATCTTTGATAAATTCCATGTTGATCTCAAATCTGAAAAATCTGTTGTCCGTTCAATTGAATTTTTTGATTCAAATGCCCTAACTAGGATGAAATTGACAAATTTTGAAATCCAAGATCACAATCCTCAAAATGAACCTGTTCAAAATGAACCTGAACTTCAACAAGAAGATATTCCACAAACCTCAACTCAAGCTGGAGCCTCTTCAAGTCAACCTCCACCATTTCCTACTGAACCTTCATGTTTTTCAGACGTGCAATACAATACTTTGAGTGCACGTATCCTAGAACTGGAAACAGGTCAACGAGCTATATATGCACAAAACAGATATATCATCAGCAATCAAGAAGACCTAATCAAAAAGTTTGAAGACTTGGACTCAAAGCTTAATTCATATTTTCAAGGCCAACAACCTCCTCCAGCACCTTAGAATTTGTTTCTGTTTTTTGGTCAAAACAATTATGTTCTTATGTTTAAAACTATGTGGTTGTTATTATGTTTAAAACTATGTGGTTATGTTGCTTTTATGTCAAGTTTGCTACAATATAACTGTGTGTTAAGCCTGCTATTATGAAAAGTTTGCTATTATATGTGTTAAGTTTGCTACTATTTTGTTCGTTAATATAACTGCTATATATTTTAAACAGATAATGGTGATGAACATTATGGAACTTGTGGTCTTTATGGCAAGTCTTTGCCTACCAATATGGATGGGTGAAGTTATGGACTATGTTCATAACCTTGATGATTTGTTTGAAGTGTTAACTCATGTTGACGAAATTATGTTATGTTTAGGTTCTTCTTCTTTTTGTTGATAACAAAGGGGGAGAAATAGTTAAGTTTTATATTTTTTATTATGAATGTTAAAAACTTTGCATATATGCAGGGGGAGTAAGTATTACATGTTTTAAAATTTAATATGATGCATAAATTATTTGTTATCATCAAAAAGGGGGAGAATGTTGAATATCATTTCTCCATGATAATGTTTTGATGATAACAATTTATATTTTGTGTGCACTAACTTTCATATGCAGATTTCAATATCAGAATATGTACAAGTGCAAGTGAATATCAAGGCATTTTGAAGTGAAGAAAATGAAGAACAAAAGATAATGTATTTGAATTTTTCTTTGCTTAGAATATTTGTACAAGCCTTGATCACACACACGCACACACACACATTTTTAGAATACACTAACACAGGCTTAGTGTGTTGGTTAACTATAGAAATCCCCTATGTTAACCATTAGAATAATAGTTAAAACTTAATTATAAAAACTCATTATTTCTGAATTTTTGATCTTAATAGTCGACTAATTAGGATAGTAGTCGATTACTCATGTATATAACTCAAATACAAGTTTCTGTCTTTTTACAGTATAGTCGACTAATAGAGATTATAGTCGACTACTGAGATGTTTGACAGAAACATAAGTTTCTGTCTTTTTACAGTGTAGTCGACTAATGACTACAGTAGTCGACTACTGAAGAAAAATATAAATTTTCAAGTTTCTGTCTGAACTCAGTGTAGTCGACTAATTATCATTATAGTCGACTACTGAGAACATTTTCCGAAAACACAGAGTCTGTCTGAACTCAGTGTAGTCGACTAATGACTACAGTAGTCGACTACAAGAGACAGTTTTTCAGTTTTCAGAATTTGAATATCTGACAGTTTTTGGCCGTTTTTAAACGTTTTCAAACTTTAAAAACTTGTCTTTTCAAGGGGTATATATAGGTTATTTGTTCAGAAAAATTGGAGAAATATACATACCCATAAGCTTTGATTCTTGAGCAATTTCCTAAGTGAAAAACATTCTGATTTTCTGAAAAAGAAGAGTTTCTGAAATTGCCTATATACTTTCATCAAAAACAAATCAATTAGGCAATTTTACAAAGATTAAAAGAATCCTAAGCCACTGCTGCACATTATTACACATTCAAGGCTTATAGGATCATTGTGTTCTTCTTCAACAAGTTTTCTCTCGGTTGTGAGAGGGTTAGTCTCTTGGGTTAGAGATTGGTGTTCAAATTGACAAGGAGTTTGTCAATTGGTGTTGCAATTTGCAGGAACTTGCAAATTGGTCAGGTTTGCATTTGATTTTGTAAGTTTATTCAAAATCATAGTGAAAACTCTCAAGCGGGATTTGCTTGGGGACTGGATGTACACCAGTTTGGTGGAACCAGTATAAAATCCTTGTGTTTGTGTTTGCAAATTTCTGAGATTGCCATTTTTTTCTTTGCAATTTATTATCTACTTTGCAATAATTTTAAAAGAACACTATTCACCCCCCCTCTAGTGTTCAAGTGTATCTATTTCAGATCCTACATTTGGTATCAGAGCAAGGTGAAAGATGGCATTGTCAAATACATCACAATTCAAGGAAGGTCACTCTACAAATCGTCCTCCAATGTTCGATGGCACGAACTACAACTACTGGAAGTGTAGGATGAAGATCTATCTCCAATCTCTTGGCTACGAACTTTGGAACGTCGTTGAAACAAAATATGAGAAACCAACAACTCCTTTCGCGGAATGGACTACATCTCAAAGGAACAATGCGAATTTGGATTCTAAAGCAATGAATGCCTTATTTTGTGCACTTGACAAGAATGAGTTCAATAGGGTGTCAACGGCCACATCCGCATATGATATTTGGCACACACTCGAGGTAACTCATGAAGGTACTACTAAAGTTAAAGAGTCTAAAATTTCTGTTCTTGTGCACAGATTTGAATTATTCAAGATGAAGGAAAATGAGACTATTGGAGAAATGTTCACAAGATTCACCGACATCACAAATTCTCTTATTGGTCTTGGAAAAACATATACTCAAGTGGAGATGGTAAGAAAGATACTTCGTTCACTTACTCCACAATGGGAAAAGAAAGTTACCGCTATTGAAGAAGCCAATGATTTGTCAACTCTTACGGTTGAAAATCTTATTGGTAATCTTATGGCATATGAAGTACAACTTGAAGATAGGAAGAATGATGAAGAATCTAAGAACAAGAAAGTTCTTGCATTTAATACTACTTCAGATAAAGAAGATTCAGATGATAATGATGAAGAAATGGGCATGTTTGCACGAAAATTTCGAAAATTCATCAAAAGAGGTAATTTTAAATTTAAGAATTCAAATTCAACTAACCCTCTTTGTTTTAAGTGTAATAAACCAGGGCATATGAAGAAAGATTGTCCAATGTTGAAGAATAAACAAAAATCAAGTTATTTCAACAACTTCAACAATATTCAAAATAACAAGAAGAGGAAAGCAATGGCGGTCACTTGGGATGATAGTGATGAATCATCCTCAGATGAAGAAATTGAAGAAAAGGAAAGTGCTCACATGTGTTTCATGGCACAAGATGATGTAAGTGAAAATGAAGAGCTTTTAGATGCTTTTAATGAATTATATGAAACTTTTATAAGATTAAAAATTTCACATAATTTTCTTAAAGGTGAGAATAAAAGGTTACGTGAAGAAATTTCAGATTTAAATTCCTCTACTTATACTAATTCTCAATTAGTTGAATTAAAAGAAGAAAATTTTTCTTTACTAAAAGAAAATGATAATTTATCTAATGAAAATAAATATTTAAAATCAGAATGTAATAAGTTAAATATTCGAATTAATAGTTTAGATAAAGATATTTCTTCTTTTAAATCAAGATATGAAGATATATGTTTAAATGTAAGCAAATTTAATAAAGGAAAAGAAAATCTTAATAATATTCTTTCTTTTCAAAGAGAATCACAAAAGACAAAAGGATTAGGTTTTCAAATTAATAAAAACAAATCAAAGAATACAATTTTTGTAAAACCTTCTTGTGATTTGCATGATTATAAATATGAAAATTTGTATAAAAAGAAATCAAAATTCTTTTCTATTTGGGTTCCAAAAGAATTATCTTCTTTTAATAAGAATTTTTATATTTCTGATTTTATTAAAAATATTTGTTTATCATCTAATTATTTAAGTAAATCAAACTCTTCATGGGTTTGGTTTCCTAAAGGCTAATTTAAAGGACCCAACATAGTATGGGTACCAAAATGTAAATGTTTATTTTTTCAGGTACCCAAGAAAGATAGGTGGATTTTAGATAGTGGTTGCTCTAAACATATGACTGGAAATATTCAATTGTTGTCATCTTTTCAAAACAAGGATGGAGGTACCGTTACTTTTGGAGATAACAACAAAGGAAAAGTCATCGGTATTGGTTCCGTAGGTAATCCAAACAAACCTATCATTGATAATGTTTTATTAGTTAATGGTCTTAAACATAATTTACTAAGTATTAGTCAACTTTGTGATAAAGGTTATAAAATTGTTTTTGAAAAAGAATCATGCTTAATTTATGATATTGATTTAATAACCATTATTTTTAAAGGTTATAGAAAAAATAACATATATGTGTTATCAATGAATAATATTTCAAATGAACATTGTCTTATTGCATCATCTAATGATTCTATTTTATGGCATAAACGTTTTGGACATGTTAACTTTAAACATATGTCTAAGATTTCTAAAAATGATTCAGTAAATGGTTTGCCTAAGATGTCATTTAAAAATAATTTTTGTGATGCATGTCAACAAGGAAAAATGCACAAATCTTCTTTTAAATCTAAAAACATAATATCTACAAATAGACCATTAGAATTAATTCATATAGATCTTTTTGGTCCATCTAGAGTAGCATCTTTAAATGGAAGTAGATATGCATTTGTTCTTGTTGATGATTTTTCTAGATTCACTTGGGTAATTTTTCTTAAACATAAAAATGATGCTTTTAATGAGTTTTCTATATTTTGCAAGAAAATTCAAAATCAAAAATCAACTTCTATTATCTCTATACGTAGTGATCATGGAGGTGAATTTGAAAATGAATTATTTGCAAATTATTGTGATCAACATGGTATATCACACACATTCTCTTTTCCTCGAGCTGCTCCACAAAATGGAGTTGTAGAAAGGAAAAATAGAACCTTACAAGAATGTGCTAGAACCATGTTATGTGATAGTAATTTACCTAAATATTTTTGGGCAGAAGCCGTATCAACAGCATGTTATGTATTAAATAGAGTTTTATTACGACCTATTTTAAAGAAAACATCTTATGAATTATTTTATAACAAAATTCCTAAAGTATCTTACTTTAAAGTTTTTGGTTGTAAATGTTTTATCTTAAATACAAAGGATAACTTAGATAAATTTGATTCAAAATCCGATGAAGGAATTTTTGTTGGATATTCTAATCACAGTAAAGCATATAGAATTTATAACAAAAGAACACAAGTTATTGAAGAATCTTTACATGTTTCTTTTAATGAAAGTTTTTCAAAAATACCTATTATACTAAATAATGATGATGATGTAATTGATACCATACAAGATACTCCTATGATAGATATTACAAAAGATGATAATCTACAAAATGATTTACCTAAAGATTTTGTAGAAGTTAAAAATCATCCACATGATTTAGTTATAGGAAATATATCTGACAAAGTAACTACTAGATCACATTTTAATTTGATTGCTCATAATGCTTTTATTTCAACTATTGAACCTAAAAATATAAAAGAAGCACTTCTTGATGATTCATGGATAATTGCTATGCAAGATGAACTTAATCAATTTACTAGAAATAATGTTTGGGATCTTATACCTAGACCTCAAAATAAATCCATTATTGGAACAAAATGGATTTTTAGAAACAAATTAGATGAATTTGGTCAAGTTGTTAGAAACAAAGCTAGATTAGTTGCTCAAGGTTATAATCAAGAAGAAGGAATTGATTATGATGAAACTTATGCACCAGTTGCACGATTAGAATCAATTAGGATTTTACTTGCATTTGCATGTTTTATGAATTTTAAATTATTTCAAATGGATGTTAAAAGTGCTTTTTTAAATGGTTTTATAAATGAAGAAGTTTTTGTAGAACAACCTCCAGGTTTTGAACATGAAAGTTTTCCAAATCATGTTTTTAAACTTAAGAAAGCATTATATGGTCTTAAACAAGCACCTCGTGCATGGTATGATAGATTAAAGAAATTTCTTTTAACTTCAGGTTTTGATATTGGAAAAGTTGATTCAACATTGTTTATTAAGAAAATAAATAAAGATATTTTACTAATTCAAATATATGTAGATGATATTATTTTTGGTTCTACTAACAATAATCTTTGTCAAGAATTTGCTAAGAATATGCAGGATGAATTTGAAATGAGTCACATGGGTGAACTAAATTTCTTTCTTGGACTTCAAATTAAACAATTGAAAGAAGGAATTTTCATCAATCAAAGCAAGTACGCAAAAGATTTACTTAAAAGATTCGGATTGGAAAATTCAACAAGCAAACCAACACCTATGAGCACTACAACATCTCTTGACAAAGATGAAAATGGTAAGAATGTTGATCAAAAGCTCTATCGAGGTATGATTGGATCACTTCTTTACATTACTGCTAGTAGACCTGATATTATGTTTAGTGTATGTTTATGTGCAAGATTTCAATCAAATCCTAAAGTTTCACATCTTAAAGCAGTAAAAAGAATATTTAGATATATTAAAGATACTACAAATTATGGTTTATTTTATCCAAAACATAGTTCTTTTGATTTAATATCATATAGTGATGCTGATTTTGCCGGATGTAAATCTGATAGAAAAAGTACAAGTGGAACATGTCATTTCTTAGGACATTCACTTGTATCTTGGTTTAGTAAGAAACAAAATTCAGTATCATTATCAACAACTGAAGCTGAATATATTGCTGCAAGTCTTGCATGTGCACAAATATTATGGATGAAACAAACTTTAACTGATTATGGCATAAATTGTCCCATATCATCTATTATGTGTGATAATTCTAGTGCAATTAATTTATCTAAAAATCCTATTCAACACTCACGTACAAAACACATTGATATTAGACATCATTTTTTACGTGATCATGTTCTTAAAGGTGACATATCATTAGAGTTTATACCTACAGATAAACAAATTGCAGATATATTAACAAAACCACTAAAAGAAGAAGTTTATGTTAAATTAAGAAGGGAATTAGGTATATGTTCAATTGAAGATTTAAATTAATTTTTAAAACAAAAATACATAAATTTAAACCTTAAGTAGTCGATTAATCTAACTTATAGTCGACTACATGCACAATTCTTACAAACTATTTTTCTGAAAAATCAGATTATAGTCGACTACTTACCTTTATAGTCGACTACTCAATGTAAAATCTTAAAAATACTCTCTGTTGATTACAGTGTAGTCGACTAATTCACATATTGGTCGACTACTCAGAGTTAAAAACTAAAACTTAACCTTCTATCTTTTACAGTATAGTCGACTATTTTGACTATTAGTCGACTACTAATTCTGAACCTTTAGTTTATTAAGAAAAGTGGATTTTTTATGTTTTAAACCCAATATCCAATAACCCTACCCGTTTTACTTTAGTAAAAATCATCTAAACCATTCATTTTTAACTGCACCAATCCTAACCATTCATCTAAAATTTAATCTTGACCCTACATTCTATTTACCATCTAATCTAAACCTTACATTATTAAAAGATAAATTAAAAAGCAAAAATAACCCACTAACTCTACCCAAAACCGAAAACCCATCTTCCCCATCTTCTTCTCTTCAGTTTCACCGATTCCAGGTTAGGGCTTTTCTTGTTTCTAAAATTTCCTCATCAATTTCTTTATTTGTCTTTCAATCTTGTCAAGCTATCAGGCTCATTAGTCGACTAATCCAGGCTATAGTCGGCTATTCTAGGGTTTCTACTGTTTGGGGTATACTTCTAAACTTGATCTTTCATTCTCTTGTTATTTATCTAGTTCATCATGTTTAGATCTAAGAAAGCTAAGCAAACTCACAGTTCTCTCAATGATGAAATCATTGTTTATTTAAGAAGTCCTGAATTATTGGAAGAATTTAACAGACTTTCAACTTTAGAAATTCTTACAGGACGATTTGTGAAGTTCGATGATTTCATCCCATGGAACTTTAGTTCTTATTTTGAAAATGTGGGCTTGCTTGAGTTATTTTCTGCTGAAAATAAGAAACCATCATACCCATTTCTTGTGCAACTGTTCTATACCAATATAGAACGTGTGGGTACAATTGGTGGTTCTGAAAAAATTAAAACCCTTGTTAAAGGAATGGAGATTGAATTAACTACTAAAACAATTGGTAAAATATTCAACATTCCTTATCAAGGAGTTTCTCTTAGCTCTGTTAGGATGAATGATTCAGACTTGCTATCCAATCACATATTTCTTCCAGGACATGGAAAACCTTTGAACAATTCAAACAAACTTCGTCCATTTCCTAGGTTCATTGCTCGTATCCTAGCCTATAACTTATTTCCAAAAACTGGAAGTTTTCATTTCATTTCCCTAGAATTAGCAAAAGCTATATATGCTATTATGGGAAATATTCAAGTTAATTGGGCTGAGGTTTATTTTGATAATTTTCTGACCATTCCTAGAGGATTTCTTCCTTATGGTGCATTCCTGACTAAGATCTTTGATAAATTCCATGTTGATCTCAAATCTGAAAAATCTGTTGTCCGTTCAATTGAATTTTTTGATTCAAATGCCCTAACTAGGATGAAATTGACAAATTTTGAAATCCAAGATCACAATCCTCAAAATGAACCTGTTCAAAATGAACCTGAACTTCAACAAGAAGATATTCCACAAACCTCAACTCAAGCTGGAGCCTCTTCAAGTCAACCTCCACCATTTCCTACTGAACCTTCATGTTTTTCAGACGTGCAATACAATACTTTGAGTGCACGTATCCTAGAACTGGAAACAGGTCAACGAGCTATATATGCACAAAACAGATATATCATCAGCAATCAAGAAGACCTAATCAAAAAGTTTGAAGACTTGGACTCAAAGCTTAATTCATATTTTCAAGGCCAACAACCTCCTCCAGCACCTTAGAATTTGTTTCTGTTTTTTGGTCAAAACAATTATGTTCTTATGTTTAAAACTATGTGGTTGTTATTATGTTTAAAACTATGTGGTTATGTTGCTTTTATGTCAAGTTTGCTACAATATAACTGTGTGTTAAGCCTGCTATTATGAAAAGTTTGCTATTATATGTGTTAAGTTTGCTACTATTTTGTTCGTTAATATAACTGCTATATATTTTAAACAGATAATGGTGATGAACATTATGGAACTTGTGGTCTTTATGGCAAGTCTTTGCCTACCAATATGGATGGGTG
Organism: Asparagus officinalis; assembly: GCF_001876935.1. Lineage (NCBI taxonomy): Eukaryota > Viridiplantae > Streptophyta > Magnoliopsida > Asparagales > Asparagaceae > Asparagus > Asparagus officinalis. The sequence continues at coordinate 93,761,999 of NC_033800.1, forward strand.
AAGTTATGGACTATGTTCATAACCTTGATGATTTGTTTGAAGTGTTAACTCATGTTGACGAAATTATGTTATGTTTAGGTTCTTCTTCTTTTTGTTGATAACAAAGGGGGAGAAATAGTTAAGTTTTATATTTTTTATTATGAATGTTAAAAACTTTGCATATATGCAGGGGGAGTAAGTATTACATGTTTTAAAATTTAATATGATGCATAAATTATTTGTTATCATCAAAAAGGGGGAGAATGTTGAATATCATTTCTCCATGATAATGTTTTGATGATAACAATTTATATTTTGTGTGCACTAACTTTCATATGCAGATTTCAATATCAGAATATGTACAAGTGCAAGTGAATATCAAGGCATTTTGAAGTGAAGAAAATGAAGAACAAAAGATAATGTATTTGAATTTTTCTTTGCTTAGAATATTTGTACAAGCCTTGATCACACACACGCACACACACACATTTTTAGAATACACTAACACAGGCTTAGTGTGTTGGTTAACTATAGAAATCCCCTATGTTAACCATTAGAATAATAGTTAAAACTTAATTATAAAAACTCATTATTTCTGAATTTTTGATCTTAATAGTCGACTAATTAGGATAGTAGTCGATTACTCATGTATATAACTCAAATACAAGTTTCTGTCTTTTTACAGTATAGTCGACTAATAGAGATTATAGTCGACTACTGAGATGTTTGACAGAAACATAAGTTTCTGTCTTTTTACAGTGTAGTCGACTAATGACTACAGTAGTCGACTACTGAAGAAAAATATAAATTTTCAAGTTTCTGTCTGAACTCAGTGTAGTCGACTAATTATCATTATAGTCGACTACTGAGAACATTTTCCGAAAACACAGAGTCTGTCTGAACTCAGTGTAGTCGACTAATGACTACAGTAGTCGACTACAAGAGACAGTTTTTCAGTTTTCAGAATTTGAATATCTGACAGTTTTTGGCCGTTTTTAAACGTTTTCAAACTTTAAAAACTTGTCTTTTCAAGGGGTATATATAGGTTATTTGTTCAGAAAAATTGGAGAAATATACATACCCATAAGCTTTGATTCTTGAGCAATTTCCTAAGTGAAAAACATTCTGATTTTCTGAAAAAGAAGAGTTTCTGAAATTGCCTATATACTTTCATCAAAAAAAAAATCAATTAGGCAATTTTACAAAGATTAAAAGAATCCTAAGCCACTGCTGCACATTATTACACATTCAAGGCTTATAGGATCATTGTGTTCTTCTTCAACAAGTTTTCTCTCGGTTGTGAGAGGGTTAGTCTCTTGGGTTAGAGATTGGTGTTCAAATTGACAAGGAGTTTGTCAATTGGTGTTGCAATTTGCAGGAACTTGCAAATTGGTCAGGTTTGCATTTGATTTTGTAAGTTTATTCAAAATCATAGTGAAAACTCTCAAGCGGGATTTGCTTGGGGACTGGATGTACACCAGTTTGGTGGAACCAGTATAAAATCCTTGTGTTTGTGTTTGCAAATTTCTGAGATTGCCATTTTTTCTTTGCAATTTATTATCTACTTTGCAATAATTTTAAAAGAACACTATTCACCCCCCCTCTAGTGTTCAAGTGTATCTATTTCAGATCCAACACCTGTCAAATTGCATAAATGACATCTAAAAAGCATATTTAGGAGCTAAACAATAATTATCCATCCATAAACAATATATAATCCAAAGAACTCATCATTAGCAACATATTTTCCACAAACAAAGCATGAAAATTGTTTTCACCATGCATAGTTCATAGAAAAGATAAACTAACACAATAAATCACAAATCATCACTTAAACATCAGAAACTACATAGTTTTCCACGAACATAGTTTGTTCCACAAAACTACAAACCATACAAAAAAAGTTTCACAAAGTCACATGGTTTTCCACACATGTAAAGAGTTATTACAACTCAAACTAAAAACATAAGTATCAAATTCTACAACTCAAAATAAAACATCACCATAAGCATCGAAACAATCTCCACCATAAGCACAAAATCCAGTAAACACAATAAGCACCAAAGTCAATCACCACCATCATTACCAGAAGCAGGACCAGAGCTAGGTGCAGATTCATCATCAGAGCCAGAATCAGATCCACCAGCAGGGCCCTCCTCAGAACCAGACTCGGAACTGGAAGATGGATCCGGAATCCCTAGAGACTGACGCTGATAGGATAGAATAGTCCTAACATCCCTCTGGATAGTTGAGACCTGAGTCTCGAGACGATCCAAACGGGTACAGAGGTCAGAAGTGGAGGAGGAAGAGGCTCTAGACCGGGAACGAGAAGATGATGGCTGAATAGGATCAGATAGGGAACTGGAAATTTGCATCCGGGAAAGTGAGACCTTATCAAAAAAGTCCTTCTTGGGTTCAATTTTGGGTTCATGAGTGAGATCAACACCGAAGTGTTGAAGGATAAGGGTGATGAAGGAGCCAAAGGGTAGAAATTTGAAATGCTTAGATGCCATGTTTTTGAGAAAAACGTTTGCCCAATCTACTTTTATTTTGGCAAAAATGGCATATACAGCATTGATCTTGTCAGAAGCAAAATGATCAAAACTACCGGGTTTTAGGAATCAGATTTTGAGCAATAATTCTAGCAATAAGTTTGGCATTTGGATTTAGAGAATTATTATTCATCGGATAAGTGCAACCGGGTTTAAACAAGAGGTTGTTCAAAGCTGGATCATCAAGTTTAATAGACATAAGGTCAACATCACCTGTTGGGATTTTAAGAATCCCCGCAAGTTTGTTGGTAGAAAAAGAAATTGCAACATGTTTAACAGATGTACTAATGGTCTGAAGACCATCAGCAGAGGATATTGATTCCTATTCTCTTGGGTATGGACAAGGAATGCCCGTCTTTTTCATCTCTTGAGCGGAAATCAACGTATTGATTTTGCTCTCGAGGTTTTTAATCTTCAAACTTTCACCTGTATTTTCGTTAGCACGATTTTGAGGTGGAAGTGTGGAATTATGACTAGCATTCTCGATACCACCCCCTGCATTGACGGGAGGATTATTGGCATTATGAGCTTCATCTGCACCCGTGTCCTCATCTTCTTGATTGACCTGGTTACGATTACTTGGTTCGCCTTGCTGGTTTGTCAGTGCTTGGATTTGTTGGTCATGCATTTCTCTCATATTCTGCATGACCATCTGTATTTCGAACCTGAAGCTCTCCTGTTGTTTAGCCATGGCTTCTTCGAGCATCTTGGCCACTTGTTCCGCGCTTATCATAAGTGACTCGCGGGGTTGTCCTTCGCTGGATACTGTATTATCTGATGCGACCGCGGAGTAGGCATCTGATTCTTCATCTTTTGATGGTAATCTTGTCCGAATCCTACCATAAGTTCCTCGTATGATGGCTCCAGACTGCAGACGGGTTACACGCCAGGGTGCTTCCAGAATCGACTCGGGATTATCCTGTGTCGATGTCCCTTTGCTGGTCATATTAGTGGTGACTCTCGAAAATCCTCCATCTTCAACTACCGTTCTTCTTTGTCGGAAACGCCTAAGCCTTGGTTTTGGCATTTTGGTACCGAGCCTTTCGAAAACCAAAATTCTTTCGGGGACTGTCTTGCTGCAGTTGCACTTAGATAATACTGCCCGAATGAGTTTGGAACAGGGGCATTGAGTTTCTAGTTCTCGAGGACTCCTTTTCCTAGTTTTACTCGTACTCCCAACACGATAGTACAACTCGTCGGCTTGAAGGTCGGAGTAACCTATCGTGTGTTGGCACGACTTCTCAGGAATAACATCATCATTATCAGACGACAACGTTTCCTTCTGAGGGCGAACTGCCTTCTTTGGGCTTTCAAGAGTCACGCGCCTTGAGACATGCCTTTTTGGGCGTGAATTCTCAGCGGGCTCCTGGACTTCAATGCGGCTGCCATAAACTACTTGTCATGTTGAGGGTGGCGGCGACTCCTAGCATGTTGAGTCGTTCGGGGCTTCTTTATCGGGCCCAAACGTTCTTGAACTGGAGCTTTGCATCCATCCTCGGGAAGTGGACCAAGGCGCTCCAAAACTGACCTCCTTCCTCGGGATGATTCTGCGGGATCTCCCGGAGTAGCTACTGGAATTACCGGTGATTCAGGTTGGTTCGTCGGAGGTTGAACTTTTGCTGAAGGCTGCAATGGTTGCTCTTTAGCCTGAATCGTCGCTTCAGACTTCGGCCTCCATACTTAGCGGGTTGGTGGCGACTTCTTGGCCACTTCCTTCTGTAGTCTTTTGCAGGCTTCTTGGACTTGAGCCCGTGCCTGTGCTAAAAGTACGCGGTGCTTGCGAATGCGCTCTTCACGTGTTGAGCGATTCCGTTTGACACGGATCCATTCATTCGTTGGCGGCTTAGAGGAGCTGCCATTCATTGGTTGTTGAGGCTGTTTGCCTCTCCTGTTCTTCAGATCCGCGTTATAGCGGATTCCGTCAGTGGACTCCATTGCCTTTGCGAATTGCCGCGCCAGGCGTTGACGTCGCCTCTGGTGGGCTCTCTTTGAAAGAGTCACTACTCCCTCAGTGACGGAGGAATTGGCAAGAACAGACTTGACCTGGTTGGAGGTCGGTGGAGCTTCACCCGATGCAACTTTGGCATCAATTGGGGTGAGATCTTCGTTGGTATTCTGCACTTCTTCGTACCAACGGACTTTTCTCCTGGAGGAAAAGTTCTTGGACTTGAGGGGGGAGGTGGATCCGGACGAGGATGACAGATACTCCTCAAACTTTTGTTGGTCGAATTCATACTCGACCTCCTCCTCGACCGGGCTCGAGATCCGCGGCTGTGACGCAACGATCTCGGCAGCGAGATCGGTGGCTCCCACTGTGGTCGCCAGATTGTTCGCGGGGAAAATCATTTTCATTGAAGTCATTGTTTCTTTAAGCAACAGTTTATCGGTTACAAAAGATCCGGTCTTTTTATAAGATCTGGTTACAACAAAATCAAAGAAAAAAGAAAAATTACAACTTTCCTTTTCTCGAACAAATCACAAGATCCTGTTTTGTGGTCTTTTGCTTGTGTGGGTTCTTTGCCTGCGCCGGGGTTAATCTGTGGACCACCGTGCGATCTTAATCCGGTCGGATCTACACGGTATGACGTGTGCTATTTCACGAAGGAAATAACAGCCGAGGGGATTATTTTACCATGGAAATAATAGCCCTAAGTAATCGAAATCGACCAAGCGAAATCGATACTCTTCTCGGGATCAAAAACCAAGTTTTGATCCGGAGGATGACCGTGTGGATCTCAGATCTGATCTCTCTCGAACTTCTGCCTTATTTGACGTGGATGATCGCCAAGAACCAGATCTGAAAAGTCCGAGTCTTCAAAGCTTCAAAACTCCGAAGTTCAGTTCTCAATCCGGCAGAGTTTCCCCTCCAAAGTTCCAAGTTCCTTCAAAAATCAGCCCTCCTTCTCTATTTATAGGCCTCTCCATCCAGATCTGGGCTCAGATCTGGGCCCAGATCTGGGTGGCTCGGCCACCTAGGTGGCTCCGCCACCGACTTGAGGTGGCTCGGCTCTGGGCCGGCCACCTCAAGGTGGCTCGGCCACCGAGCCACCTCAAGGTGGCTCGGCTTTGGCCGAGCCACCTAGAGGTGGCTCGGTTTTGGCCGAGCCCTCCCGGTGTTTGGTTTTGTGCCGTTTTCCGGTTTCACGGTTTATCCGAACTTCATTGTTGATCTGAACTCTGATTTGGCAGTCTGGATCCTGATTTGGCAGTAAATCCGCTTTGATGTTGTGGTTTAACGATCATGCTTGGATATATCGCCCGATGGTTTATTGGTTTGTCGAATCACCGTGCCGAGCTGTATTAAGGGACCTATAAGCAGTTTTATACGCCTACACATAGTGCATCCAAACACAACGAAAATGTACAAGGTCCTGAAGAGACACATTTGGTGGAGCGGCATACGTGGTGAGATTGCGGCGTATGTGGTAAGTATTTTACCTGCCAGCAAGTGAAGGCAGAACATCAGAGGCCAATTATCTTACTATAGTGTATTTTACCCGCAGACGGATAGACAGACGGAGAGAGTGAACCATATATTGGAGGACATGTTGAGGGCGTGCGTTATTGATTTTCAGAGTAGTTGGGAGGACCACATCCCATTGATTGAGTTTGCCTATAATAATAGCTATCAAGGGACTATTGACATGGCACCGTATGAAGCACTGTATGGAAGGTCTTGCAGATCACCTATTTGTTAGGTAGAATCAGAAGACAGTCTATTGCTTGGACCGAAGCTTGTTAGACCGACTACAGAGAATGTAGCAGTCATTCGAGAGTGTATTCTTACAGCGCAAAATCGTTAGAAAAGTTATGCAGACCGGAGGTAACAACCATTAGAATTCCAAGTTAGGGATTATGTTTTGTTAAAAGTATCACTAATGAAGGGTGTATAGCGTTTTGGTATACGGGGCAAGCTTGCCCCGAGGTACATTGGTCTGTTCTCGATATTGAGCATACATGATGTTTTTCATGTTTCTATGTTTAAGAAGCATCTACATGACGAGTAGGAGAAGCGAGTGTTGGACGCACCAGAGGTCAAGAGTCACGATAATTTGACTATGATTGAGATTCTGGCATGCATTCTTGCTAAGGAGGACAAGAAGCTTAGAAATAAGGTGATACCCTTAGTTAAAGTTCAGTGGAACAGGAGAGGAATTGAGGAGACTTCATGGGAGCACAAGGAGGATATGCGTCGCGACTACCCACACATGTTTGAATAGGTAAATTAAAAATTTAGTATGATTTTTTTATAATTTATGGTTATCCGTATGGTCATGTTTATACTTAACGCTAGAATGATGATACTAGAACTTAGCTCCTAAGTATTCGGAACACACGGTATATATATGGAGGGTTCCTTATTTGGATTTTTTTATCCGACGTACTTGTTCTGTTTAGTTAGGGGTTAACTGGGAGCATTTGCATTTTAGACCATTAAGTAAAGATATCGATGATGATTTTCGGGGGTGCGAATATATTATGAATCGCGACTACCCGCATCTGTTTGAGTAGGTGGGTTGATTAATTTTGATTGATATTTATGGATTGTTTATATGGTTATATTCATACTTAAAGCTAGAATGGAGGTATTTACACTTAACTTCTAATCATTCAGAACACATGATATATATATGGGGGTTCTTTGTTTGGATTTTTCACCCGACGTACTAGTTCCGTCTAGTTAGGAGTTGAGTGGGAATATTAGCATTCTAGATTGTTAAGTGTAAATATTTTTATGTTTCATATCTAGAGATTAATGGTGCGAGATGTGAATATGAGGGTTTCCTTATATGGATTATCCCCTTAACGTGCTTTTCTGATATTATTAATCTCTAGGATACGATTGCAAATTCCGGGGATGAATTTTTTTTAAGGGGGGAAGAATGTAAAACCCCGAAAATTTGAATATTATATTAAAAAATAATAATAAATATGTTATATGGTAAAAATATAATATATTTTATATATATATATATATATATATATATACACACACACACACACACACACACACACACACACACACACACACACACACACACACACACACACACACACACACACACACACACACACACATGTGTTTTCATAAAAATTATCATCTTTTTATCAGAATTTCAAATCCTAATAGCCCCTCTTCCTCTCTCTCAAACCCTAGCCCTAAAGTTAAGATATTTGGAGCGTCTTGTGAGGCGAGAAGCGAGGAAAAGGCGATATCTACGACGTTTGGTGACGAGGAGTCGTTTCACATCAGTTTTAGAGGCTTGCATATGTAATAAGGCAAGATCATCTGCATCCAAACCCATCCCTATTTTCACATCAGTTTTAGAGGCTTGCATATGTAATAAGGCAAGATCATCTGCATCCAAACCCATCCCTATAGTGTTTAATGATTATAAAAGTATTTAATTAATGTTTTCATGCTTAAGGTTTAACCTAATATGAAAAAGATGAGATTTTTAATGATAAATCTTAACCCAATGCTAGATCATTAGCTTTTTCCTAATTATTTATGATAGTAACATGATCATGATCATTAAGCGTGATTAAATTTTTATTTTTTAAACTTGATAATTATGTTTAACTCATGTGTTAATCCTAATTTGTTGTCTAATTAAATTATAAAAAGGTTTAGTTTTTATTTTCATCATAGATTGTAGAAAACTAGTGCATGTGTATAATATTTAACTGGAAATTTAAGATAACATATAAACTCCAAACTAAACAAAACTAGTGTCAAATAAAAACTATGTGAACCTATTTTCTAAAACAAAAAACCATTCTAATAAAGACTTTTTATAGTCAATTTATTAATGACATATTCTGTAGAAAATTATTGCACGTGTGTAAACTTTAACTGGAAATTTAGGATAGCATATAAAGTCCAAACTAAACCAAACTAGTGCCAAATGATAGTTATGTGGATCTAGTTTTCAAAATAGAAAACTATTCTTAAAAAGAGTTTGTCTAGAGAAAGATATGCTCACTTTACTAATAATATATTCTGCAGAAAACTACAGATATGCTGATTTGAAATAATTGATATATTACGTGAAGCATTATTTGAGTTTTCATGTTAATTAATCATGCTTAAATCCTAGGTTTATGATACCTAAGTAAGATAAACATGTTTAAGTAAATTTTACCTCTGTTCATGAGTAGTTTTTATCATGTGTTGATAATCACTTTGTTTACATATTTAATAATTTTTGTTTAATTAGGATGTTAAACCCTAATTTGGAAGATATAATAATTTAATTTGATAAATTCAGATAATTCCTATTGCATATGCTAAGTATAAAATCTCGTTTTAACGACATGATATGTACAATTGACTTAAGCACTGTTTGTACACGAAAGAATATGTGTCTTGACAGAGTAGTCGACTACTAATCTTAGTAGTCTGCTACTCGTGCCCAGTTGAGTATAACAAAAATTGTGTGTTTGAATAGTAGTCGACTAATATTCTTAATAGTCGACTACTAATACTAATATATGTTATTGCAGAGTCTGAATGGACTTAGTGTAGTCGACTACTAAGCCTAGTAGTCGACTACTAAGGTTGTTGCCTGAATTTTGTTTTATGGACTTAGTGTAGTCGACTACTAAGCCTAGTAGTCGACTACTAAGGTTGTTGCCTGAATTTTGTTTTGCATATGTTTGAGATATGTTTGCGTGTTTCGAGCCGCACTTCTTTATACGTAAATTCACGAATAGTGTAGTAGCACACACATGGGTATACTAAAAGGAATTATGATGGGTTTAACCCAATTACTTTGAGAAAGTGTTTAGTACTACGCACCTTCTGGATATCGTTGATAAGCTCAGTTCAGTACTACGGAGGTAGTGCGTCGATATTCCATTTGTACAGGATAATGAGTCGGGTTTGGATTCATTATCTAGAAATTCATCCGTACAAGGGTGTGATGAGGCTTGTGAGCCGTACTTCTAAGATACCTATATGGTAGGTCGTTCCGCACTCATGTTACGCACTGAGATCGCGCTGAGACTAATGAGCCATGTATAATAATTAGGATACCTACAGGGTAGTCCGTTGCACATGATAATGGTAAGTATCAAAATCTTGCACAGAGTTGCATTGAGATAGTTAAATGATAGCCCGAGTTGTTGGCGGATGCTAGTTATGTTTTTGGCTCACTGCTAAAATATATGACCCAGAGTACTTTGCATTTGAAAGTACACAGGATTTGTGCCGGTATTTATTCTATCTTCCCAATGACAGTGGAAGATATTATGAATATGATATGTTGATGTCTTTACTTTCTTTTACTGCTTTTTTTTATTTTCTTAGTTTTTATCAATAATTAGCAATTCATAATTTGAGATATATGGTATATACATGAGGGTTTCCTTGTTTGGATTATTTTGCTCGATGTACCAATCTCGTATTGTGGATTTATAATTGTTGTTTTCATTTAGATTGTTTATTTTTAGTTCGGTATTAATGTTTAGATATTTACAATTCGGGACATATGGTATATACATGATGGTTTCCTTATTTGGATTATTTTGCTCGACGTACTATGTCTCATATTGTAGGTATCTAAATATTAATTCAATTAGATATGGGGGAAAATAATCTAGGTAGACTATGCTTGATAGATAAAGGCTCCACTCCATCTAGCAGCCCTTTCCCTAGGGGCTGATGGAGGTAATCTTGCTATAGCGTTCTGACACTCTTGTTGTTACTCTTTTTCTACTAATATTCTTTCATGTAATTCGGAGTACCGAAGAGTCGTAGGATGTCAGAGTTCTTACATAGTCGTTGTCACATGAGATTTATTAGAGGCTCCACCCTAGTTTTATATTTTTGTTCAGACCTTAGAGTTTATTTCATAGTGTAAAGGCAGTGTACCTTACTACGATTTTCAGTTGTTTCTTATCAAGACATATTTATTCATTTTGGATATCAGATGTATTCCAGGTTGTTCATTGAGATATGATTTATTTATGAAATACTTCTTTCTATATCATGTCTATTGTAGTTATTTTCTTTCTGTTGCATGTTTTGTACCTGCACTTTCTTTTGATTCCACTAGAGAATATTAATGTGGTTGGTAAAACTTATTATTGCACAATATGGGTGTATGGCAGGTTTGATATCTCTGGGTTCATCTTGGTCTGCAGCCATGTGTGAAATCAGGGGCATCACAGGTTCATCTTCAATTGATGTGCTCACATGATGTCAAACATCTTCAAATTTGCTAGATGATCGCCCTTGTTCCGGCTCTTCACATAACATTCGATCTTCTTATGTAGATGTTCATGGAAGATTGTATTCATTACACACCGATAGGTTGCACCGGCATTTTTTAATCTAAATGGCATCACTGTGTAGCAATATACTCCCAATGGGGTCCTAAAGGCAGTGTGTTTTTCGTCTTCGGGATACATCTTGATTTGGTTATATCATGAGAATCCATCCATAAAAGACATCCTCTCATACCTGTTAGACCCTAGAGGGGGGGTGATTAGGGTCTTATGCTAATCTAATCCCGATTAATTACCAATTAAAATTATGTTGATCAATATGTTCTTGCAAGAGATAGATATGAATAAGAACAATAAGAATATGTACAAATAAAATATAAGCCAAGCAAAACACAAACACACGATATATTTACGAGGTTCGGTCACCACGAACTACATCCCCGCTCCTCACCTCGAGGAGATATCCACTATCACAATCCGGTTTGGAAGCCGGAAATTCTACACACTCGGTTACAAGTTCACCGAAAACTCTCACACTACACAATCACTAATCAATCACACTTTATACACTTAAGTGTAGGAACCTAGCCCGTGTCCTCCTCTTCAAGTGCTCGGTTACAACATTTCCCTAGGTTCGTCAACCGACTCCACTCCTATTGGATTCGACCCCGTCTCTCGCCTCACACTTTTCTCGGTGTACAAGTGTATTACAAGTGATTTTCACAAAAGAAGATTAAATACAATGGTTTGTTCTCAAATAACAAGTGAGAACACAATGAAGCTCACACTCACTAAATCACACTCCACAACCCACACTATATGGTATGAAGATATTAAGCAATAAGTGTGTGTGATAACAGTGAATGAAACTCAATAAATATAGCTAATTGAAATGAAAATGAAATAACAAGCTATATAAGAGTTTAGGAAACTTCTCAAACAAGAAGAACAGTAGATGATGATCCCAATAGGATTTGAAAGCCACTTCTTGTTGTAGGAAAACTTCTCTTGAAACAGATTGATGAAATCAGCTTTAAACAGCTCTTTGAAACACACTAAATATTTTGTTAAACACAAAACTTGGATTTCTTGGGTACATAGAAGGAGAGCAGCAATGGGGTATATATAGCAACCCAATACATCAGTAAAAACACAAGTAAAAGACCAAAAAACCCATTTGAAAACAGTTGTAAGAACTAGCCGTTGGAAATGATCTGACAGTTCGGCGGTCGACCGCGAAGCTCAAAAAACACAATTTTGAAAATATAAAGCTGGCGGTCGACCATGAAAGTTTCTGGATGTTTTCACGGTCGACCATCACGGTCGACCGCGAGCACAAAAAAGGCAAGCTCAGAAAAATTACAACTGGCGGTCGACCGCGGCGGTCGACCGCGGCGGTCGACCGTAATCTGACACATTGCATATTGACATGTTTTGGGCTGTTTTGAAAATTCATTAAAAATATCAAATCAATTCTAAAAATAGTGAAACTTTGGAGAAAGTTTCTAAATGATGAAATAAACATGTTTGAAAAGGAATTTTTGGAAAATCAATTTTCGTTTGTGAAAACTCCCTGTTTTTAAAATGTGTTCAGAAAACCTGTTTTTCGTGAACATAAAAATTGACATAAGGCTTGTAAATATGTATATCTATTATGCATATATTATATGTATATAATGAAGTATGAAAGAGCTGTAAACATGAAATAAAGGATATTGTAACAACGTTTGATGAAAAATCATTTATATGATAGAAAACGTTAAAAATTATGTTAAGTGTACATATATTGAGCTTAGATATTAACATAAAATATATGTAAGTAAACTAAACTTATACCTAGGTAAATCCACACATAAGAACTTGAATCTTTAACGCTTGATTGTCGTGTATTGAAATACCTGTAAAGAGAAATATAAACACAAAACTAGAGAATATATTAGCAATAAATTGTTTGACAAATCATCATCAAAACTATAGGGTCAACAATCTCCCCCTTTTTTATGATGGCAAACAATTTATACATGAATATGAAATGTATACTGATAAACCACATATAAACCAATCATGTATACAACATGAATAAACCATACATGAGTAAATCAATAAACCATACATGAACATGAATAAATAATAAATAAACCATATGTGGATTTTCTCCCCCTTTGACAACATCAAAAAGGGAAAAAATAAAAAATAAGAGCAACGCTCCCCCTGCATATAAGCACAGATAAAAAGCCAAGTGAATTGCCAAAAGCTCCCCCTGTCAAATTGCATAAATGACATCTAAAAAGCATATTTAGGAGCTAAACAATAATTATCCATCCATATATAATCCAAAGAACTCATCATTTACAACATATTTTCCACAAACAAAGCATGAAAATTGTTTTCACCATGCATAGTTCATAGAAAAGATAAACTAACACAATAAATCACAAATCATCACTTAAACATCAGAAACTACATAGTTTTCCACGACCAGAGCTAGGTGCAGATTCATCATCAGAGCCAGAATCAGATCCACCAGCAGGGCCCTCCTCAGAACCAGACTCGGAACTGGAAGATGGATTTGGAATCCCTAGAGACTGACGCTGATAGGATAGAATAGTCCTAACATCCCTCTGGATAGTTGAGACCTGAGTCTCGAGACGATCCAAACGGGTACAGAGGTTAGAAGTGGAGGAGGAAGAGGCTCTAGACCGGGAACGAGAAGGTGATGGCTGAATAGGATCAGATAGGGAACTGGAAATTTGCATCCGGGAAAGTGAGACCTTATCAAAAAAGTCCTTCTTGGGTTCAATTTTGGGTTCATGAGTGAGATCAACACCGAAGTGTTGAAGGATAAGGGTGATGAAGGAGCCAAAGGGTAGAAATTTGAAATGCTTAGATGCCATGTTTTTGAGAAAAACGTTTGCCCAATCTACTTTTATTTTGGCAAAAATGGCATATACAGCATTGATCTTGTCAGAAGCAAAATGATCAAAACTACCGGTTTTAGGAATCAGATTTTGAGCAATAATTCTAGCAATAAGTTTGGCATTTGGATTAAGAGAATTATTGTTCATCGGATAAGTGCAACCGGGTTTAAACAAGAGGTTGTTCAAAGCTGGATCATCAAGTTCAATAGACATAAGGTCAACATCACCTGTTGGGATTTTAAGAATCCCCGCAAGTTTGTTGGTAGAAAAAGAAATTGCAACATGTTTAACAAATGTACTAATGGTCTGAAGACCATCAGCAGAGTATATCACAGATAAGTTGGTATAAAACAGATAAACCAGAAAAGGATAATAAGGAACTTTACGTTCCTCATCTAACAGCCTAGCCAACCCAACATTATGAAGAATCGTATGAGTGTCATACATGGCTAATTGATCTAATTTGATATATCTGGTGGGAAGAATTTTTAGCTTGCACAACTCCCTATATTTCTTAACTAGGGATTTAAACAACAGAAAATCCTCATAATGAGAGGCTACAGAAGAAGACGAACCAACATCAGATTTTGATCTCTTTCTAGGAGGCATGTTCTATTAGGGTTTTTAAATGAAATATGGAATATAACAGAAATTGAAAACCCTGGAAATGCAAATAGAGCACAATAAGTGAAAATAAGCAAACCCTAAACCAAAACCCTAGTCTGAGAATATAATCACTAGAGTAGGAAATGAAATCAAGAGATGAGAGAAGAAATTACCCAGCAAAATCCCTCTGAATATGATGAGAAAGACAACCGCGGTCGAAGGAAGTCGAACGGCGGGCGACCGAGACCAGAATTTGACAATTTGGGGAAATTTTCGAAATGGGGGAAAGATGAGGGTCGGATCATAAGGAAAGAGGAAATCAATGGCCTGGATCCGATATGAAATGAAATCAATGGTGGTGAACAAATTGGGTTCAAAACAGATATCAATTAAAAATCGAAACCCGATAAGGATTAAAAATCGAAGCTGAAAAAAAAAATCTCTTGCGGAAACTTCGTCGGTCGACCGTAGCGTTCGACCGCGAGAAAAATGAAAGCATAGACATTGTAAACTCTGGATTTTGAAAAAGTTTTCAATTTAGACCTTTAAGAAATTGTTTTATAAGATACCAAATGTTTTATAAAATATATATAAAAGTTTTTAGCTATAAAAACATACAAATAATTTATTTTAGCTAAATAAGAAGGAAGATTTATATTCAAAAACCAATTTTTAAAAGCAAAAACAAAAACGAACAAAACAACAAAAAATGATATAAAAATCATTTTGGTACCAAAATCATTTTGGTACCACTAAAACTTAGGACAGGACCCCTATTATTTAAATCCAAGGCCCTAGGGTTATGAACCCGCTTGGGCGTATTTTATGCACCGATACGATCAAAGCAAAAATTGTAAACATGACCCATACGATTGCAATTTGTGCAATGTAGAGGTTTGATTGGTTTACGTTGACCGAAATGAAATGCACGTGGTTCATTTGCAAAAATAGATTTTTCTTTGTAATTATTTTGCAAACGAGAATTTCTTTTCAAATCGAAACAAAACATGGCCAAATGACCAAAACGACCACAATAATCACATTTATACACATGAGCATGTTTATGATTTACACTATGTGTGTGTACATGTGTATGTGATGAAGAAGCTTGATGGGATGCACAATCATGAATAGGATTGTCAATTTTTGGTGCATTATGACAAAATTGAGCTAAATGGCCTTTAAGACCGCAAATAGAACATTTGTGAATTTTGTCATACATATGTGCATAGTGAATAGGTTTCTTAGAGGAATTAACATTGAACTTTGCACATAAGTCCATAAGCTTTTTATTATTAGCAATACACGTGTTTAGTGTTGAATATAAGGTGGATATTCGTTTTCTCATTTGATTCAACTCATCATTGTGCATACAAGCATTGCTACTAGAAGTAGGATAAACAAGATTATTTATCATAGATTTCAACTTATCTACTTCTAGCATAGCATCACGTTTTTCATGAAGCAAACTAGCATTTTCAATTTTTAAATTTTCATTGCATTCTTTAAGAATTATATTTTCATTTGTAATAAAATTAAACTTAGTAGCTAGTGTTTCATGAGTGGATTTCATATTAACATACTTACTCTTTACATCAATATAGCAATTGTGTAATTTTTCAAACTCAAGAGCAAGTTCATCAAAAGTAATAATATCATCATTATCGCATACCTCACTAGGGTTATCACCTAGTGATATCGTACATGGAGATGAGACTTCTTTAGAACTCAAAGCAGGATTTTCCAACGCTTGTTGAATAGCCTCCAATTCCCCTTCATGTGCTTCAATAAATTTCCATAAGGCGTAAGCACTATCAAAATTAGCAAATTTGTTAGAAAACGATGAGTGAAAAGCATTAATCAAATATTCTAACAAAAGCTTATTCATATTAAACAATCTTTTATCATTTTCACACCATTTGGATTTTTCCAAAATGGGAACAATATAGGCATCCTCAATAATTTTCCATAAATCGAATTGTTTAGATTGAACGAAAAGTTTGAATCTAACACGCCTTGAGCATAGGGAAAAATATCCAAACAAGGAGCAATATTAATATCATATCCTAAACTAGATGAATCATACATATCCATAAAGATGAAATGTAAAAAGCAAAATGCAATCAAAATTAGATTAGCACAAATACGATAACTTGGATCTTTAACTCAAGGCGGTTAGTCCTTAAATCAAAGAGTACCAAGCTCTGATACCAATTGTTAGACCCTAGAGGGGGGGTGATTAGGGTCTTATGCTAATCTAATCTCGATTAATTACCAATTAAAATTATGTAGATCAATATGTTCTTGCAAGAGATAGATATGAACGATAAGAACAATAAGAATATGCACAAATAAAATATGAGACAAGCAAAACACAAACACACGATATGTTTACGAGGTTCGGTCACCACGACCTACGTCCCCGCTCCTCACCTCGAGGAGATATCCACTATCACAATCCGGTTTGGAAGCCGGAACTTCTACACACTCGGTTTACAAGATCACCAAAAACTCTCACACTACACAAACACTATGCAATCACACTTTACACACTAAGTGTAGGAACCTAGCCCGTGTCCTCCTCCTCAAGTGCTCGATTACAACCTCTCCCTAGGTTCGTCAATCGACGCCACTCCTATTGGATTTGACCCCGTCTCTCGCCTCACACTTCTCTCGGTGTACAAGTGTATTACAAGTGATTCTCACAAATAAAAGTTAAATACAATGATTTGTTCTCAATTAACAAGTGAGAACACAATAAAGCTCACACTCACTAAATCCCACACTACAACCCACAATATATAATATGAGAATATCAAGCTCAATAAGTGTGTGTGATAATAGTGAATGAAACTCAATAAATATAACTCAATGAATATAGCTTAATCAATTGAAAGTGAAATAACAAGCTATATAAGAATGGGTTTAGAAAACTTCTCAATGAATAAGAAGAGCTGAGGAAATGATGATCTCAATAAGATTTGAAAGCCTCTTCTTGTTGTAGAAAAACTTCTCTTGAAAACTGATTAACGAAACCAACTCTTAAACAGCTCTTAAACGAGATTAACAACTTGTTAAATAGCAAACTTGGATTTCTTCAATCTTAAGAAGAAGAACAGTAATGGGGTTTATATAACACCCCAATACAACAGCTAGAAAAGAGTAAAAGACCAAAAAATCCATTTTAAAAAATTTAGCCGTTAGGCTCATTTGTCTTTGAAAAGGAATTTTTGGAAAATCAATTTTCATTTGTGAAAACTCCCTGTTTTTGAAAAGTGTTCAGAAAACCTGTTTTTCGTGAACATGAAAATTGACATAGAGCTTGTAAACATGTATATATATAATGCATATATTATATGTATATAATGAAGTATGAAAGAGCTGTAAACATGAAATAAAAGATATTGTAACAACGTTTGATGAAAAATCATTTATATGATAGAAAACGTCAAAAATCGTGTTAAGTGTATATATATTGAGCTTAGATATTAACATACAATATATGTAAGTAAACTAAACTTATACCTAGGTAAATCCACACATAAGAACTTGAATCTTTAACGCTTGATTGTCGTGTGTTGAAATACCTGTAAAGAGAAACATAAACACAAAACTAGAGAATATATTAGCGATAAATTATTTAACAAATCATTATCAAAACTATAGGGTCAACAGTACCCATAAGTATTGTCAATCATGACATCTATGATGGAGAGTGGAAACTCGTCTTTCAGACATGCAGCATTAAGTTCGCGAAAGCCAATGCAGATTCGGACCTTTCCATTTTTCTTGGGCACAAGAACTATGTTAGCCACCCAATCAGGGTGTTGTTTCTCTCTAATAAAGCCTGAGTCAATAAGCTTTTTGACTTCTAACTCAATTACTTCCATGATCTCTGGACGGAACTGGCGTTGTTGTTTTTTAATGGGTTTCGCATCCGGATCAATGTTAACACGGTGCATGGCTACTTTTGGATCAAGGTTAGGCATGTCTTTATAGTTCCAAGCAAAGATATCTATATATTCTCGGATGAGAGATATAGGGTCTTCTTTCTTAGATGATGATAAGCTATCACTTATGAAGATTTACTTGGGATTGATTTCATCTCCCATATTGACCCGAATCACCTTATCTTCAGAGGGTGGCTCACGTTGTTCGAAGCGCATATCCCATAAAATGTTAAGGCATTTGATCCAAGGATCGTTGGTTGACTCAATCAACTTTTCATCCTCTTCGTCTGCATCATCATCTGGATGATTAGATGAAGTTATATTCACGGACATGTTTTTAAAGAATGTTTCGATACTCACATCAGATTCCCATGATGATGTTCTGGATGAATGGTCTTAATATAGACAATCATCGGCTTGATTTCTGAAAGGGGAGGAGTTGAAACATAACCTAACCCTCTTCCAGTTTTATGGCAATAATCAGGAGGTTTTTCTTCTGGAGTGAAAGATCAAATTGGTGCTCATATTCCTTTTCCGAAGTTTAAACCTTCATGTTTATCAAAGTCATAACCCATTATTCTCATCATATGGATGGATTTGGGTTCATGATAATGGAATTGTGGAGTTCCGGGATCATCCTCTGAACTTTGCTGACCAAGTAACTCGGAGTTGACTTTCCCGAAATAGATTAGTTTTTGCCCTTTCCTTTTAAACGGGGCCATGAAAAATGCCTTTTGTATGTCTTCAATCTCTTCGAATGTGGTGAAGGATGATTTGAGCGGCAGATTAAATGATGTCACGACATGCAATGTGTGTCATGGATCCATACCTACACCTGTACCTATCTCTGTTCTATTACATTTGGAGAACACATCAGAAAAGTAAGCCAATTTAAAATATTCATAAATATACCACTTGCCCTCGCTCGGTATATCATTATTGTTCTCATTTTGACCACTTACATCCAAATTTAACTCCTAGGGACACTCTTCTTCAGGCTCGAGCTCGATGTCAGCTTCATTACCACTATCGGTGGCTTCCCTTGGCTACTCCGGTTCTTGAGAGTCTATAGAATACTGAGTCAGTATGGAAGTTTTCCACCCCCTGAATGGCTGCTTTTCTGCAATCAGGGTTCTGAATTCTCCTTCCTCATTGGCATATTTCATGACTGTTCATGTCGAAAGTTAATTTCTTTGAGGAATTCATTACAATTTCAGGCATTTACAATGAATTCAAAAGAAGAGAATGAAAAATTATAACTTTCTAGAAAACACACACAGAGAGATTATTTATCGGTCTTCTGCTTGCGTGGGATCTTTGCCTATACCGGGGTTTATCCGTGGACCACCAAATGATCAGATCTGATTGATTCCGTTTCCTTACAAAAGAGATAAGAGTTTAAAGTGAATATCTCAGCAACGGTGAGATAAACACTCTTCTCGAGATCATAGTAATGGTACGATCTCAAGGGAAGCGGATGAACAAGGCTGAAGTGGTTGCAGATCTATCGAACTCTCCTCCTTTTTGTCAAAGAACTTGCCAAGAACTCGCTCCCTCCTTACTAAAATTCATGCTCCTCTGTTGTTCAAAGTGACAAGGCTTTGCCGAAAGCTCCAAATTCCTGATCCCCATGAATAAAGGCTCTAAGGCTATAGGCTTTAGAAGCTCTATTTTCAGATAAGAAGGAATGATTTGATCTTATCCTCAGTTGCAACCACTTAACCACATTTAAAGATAGCCTCGAATTAGTTAGAGAGTCTATGGAGTGAAGGAATCCTAAAATCTTATCGAAATATAGGTTTTCAGGGGGTTATACAGGCGAAAATAGCTTTTCTGGGCGTGAGACACCACTGGTGTCTTGGCTGTTGGCCGAGATGCCGTTGGTGTGTTTCGATTGTTTCGCTTCTAATTCTCCCGTCCGATCTCAGAATGACGTGATTCAAAATGCGTTGAAAAGCTAGAGTAGAGATCTACAACCTCCCTAAGGTGAAACACATGTGTGAACGAGATACGAGTAGCGCTTCATCTTTCGTTAGTGAAACAAAACTCCCGACCGAGTCGTTTCTTTGCTATTTTACCGTCACGTTGACTCGTATGTTTCATCAACTCACTTCATGCACTTGTTAGCTTCCTCATCGCATCAGATAATCCTTGTTAACTTGGATAATTATGTTCATCATCTTTTTTCCGTCTCGAGCTACGTGCGGGAACCTATATATAATTTTTGATGCACCTGGATACCCCCTCCAAAGTGTTTCAGTCTCATTCTTTTATAGAGGATCCTGAAATACTTTGGATATGATATGTTAGACCTTCAATTCGTTGACTTCTTTAGCTTTCAGTCTATTCAGTATTTTATCGAATAGCTAAAATTCTTCTGGTGCTACATTTATCATCTAACTGTTGTCGAAATCTTGAACTGAAGCTGACGTGTTGATTTCCAAATTATAGTTCATGTTGTTGAATCGACGTTGAACTGATTATCTTTATCGGCAATTCGTATCTGAATTGCAATTGAAATCTCAGAATTATCCTTTGACTAGGAATTGATCTGAGCCTTGTTCCAAAGAAAATTGTCAATGTGTTGACTAGCATGGACCTGCATTGACTCATGGCTACGCGTTGACCGGCGTCGACTTTCATCGCAACGCGTTGACTAGTGCTGACTCATGTCTATGCGTTGACCGATGTTGACTTTCATCATGATGTGTTGACCGGTGTTGACTCATAGCTATGCGTTGATCGGTGTTGACTTTCATCATAACACGTTATCCGGTGTTGACTCATAGCTATGCATTGATCGGCGTTGACTTTCATCACAACATGTTGGTCGGTGTTGACTCATGGCTATGCGTTGACCGGTGTTGACTCATGGCTACATGTTAACCGGCGTTGACTTTCATCGCAACGTGTTGGCCGTCGTTGACTCATGGATAGGCGTTGACCGGTGTTGACTTATGGCTATGCGTTGACCGGTGTCTACTTTCATCGCAACACATTGACCGACATTGAATCATGGCTACGCATTGACCGACATTGACTTTCATCATAACACGTTGCTTGAGTTGACTTTTATCATAACGCGTTGACCAGTGTTGACTCATAGCTATGTTGACCAGTGTTGACTTTCATCGCAATGCGTTAACCGTCATTGAATCATGGCTATGCGTTTACCAGCGTTGACTCATAGCTACGTGTTGACCGATATTGACTTTCATCGTAGTGCGTTGACCGGCGTTGACTCATGGCTACGCATTTACTAATGTTGACTCATGGCTACGCTTTGACCGACGTTGACTCGTGATCAGCGTGAACATAGTTTATACTCATACATTAACTAGAGTCTACATAGTTTAATCTCTTAAGGTGTAAGCGGGGAGGACCAATTTATACTCATATACTCCTGGGAGTTTCGAAAATCAGTTTTACCTCATGTACCCGTCGGAGGTACAAGGAGATACAGTTTAGACTCATATACTCATTGGAGTGCAAACACGAGCTTCAAATACAGTGAAACGGGCAAAAACATCCAATAACGGACGAATACTGATGAAAAATAACATTGTGGGAAACCCGGGACCCCGTTTTAGGCCCGAGACATTGTTGGTGTCTCACCCTAAGCGTGAGACACGAGTGGTGTCTCGGCCTAGGGCCAAGACACACATTGTGTCTTAGTTTTAGGGAGAGAGAGAGTATGAGAGGAGAGAGGAAATAAGATAGAGGAGAGAGAGGGTGGTCGGCCTTATGAGAGAGAAAAGAAAAGGGTCTTGTACAAGGGTCCTTTTGTGTTTCCCCCTTTTCATCAAAATTTGAACTCCCTCTTGTTCTCTTCTTCTTCATCAACTTCTTTCTTTTAGAACTCGTCCAAACCCATAACTCCCAAACCCAAACCTCTTAAACTTTTACACTTTAAAACCCCTCAAAAATTTCATAAATCATCCCCTTTATTTGGCCAAAATTTATCCCCTCTCAAGAGCTAGGGTTTGTTAGATTATTGAGCTCAAGACTTAGGACTTTTGTATTGGATTCATGCTCTTGATTTGGGTAAGCTTCTCACCATAATATCAATTTTGTGTGCTTGATCTTGATTCAAGAGTTCATAGGTTTTGTATGCAAAGATTAGAACTTTAATCTTGTGAGTTAATGAGTTTTTTGGGAAAGATTGAAACTTGATTGTGGGTTTGAACTCATGGCCAAAATTTTAAGGGGCTTGGTTGTAAATGTGGCCAAAACTTTGAGGGGCTTGGTTGTAAATGTGATCAAAATTTTGGTGCATGGGTTTATGTTCATGATGGTGGCCGAAAATTTGAGCATAGGTATGATGTCATAGTGGCCGAAATTTTGAGCTTGAAGATGACTTGGATGGCCAAAATTTTGACGAGTTCATGGCTAACATTGAGCTTTGGACTTGAAGGGTATTTTGGGTATTTTGGCCAAAAAAGATTGTGAGGGATTTTGGATGTAAATCGAACCCGTTATTCGTATGTATGGATCCCGTAGGTTTAATTTGACCTCAATCGTAAAATCTCGTGTTATTTGTAGGATTTTGGTTAAAGTTCATAATTTCCCTTTTTAATTTTGAGTTCTTAAATTTATAATTGTTCCTGACCTATTGATTTTTATTACAGGTTAGCAATGTCTCCACGATGACCGCGCTTTTACAGGAGTCGCTCGACTTCTCCGCATGTTGAGAGGGGGGCTCTCGTAGCTTCTTCATACGGGGGTGAGCTTTCATAGCTTTTGTAAATTTGATATTCTGTGTATTGTACCCTCATTTGTCTCCTTTGCGAGTCATTCGAGAAGAGTCGATGTCCTCCTTCACGGGGATTAACACTTTGAAAGACGTGTTTTGCTTGGCCAATGTACGTCTTAAGGAAAATGGGGTGATTCATACTGTATTGCACTCCATAGGGCGGGTTATATTGTCACATTATTTTCCTGACAATGTACATTATCCCTCATATGTAAAACACTTGAAATCATCTCGCTAATTTATAAGGCAATGACTCTATCTCGCAGATTCATGAGATGAGTTCCACTCCTTAGAAATTTTTCTAACTGCGTGTTATTCGTTTCAGTTGACTTTCCCCTGGGTGTATTCCCGCCTTACGCATTGAGTGGTGGTAACCGAGAGACCTTCACTACTACTGTCAACACACTGCTTGTCACTGCTACTCCACAATTTAAACTGGATGGGCCAAAAGAGATTCATCAGCTAATACGAGATGGCGACCATCGTACACTATGATAGTTGATTACCGACACCCCCACTTACTAAAGATCCCAGTTCTACTCAAGCTTTGAAGAAGCCAGATTATTTATTCGATGATCATGTAGAAGATCTGAATATACTGACCCTCGAAGATGTGCATTGGCTAAATGATGATGACGGAAGTTCACTATATATTCCTTCTATTCCTCGGCGGTACTCATTTGCACGCTTAGAGATGCAAGTCATGAAGCGGGAGATGTCTTGGGATCTCATAGATGATCATGAGCGAGTCCATTGTGGATTCATTACCCAGTAGAAGATCCTAAGTTTTGATGGATATAATTACATTCATGGCCTTTAACCAGGAATCTTGAGACTTGATACCGCACCGCCAGACGAACTAGCGATAGTTGCCAATACAGTGAGGAATCGGCTTGCCAGACTTGGTAGGAAACTCCCTACGAAGGAATATACATGCTATGGTTGGGTTCACTTGCCAGCAAAGAAGTGGTGGACTCGTATGAAGAGCTATGTTCTTGGGCGCTGGGGTAATGAGCTGAAGCACAGCGGATTATACACATCGATATAGGCCACTATGTACGGATTGCCGATCAGCAAATACAACTTCTTAGAGTTGTTGGAGCTTTATAATCTGGATACCAACACTTTCTTGACCCGTAATGGAGAGTTAGGGTTAGCTCTTCATGAGATGCAGAAGGTTTCTGGACTTCTGATTGGAGATTATCCATAACAGGAGTATTTTCCTTCTAACTGGCAGTTGAGACAGTTAAAGAAAGCTTCCTCTGATATGTACTACACGTTTTGGGATCTTACGTGTCACTATCAGATGGCTCTAGTTAGGATAAACGTCATGGCGAAGAAGAAAACATAGATAAGCTTAAAATAATTCACTGATTATTTGTTTTAGCATCTGGAGAGTAATTCCCATGAGGCAGTTTCTGAGTTAGCCCATCTAACTCCCTCAAAAATCAACGACCTGATTGAGAAGACAAGTGCTCAATCATTCACTACTTCTGTTATTGAGAGTCAGCTTCCAGCGAGGACTAAGTTTCGTATATTCTTGTAGCATACGCAAAAGTGGATTCAGCCCATGACTCTTCTGGTGGGATATGTCACCATTTAGTTATAGAAGTGTGTCGTCTATTATCAGTTTTTCGACGCTTTACCAATAGAAGTTCTCTTCCCAATCGTCCAGCTATCTTATGGGAAGGATCTCTTCTTACTTCCAGCGATGGTCACCGATATTCACTACGGGCTTAGATACCCGGTTCATGGTTTCACACAAACGGGTCCTAAGCCGTCGACCGACATCCATTCCGTCAAGGTCGAGCTCCCATATGCATATTTGATGACATGGCTCATCCTTCATCGCCCCGATTTGATGTCAGCACCAAACACCGCCGATACATCCATGCCCCTCCTACAATTATTAGAAGAGAGCAAATGGTTTCGAAGACTTTTACTAAGGCGAAGCAAGAGCTTCGGATCCACAAGTGTTAGGAATTCTTTAAGTGTTTCCCTCATTTCTCTGGTTGTTATGATGAGGTATTGAATGATAAAGAGAAACCGGGAACAGGCCATACTTCCCTTGATGTAGGATGTTTCCGATGGTTAGTGAATATCCGCCCCGGGTGTCTCATCTTTCGGGTGAAAGGACATTGCCACATAGAGCCTTATTTACCTTATCGGTTTGCACGTCAGTTTGGTTAAGACCAACTGTACGTTGGTAACCCGAACCGAGGCTTAAGGACTGAGGGTGGTCTTATAGACGGTGTTCGAGCATGGCTCTGGCATTTGACAGGTTGCATAGGCGCCACTTATACTCTCCCTACATCCAGGCGTAAGCCACAACTTACTTTCCTCAGCTACAAGTGGATCATTGTTGCAAACGAGCTTGTGAAATTGAAGGACATTGCAGAGTTGGAGGACGAAGATTTAGTTCAAACTACTGCTAAGACTGCTTGTGACACTGAGCTTTTGAATAAGCAGGGGAAGAAGCCTATCAAGCCTTCCCGCAAAGGCAGACATAGAGTAGAGGATGAGGAGGATATCCTTCCTACTGATGATGAAGAGGAGACTTCTAAAGAAGACCTTGGAGATACAAATATCGGATTTAGAGGCGATGAGGAAGAGCTTGAGATAGCTCTATCAGACTCTTTCTTCTCAGAATTACTAAGTTTGGCATTTGCTCGTCGGGCTCAGCGATCTATCTTGCCTAAACCTCCACCGGCTCCACAAAAGCCGAAGAGAGAGGTTTTGTTTACTTACCCTAACAAGATGACTCTTGTTACCCCAGGTGGGATGGTTGAAGAAGAAGAGCCTCTTATTTTCTATCGCACAAGGTCCCAGTCCACCGCTGAGGCTTCTGTACCAGTTGAGGTGTGTGCCAAATCCACACATGAGAGACATGTTACCTACATGGAGGCTCGATCCCCGAAGCGAAAGAAGTCGGCACGTAAATCATATACCAATCCGCGAGTTCGCGATGCAGAGCTACGTGGCAATGTAGATACCGGGGGAGAAGAAGGTAATGCTTCACTACTATATAGCCTTTAACTAGTTCTCTTATGGATTCTTCGGACTTAATCATGTCTCGTGTTTTCAGGGGGTCACGGAGAAGGTGAATTCCCGTATGACTCTATCTTCTTTAACTTTACTCATTTCAAAGGCCTGAGCTTCGTGCAGCAGGTGTGTGAGGCTATTAATGAATAGCCCGTGCATGTTGGGGCTGAAGCAAGTGTTAGCTAGGGTACCACTGTTGAGTCGAGGATCCTAAGTTAAGGTATATCTAACACCGGTAGTACACCATTCAAGTGGCAATTAAGGGAGTTAAGCAATTAAGAACTTTTTTTCCCCTTTAATCATTATCGCGCTTCATTTCTCTTTTAGACAAATTGAAGGATGCAGGCACGAATGTCAGGGTAACAAAATATGCTATTACTGCTAGAGGTGAATCTGATTCCCACTATTGTGAATTCTAGCTTCTTTCTCTCTGCTCAACATTTAGCTCTTGTGTAGATGCCACAATGGAGGGACCGGTTAAGGAAGAGGTTTTCTATGGTGTGGACACCGGAGGATCGAGCGAACATACATTTGTCTCAACGTCAAGCTTCTTAGGATCTGATCACTTGCTCGTTGATATGTTGGCAAAGCAAGCCCCTCGTGAGATTGCAGGACCATCCATTGAGGGTGGTTCATCTATTGGTATGCATCTAATCCAAAGATCACCATTCTTTATTTGTTAATTTCTTTTTACTTTTACTTAACCACGGGGAGTTATAATTATAGGACCAGCCACTGGGACCGATAAAACTACAATCATCAGCGTTTCTGACCAGCTTGAGTGTTCTGTCCCTTCATCATTGGAGCGAGCTATGGATATAGTTCAGCTCCCTAGTTCCCAGCTTTAGGCTACTGTCCCTTCAGATCCGATGGTTACAGACGTCGCAAGATCATTCGGAGGAGTCGATATACCGACAACTATTATGACTACGAGAATTCCATTAGTTCCTAAGGTGGGAATGGCGGAGCCAAGCATAGAGTGTCGAACTGAAGGGACTTTTGCTGACGCTGGTAAGTTCATAACTTACTCTGAATTTCCAGACGGTATTTTAGAATTTCTTATCCCTCTGCAAAATTATTTGTAGGGCTTCCATCGTCCCCATACGAGTGCATCATGGCCTTGTTGTCCGATATTGATCCAAGCAAAGACATATTCCGCATGGATCTCGATAGTTTCGTCACCTTTGTGGGCAGAATGATTAAGAAAATCCTTCATCATTGATATTCTTTTGATCAGTTCAGGCGATCTCTCGCCCGCCATATGACGATGATTAGAGAGAAGGGATACTCAGAGTTAGCTAATTCCCTCACTTCAGATTTTGCTGTATTGGAGCATGAATTCCAAGAGTTGGGGGAGTTGAAGGCTACTTCTTCTTTTGTGGCTGCTCGGTTGGAGTCCGAGCTGAAGCAATAGCATAACACCAGATTATCTATTAGGAGTGAACTTTAGTCACAGGAGGGCTCTGTTATGCAGATGATGGCCTATCTCTTGAGGAAAGACAAGGCTAGGGCTGAATTACTTAGCTCTATAGCCTCGGCCAATGAGGAGATAGCCGATCTTGAAAAGGCCCTGAAGTACACCAAAGAATCTCGTGTCGTTCTTGAAGATGAACTAGCAGACACTGCAAGCTCCCGAAGACAGGCACTTGAGAAGCTAGAGCCTACACAGAAGAAACTGGTCAGGTTAAGAAGCGAAGCTACAAGGATATTAGACACTTCTAAAGATTCCATCTGAGCTGATCTACAGGCTAAGCTTGAGCAGACTTATGCAGATAAGCTCTCTAGATTGAAACTTCGAATTCTCAGTCGTAGATTGCATTCGGATTGATAGCCTTCGCTCTTGTGTCTTCATTTTGATTGGACTTTATTAATGAAAACAAAGTCTTTTACTTAGCGCATTTTTGTTTTTTATTATGATTTTTATCCCATCCGGGATAAATAATCACAATACTTGTAGGATTTTTGGCAAACCTACAGCCATCAACGAATTTGGTGTGCTTTTACCGATTACCATTTGATTTGGGCTAGCATGCAGATTGTTTAAGTCTGTTCCACATGTAACGTTGTGCTAAGAGAATAAACTCTCTTAGACTTGATGTTATGATTTTGAATACATAGACTTTATCATTTTCATGGGAACGGATCACCCGGTAATACGTGTTAGGCGAAGACTTATCTCTATTTAGGGGTCGAGATAAATTCTCTCAGACATTAATTCTGGTGTCTTTTTTTCACAGGATAGATTAACTTACAGCATGTGTTAGATGCAGACTTATCTATATTTAGGGGTCGAGATAAATTCCCCCATGTGTAAAAAGCATGGATTGTGGTTATGGAAAGGTTGTGTCTTCTCTAGGGGCAAAGACGAACCCAATGCTGGAGAGAAAGAGTTTTATATTCTAACTCCTGCAAAAATAAACTCAAAGTGAGATTTCCAGTCTGAGAATCAACAAGATCTGGATGACCCTAACCTTTATAGGATTGGTTACTCGATTTGAAGATAAATTTCTTGTTTATCGAGATGATGCTAGAGAGGAAGAATTTTATATTCTATCTCCTGCAAAAGAAACTCAAAGTGAGATTTACACTCTGAGGATCGATAAAATCTGAATAACCCTAACTTTTATAGGATTGGTTACCCGATCTGAAGACAAATTTCTCATTTATCGAGATGATGCTAGAGAGGAAGAATTTTATATTATATCTCCTATTGCAAAAGAGACTCAAAGTGGGATCTCCACTTCGAGAATCCGGAAAGGTGAAACTAAGAGTAGGATCTTCACTCCGAAAATCAAAGAGAACTGGATAACCCTAACTTTTATAGGATTGGTTACCAGATCTAAAGACAAATTTCTTATTTATCGAGATAAAATTCTAACTTTGGTGTAAACCGTGGGAAGGTTTAACCAAGTGGAGGCTTGAGATGATCATAACTGTATAAAGGTTTGATCGTTCAATCTTGGGTGGATGCCTTTCGTTTATCGAAAGGGAATTCTAATTTTAAAAGTGGACATCTCGTTTATTGAAGGAATCAAGAGGGGATTTTGGCTTTGGTCCTAATTGTAGGAAGGTTTGACCAAGAAATAGTCGGAGTGGAGGTATAAATAACAGTGAGAATATTGATTTGTACAAATCACTCAGTGGGGGGTCTTTGGTGTCAAGTGACAGGGAGTTAACATGAAGAGGTTCGATTATTACCATAGATCGTCAGATTAAGATTTTAAGTGATGTGTCAGGACTTTAATAGTGGGAGTGTTAAGTACACATACACAGTGGGAGTTGGTGTAAGACCCCGTAGATTTTGATAATTTATATATGTGATTATTAGTGAAAAATAATATTTATGACAAATATCTTTATGACATGGTTGTGCAAGAAAACTAGCATTTTGAGCTTATGAGAATGTATATATGCATCAGTTATGAGGTTGAGTTTGCAAATTTGTAAATCATGTGCAGCAGAGTCGAAGAACCCAGTTTTCAGCTCATGAGTCGACCCATGACTATCATGAGTCGACTCATGATATCAACTCCCATTGTCAAAAGTCTCTGCTGAGTCGACTCATTATCTTATGAGTCGACCCATGAGTCATGAGTCGACCCATGAGTCATGAGTCGACTCATGACAGTCATGAGTCGACTCATCGAGGGTTTTCTGGTTTTTGTGGATCGGGTTTGTTTAGGTTTCGAGTCGGGTTTTAACTATTCATATATATTCTCCTCCACCCAAAAACACCTTTTTTCATCAGTTCTCCCCATAGAAACCCTAGCCTCCTCTCCCCCTCAAAACCCTAGTTCGTTTTTGGGTGATTTTGTGAGATTTTCGGGGGATTTCAACAGCTCCTTGTGGTTTATAGCGAGGGGAATCATTCTTCAACATATCTGAGGCGAGTAGCATCTCGCCCTATCTCTCTCCCATGTTTTTATCAGTTTATAAACATTTTTCATGAGTTTTATTGAGTCTAAGACTTATTTTCAAGTATAAATCAATGTTCTTATTAGTGTAAATGCTAGAAATCATGTGTTTCAGATTTTAAAATCCCCACCAACGAGTTTTTGATGAAAACCCAGATCTGGGAATTTATTTAAGGAAATGAATATGAGTTTTATTTGTTTAAATGCTCTCTTTCATGTTTAGGGGTTAAATGTTAGATCTAACATGCAAGTGTTCATTTCTCATGCTAGATATGAATTTTTTTCACAGTCTCATAGTTTAGAATTGATAGTTATGGAGGTGTAAATCAGTGTAGTGGAAGTATGGAACGAGATGACGAGTTGCAGTTTTGTAATATCTAGTTTTCATCTCGTGAGTCGACTCATGACTCATCATGAGTCGACTCATCAGGTTAAGTCGACCTATGACTGTCATGAGTCGACTCACGAAGTCAATTCCTGCTTTTCATAAGTGTCTGCTGAGTCGACTCGCCAGTTTATAAGTCGACCCATGAGTCATGAGTCGACTCATAGTTGATTATGAGTCGACTCATCAAAGTTTTTCCTATTTCGTTTGTGTTTCTGCTTGATCACCTATTGTGCTTATACTTTCATACAATGTTCATATATAATCGAGGGTATTGGTTATCATTTTTGAATATGAGAAGTCGCCTCGTTTATCGGGTATTAAATTGCAGTATTTATGATTTCATCTACACATGTAAGATAACATTTCTGACACAAGCTTAGATCTGTACAGCGAGGCAGGTACAAGAGTAGAATATGTATACCTTTACTATTAGTATTCCATGGTTCATATGCATAGTCCTCGTGCTGGACTATAATCCATTAAAGTCCTCGTGTTGGACTATAATCCATTAAAGTCCTCGCGTTGGACTATAATCCATTAAAGTCCTCGTATTGGACTATAATCCATTACAGTCTTATGTTGGATAATTGCTAAACCTTGAGTATGTTTCTTAACCGAGTTTGGAACACGACATATTATATAAGGCTGGGACATGATAGCTACCTAGGCTGGACATGACACTTATTGTAACTTTGACATGTTTACGTTTATCGGTAGAGATGTGTTTGTTTTCTTTTCTTTATTGTTTCCAGTATTAGACTTCGGGTTTGGTATTTAGGGGTTTACCATTTGAGATATAAGGTATATACATGAGGGTTTCCTTGTTTGGATTATTTCGCTCGACGTACCTACGCTCGTGTTGTAATTTCCTAAGTACCGAAACCCATTATTGTTAGGATAAATGATCTTATATTATTAGGTATTAACTGTATTTTCATATACAACGAGCCCTACCCCTTGGGGTTGGTTGTGATGTTGCTCGCTAGCGCTTTGACGCTCGTTGTCCCTCCCCCTTTCAGGTAACGAGCCAGGAGCCCGGAGAGTCGCAGGTTGAGGGTGATTCTTATTAGCGCCCGTTTATCCACTTATTAGATGTATTTCATTTTGTACTCTACTTGAGACATTTTTAGACTTGAGAGATTTATATTCTAGAGTTGTAAAGGCTGTGTGCCTTATTTCATGTATCAAATGTTATGTACTTTGAGACATGTTGAGATCTCCAGACTATTATTATTCATTTCAGACATTGACTATGTATTCCAGCTTATTTGGTTGATGAGATGTATTGATTTGAGTTCTATCATTTCAGCATGTATTTATTGTTAGAAGAACAAGAGGCCCTTGTTAGGACAACAACAACAGCAGCAGGGCCCTCATAAGAGGGGACCCCAGCAGGATCAAAGGGCACATCAGCAGCGTAAGTTTCAGGGGGAAGCTTTAACTGTCGCAAGGTGGGACACAAGGCATCAGAGTGTCGTAGTGCACCAGCAGGAGCTCAGCAGGGTAGGGGTCCGAACCAGCAGCAACCGCGATAGCAAGGTCGAGGTCAGGGTCAGCAGATCAGGCTTGAGGCACCGCCAGCAACGTAGAGGCCAGAGGGGCAGGTTCGAGCAGTCCTGGAGGCCCCCCAGGGGCAGATTGTCCCGTATTTTCTAGCACCAGCAGTAGAGCAGTCTTCAGCACCAGGCAGAGTATATGCAGTGGTTCCTCGTGATCATGGTGCCAGCGGTGCAGTTGTGGAGGGTACATTCCTCATGAATTCCTTTCCCGCCCGTATTCTTTTCGATTCAGGAGCTTCGCATTCTTTCATTTCGTATGCTTTCATGGTTAGACTCCAGCTCGTAGCTCATTCGTTAGACACCCATTTATCAGTTTCCACCCCTCTAGGAGAGGTATCGCTTCTGGAGAGTGTTTGTAGGAGGTGTATTATCAATTTAGACGAGTCCGAGTTCATAGTCGATCTGAGAGTTTTGCATATGTCCGAGTTTGATGTCATCCTTGGTATGGATTAGTTATCGTCCTACCATATTAGTATTGACTGTTTTGCGAAGACAGTCAGATTGCGAACGTCCGATGGGTCCGAGATGATTGTGTCCACTTCTCAGGGCAATCTCTTTGCGGAGTCGTTTCTGGCATTCATCGATGACGTGATGTGATGGGATCAGAGTTCTGATTTATTAGAGACTAGAGTTGTCTCGGATTATCAGGATGTCTTTCAGGACATACCTGGGTTACCTCCTGTGAGAGAGGTTGAGTTTTGTATTGAGTTGCAGCCGGGCACAGCCCCGATATCCCGCGCACCCTATCACATGGCACCAACTGAGATGAGGGAGCTTCAGACCCAGTTGGATGAGTTGTTAGCTCAGCGTTTTATTCGTCGGAGTCATTCTCTGTGGGGCGCGCCGGTCCTCTTCATGATGAAGAAGGACGACAGTATGAGATTGTGTATAGATTATTGGGAGTTGAACAAGGTCACTATCCGGAATAGGTATCCACTACCTAGGATTGATGACTTGTTCGACCAGTTGCAGGGAGCGTAGTTCTTCTCGAATATTGATCTTCATTCTGGTTATCATCAGTTGCGGGTTCGGGAGATGGATATCCCCAAGACCGCTTTCCTCACGCGATATGGATCTTTTGAGTTCTTGGTCATGCTATTCAGACTGACCAATGCACCCGCTGTATTCATGGACTTGATGAACCGGGTTTTCCGTTCTTTCTTAGATCAGTTCATGATTGTTTTCATAGATGACATCCTCATTTATTCAAGATCGGAGGCAGATCATGAGCAGCATCTCCGATTAGCTTTGCAGACCCTATGGAAGCACCAGTTATACGCCAAGTTCAGCAAGTGCGAGTTTTGGCTTTCAGAGGTCAGATTTCTCGGCCACATCATCAGGAGAGAGGGCATATCAGTAGACCCAGCTAAGGTTACAGCAGTGCTTGATTGGGAACCGCCGAAGACGGTGACGGAGATTCGTAGTTTAGCAGGTTATTACAGGAAGTTCATCCAGGACTTCTTAAAGATTTCGACACCCCTTACACGCCTTACGAAGAAGGGTGTACAGTTTATTTGGAGCACATAGTGCCAGGAGGCCTTTGATACATTGAAGGCTAAGTTGACTACACCACCGGTTTTGACTATTCCGAGCAGCGACAGGATATTCGTCGTCTACACAGATGCATCTTTGGCAAGATTAGGAGGCGTCCTTATGCAGACTCAGAGAGTAGTAGCTTACATCTCACGGCAGTTGAGAGTGCATGAGCAGAACTATCCTACTCATGACTTGGAGTTAGCAGTAGTGTATTTGTACTGAAGTCATGGAAGCACTATTTATATGGAGTGCAGTTTGAGTTGTTCACAGATCATCAGAGTCTGAAATATCTTTTCTCTCAGAAGGAACTCAACCAGAGACATCGGAGATGGATTAAGTTTATCAAGGACTATGAGTTCGCGATTCAGTATCATCCGGGGAAGGCGAACGTCGTAGCGGATGCTTTGAGTAGGAAGCGTCGACATCAGGTTGCAGTTTTGAGATGCTCGTTGCATCGAGACCTTCTCACCCTTAGCCAGTTTGATTTTAGACCTGAGGTTGATGGTACCAGTGCATTTTTGGGAGCTGTGTCAGTGCAGCCATCTTGGAGTGACAGAGTTGTCATAGCTCAGTTGGAAGACTCTTGAATCCAAATCCGTAAGGAGGAGATTTCCAAAGAGCCTAAGGCCGATTGGACCATTGGAGCAGATGGATGTCTCCGGATGAAGGGTAGATTGGTTATGCCAGCCAGTGCAGAGCTGAAGAGTGAGTTATTTGATGAGGCACACCGTACTCAGTACACAGTATATCTAGGGACTACCAAGATGTATAAGGACCTGAAGAGACATTTCTGGTAGAGGGGCATGCGAAGAGAGATTTCAGAGTATGTGGCTAAGTGTTTTACTTGTCAGCAGGTAAAGGCAGAGCATCAGAGACCGGCAGGGACACTTCAGCCATTGCCTATTCCAGAGTGGAAGTGGGCAGACATTTCTATGGACTTTATTGTAGGGTTGTCGAAGTCGAAGAAGGGGAATGATTCGATTTGGGTGATAGTGGACCGGTTAACGAAGTCAGCACATTTTATTCCAGTGAGGACTACTTATACAGCCGAGGCATATGCGAGGATCTTCGTTCGAGAGATAGTTTGGCTTCATGGGGTTCCGGACACGATCGTGTCGGATCGAGGATCAATATTCACTTCACATTTTTGGAGTTTCCAGGACTCGTTTGGCAGCAGACTATCTTATAGCAGTGTATTCCACCCACAGACGGATGGTCAGACGGAGAGGGTGAACCAGGTGTTAGAGGACATGTTGCGGGCTTGTGTCATTGACTTTCAGGGCAGCTAGGAGGAGCATATTCCACTGATAGAGTTCGCTTATAACAATAGTTATCAAGCGACGATCGGTATGGCCCCATATGAGGCATCGTACGAGAGACCTTGTAGATCACCGATATGTTGGGCAAAGCCGGAGGATAGTTTGATGCTTGGACCGAAGCTTGTGAGGCAGACTACTAAGAAGGTAGCATTGATCAGGGAGCGGATTCTAGCCGCTCAGAGTCGGCAGAAGAGCTATGCAGATAAGAGGCGAAGACCCCTAGAGTTTCAGATTGGAGATTTGGTTATGTTGAAGGTATCGCCTATGAAAGGCGTACAGCGATTCGGGAGGTGAGGGAAGCTTGCACCAAGATATATTGGACCATTCCGGATTTTGGAGCGCATTGGAGCTGTGTCATATAGACTAGATCTTCCAGCTTCTATGTCTAGTATACACAATGTATTCCATATTTCTATGCTCAGGAAGCACTTGCATGATGAGGAGCAGCAGTGAGTGTTGGATGCACCGGAGGTTGAGTTTTGGGATGATTTGACTACTATTGAGATTCCAGTGTCTATACTTGCTAGAGAAGACAAGAGACTCGGGAACAAGGTGATTCCATTGGTGAAAGTTCAATGGAACCGAAGTGGAGTTGAGGAAGCTTCTTGGGAGCGCGAGGAAGATGTGTGACGCGACTACCCACACTTGTTTGAGCAGGTAAATTAATTAAAGTACTTATGATGTGAATTCTTACTTGTATATTTATATATGTATCTTGATACTTATATTTAACACTAGAATGAGGGTATTTTCACTTAATTCTTAATCTTTCGGAACACAAGGTATATATATGGGGGGTTCCTTGTTTGGATTTTTCGCCCGACATACTAGTTCCGTTAGATTAGGGGTTGAGTAAGAATATTATCATTTTAGATCGTTACGTATGAATATCACTATATGCTTATCTAGAGCTTAATATTACGAAATGTGTATGTGTGCGGGTTGGATTAGACCCTTGTCGTGCTTTTCAAGTACCATTATGAGTTAGATATGATTTCTGAATTTCGAGGACGAAATTCTTTTAAAGGGGGGAGAATGTAAGACCCCGTAGATTTTGATAATTTATATATGTGATTATTAGTGAAAAATAATATTTATTTATGATAAATATCTTTATGACATGGTTGTGCATGAAAACTAGCATTTTGAGCTTATTAGAATGTATATATGCATCAGTTATGAGGTTGAGTTTGCAAATTTGCAAATCATGTGCAGCAGAGTCGAAGAACCCAGTTTTCAGCTCATGAGTCGACCCATGACTGTCATGAGTCAACTCAAGATATCAACTCCCATTGTCAAAAGTCTCTGCTGAGTCGACTCATTATCTTATGAGTCGATCCATGAGTCATGAGTCGACTCATGACTCATGACAGTCATGAGTCGACTCATCGAGGGTTTTCTGGTTTTTGTGGATTGGGTTTGTTTAGGTTTTAGGTCGGGTTTTAACTGTTCATATATATTCTCCTCCAACCAAAAACACCTCTTTTCATCAGTTCTCCCTAGAGAAACCCTAGCCTCCTCTCCCCCTCAAAACCCTAGTTCGTTTTTGGGCGGTTTTGGGAGATTTTCGGGGGATTTCAGCAGCTCCTTGTGGTTTACAGCGAGGGGAATCGTTCTTCAACATATCTGAGGCGAGTAGCATCTCGCCCAATCTCTCTCCCGTGTTTTTATCAGTTTATTAACATTTTTCATGAGTTTTATTGAGCCTAAGACTTATTTTTAAGTATAAATCAATGTTCTTATTAGTGTAAATGCTAGAAATCATGTGTTTCAGATTTTAAAATCCCCACCAACGAGTTTTTGATGAAAACCCAGATCTGGGAATTTATTTAAGGAAATGAAAATATGAGTTTTATTTGTTTAAATGCTCTCTTTCATGTTTAGGGGTTAAATGTTAGATCTAACATGCAAGTGTTCGTTTCTCATGCTAGATATGAATTTTTTTCACATTCTCATAGTTTAGAATTGATAGTTATGGAGGTGTAAATCAGTGTAGTGGAAGTATGAAACAAGATGACGAGTTGCAGTTTTGTAATATCCAGTTTTCAGCTCGTGAGTCGACTCATGACTCATCATGAGTCGACTCATCAGGTTGAGTCGACCTATGACTGTCATGAGTCGACTCACGAAGTCAATTCCTGCTTTTCATAAGTGTCTGCTGAGTCGAATCGTCAGTTTATGAGTCGACCCATGAGTCATGAGTCGACTCATAGTTGATTATGAGTCGACTCATCGAAGTTTTTCCTATTTCGTTTGTGTTTCTGCTTGATCACCTATTGTGCTTATACTTTCATACAGTGTTCATATATAATCGAGGGTATTGGTTATCATTTTTGAATATGAGAAGTCGCCTCGTTTATCAGGTATTAAATTACAGTATTTATGATTTCATCTACACATGTAAGATAACATTTCTGACACAAGCTTAGATCTGTACAGCGAGGATGATTTCATCTACACATGTAAGATAACATTTCTGACACAAGCTTAGATCTGTACAGCGAGGCAGGTACAAGAGTAGAATATGTATACCTTTACTATTAGGTACAGCGAGGCAGGTACAAGAGTAGAATATGTATACCTTTACTATTAGTATTCCATGGTTCATATGCACAGTCCTTGTGCTGGACTATAATCCATTAAAGTCCTCGTGTTAGACTATAATCCATTAAAGTCCTCGCGTTGGACTATAATCCATTAAAGTCCTCGTATTGGACTATAATCCATTACAGTCTTATGTTGGATAATTGCTAAACCTTGAGTATGTTTCTTAACCGAGTTTGGAACACGACATATTATATGAGGCTGGGACATGATAGCTACCTAGGCTGGACATGACGCTTATTGTAACTTTGACATGTTTACGTTTATCGGTAGAGATGTGTTTGTTTTCTTTTCTTTATTGTTTCCGGTATTAGACTTCGGGTTTGGTATTTAGGGATTTACAATTTGAGATATAAGGTATATACATGAGGGTTTCCTTGTTTGGATTATTTCGCTCGGTACCTATGCTCGTGTTGTAATTTCCTAAGTACCGAAACCCATTATTGTTAGGATAAATGATCTTATATTATTAGGTATTAACTGTATTTTCATATACAACGAGCCCTACTCCTTGGGGTTGGTTGTGATGTTGCTCGCTAGCGCTTTGACGCTCATTGTCCCTCCCCCTTTCAGGTAACGAGCCAGGAGCCCGGAGAGTCACAGGTTGAGGGTGATTCTTATTAGCGCCCGTTTATCCACTTATTAGATGTATTTCATTTTGTACTCCACTTGAGACATTTTTAGACTTGAGAGATTTATATTCTAGAGTTGTAAAGGCTGTGTGCCTTATTTCATGTATCAGATGTTATTTACTTTAAGACATGTTGAGATCTCCAGACTGTTATTATTCATTTCAGACATTGACTATGTATTCCAGCTTATTTGGTATTTCAGACATTGACTATGTATTCCAGCTTATTTGGTTGATGAGATGTATTGATTTGAGTTCTATCATTTCAGCATGTATTTATCCAGCTTATTTGGTTGATGAGATGTATTGATTTGAGTTCTATCATTTCAGCATGTATTTATTGTAGAATATTTTACTTGCCTTGTACCTACACCTGTTGTTGATTCCACTAGAGAGATAGTAATTGTGATGGTGAAATATGTTATTGCACGGTGTGGTGCATGGCAGGTTTGATATTTCTTATTTCACTTCGGAGTGCAGCCTTGTGTGAACCCAGGGGCATCACAGTTGGGGTGGACCCAATCACGAAGAATTTTGCAGACTCTTTGTCAATTGATTTGATCAGTGAGAAATTTTATGGTGGAATATCGTGAATCATTAAGCACTCCACCATTACACTATAGGAGTTTTGTGAGGAAAGATTGACCGAATGAAATCATTGAATCTCATCTCGACGCAAGAAGGCTCCAAAACATAGTGGGAGTGGGTAGAATTAAACCTGGTGATTAAAATCAACTAAGGATTATGGACGAAGGAAGGAAGATTTTTTTTATTATCTTTCACTTCACAAGAGAATCCTAGTCATCCGGAAGATGCTAATGACCGAAAAGGGTTTTGGCAAAAGGCAGATGAACCGTGCTTCATCCTTGAAGAACCTCAGAGTCACAGTGGAAGCTTCGTGAAGGAAGATTGACTTGATGAAGTCATTGAATCTCATCTCAATGAAAGACGCTCCGAAAATCACAATGGGAGGGTTTTAATCATCTTGGAAATGATTAAATAGCCATAGTGAGGAGGTCCTTAATTATTATTTTTCTATATCGTGATTAAGAATGAATTATTCGGATGATTGGTCTCCATCCTGGATAATCAGCCGATCTCAAGTTATTCTTAAAAATACCATGGATAGTATTCTTCACGAACTTCCCATTAAATAGGTTACCCCGAACGTATTAGGGATAGTACTTCTTTAGGAACTTCTTATTTATTGGCATCATAAGTTTGTCACTGTTTTAAGTGACCAAGTGATATGCGTCGTTTGAGTAAACTGTTTCTATCATGAATGGTCCTTCCCATTTAGGTTGGAATTTTCCCTTCTTCTTAGAATTGAGAATCATCGGTCGTCGAACGGCAAGGACCAAGTCTCCTTCTTTAAAGCTCCGTTGTCAGACTTTCTTATCGAAAGCCCTGGAGATTCTGGCTTAATAAAATTGAATTTTCTACTGAGCTTCTAAGCGCTTTTCATCTAACATCTCGAGTTCTTCAAGACATTTTTGATGTTGTTCGTCGGTCATCATCCCTGTTGTGAGAGCAATACGCAGGAATGAAATTTGAATCTCTAACGAGAGGACGGCTTCACATCTATATACCACAGAATACAGTGTTGTCCCAGTAGGCGTGCGGACTGTGGTGCGATAGGCCAAGAGAAAGTTTGTCATCTCAGTCTCATTTGTTAGTTTTCACGAGCTTCGACAAAATCTTTATGATTGTCTTATTGAAGGCCTCATCCAATCCATTTGCAGTAGGATTGTATGTCGTTGATAAGACGTCTTCAATTCTGAACTTCCCACATAATTTTATGAAAGCGTTACTGACAAACTAAGGGCTGTTGTCATGCACGATTCCCTTGGAACACCATATCAATAGATAATATGGTATTTGATGAATGCGACAACACTACTCGTCTTCACTTTTTTAAGCGGAATTGCTTCAACCTACTTGGAGAAGTAATTAGTAATCGCCAGGATGAAGCGGTCACCTTTAACCAACGATAAGAAAATAGGACCGACAATGTTCATTCCCTATGTCACAAATGGCCATAAAGTAGCTGAAGGGTGTAAGTGCTTCAGGGGTTGGTCCATATAATTTTCATGTACTTGACACGCGTGGCATCATCGAGCATAGTCAACTGCGTCCTTGACCATGGTTGGCCAATAATATCTCATTCTTCTGAGTCGATAGCAGAGTTTGGGGTCGGGTTGGTGCGCACCGTAGGTTCCATTATGCGCTTCCTTAAGAGCTTCCTCCGTCTCTTTGGTTGAAAGACATCGGAGTAGCAGACCATCATATACGGGATGATACAGCGTCTGAGTTGTTGTATTATAATAAAATATCGGTGCTCTTTGCTGAACCGAGTCTCTTTCTTTTATTTCTTCTCATAAAATATCATACAAGATATAATCAATAATAGGGAAACGTCAGTCTCAGGGTTCGAGTTCAATTCCGGTCGCGTGCACTTCTTTGGCATCTAAGGCGCACTCTGGTATGAAGAGTTGGTGAGTTCTTACGGTGATCAATTGTTCTGTTTTAGGAGGTTGTGCCGGAGATATTGCTAATGTCGCCAGTGCATCTACATATGCATTTTGGAGATGTGGTATGTACTCGATGAAAAATCAATCAAACGAGTCTGCTATCTCGACGTCCGCCTTGTGGTATGGAATCAGACTCTAGTTTCTGACTTTGTAT
This sequence comes from Asparagus officinalis, assembly GCF_001876935.1. NCBI lineage: Eukaryota > Viridiplantae > Streptophyta > Magnoliopsida > Asparagales > Asparagaceae > Asparagus > Asparagus officinalis. Next base: position 93,802,667 of record NC_033800.1, read on the forward strand.
TCTCTACATATTTTGTTGACTATTAGTTGAGAATCACCAAAAGCTTCGAGGTACACGACCCCCAGCTCTTTGGTGAAACTAAGTTCAATGAGTAGCGTGTTGTACTCGGCTATATTGTTGGTGAAAAACTAGGATAACTCCGACTCCTGTAGAGATTTTAAAATTACTAGGAGCACTCGCCACATTGGTCGCTTGAGAAGCACCATCGAAGTACAATTGCCACACTTGATGATGCAAGGTAGTGTTGACTTAGTGGGTTTCATTCTGTAAATCTTAATATAATTTGGCTATGTCCGTTGTAGGGTTAGTTGCCAGAAGATCACAAATTATATGTCCTTTTACCAACTTATGTTGCTCGAAGTGCAGGTCGTATTAGGATAAGAGCAATGCCCATTTCACTAAATGCCAATTCATGAAGGTTGGTTGCATCATGAATACCCAGACTGGGTTAACATTGGAGATGACGTAAATCATCTATCCAATGAGGTAGTGCTACATCTTTTGGATGGTGAACACAAAGCGAGGCATTCCTTCTCGGTCATTGGGTACTAAGATTCGGCACCCACCAAAGTTTGACTTAGGTAATATATCACCCGCTCATGACCGTTGTCATCGTCTTGTATGAGTAAATCACTTAACGAGTGGTTCATCACCTTGATGTAAATCAAGAATGGTTTACCTGACTTTGGTGCTATAAGAACAGGAGGATTTGAGAGATATGCTTTGATATCTTCAAATGCCATTTGACAGGCATCGTATCAGATAAAAGATACACCCTTCTTTGTGAGCTTTGAGAATTGTTGGAATTTCCCGGATAGGTTCTATATGAATCGCTGGATGTAAGCGAGCCGCTTAGTCTCCTGAGTTCTTTGAGGTTCCTCGGGGGTTGCAATTCATATATCACTTTCACTTTGTCAGGATCAATATGGATGCCCTTCGTGGTTATGATGAATCCGAGGAATTTATCACTGGACATTCCGAGGAAAGACTTGGTAGGGTTTATCTTCAATTGGTGACTTCGCATGAGATCGAACATTGTCCTCAAGTCTTTAATATGGTCATCTTTGTTACAGCTTTTAACGACCAAATCGTCAACGTAGCATTTGACGGTCTTCCAGAGGTGTTCTTGGAAAATCTTCGTTATTGCTCGTTGGTATGTGGCACCTGCATTCTTCAAGCTGAAGGGCATGACTATGTAGCAAAATATGCTGAGGGGCGTTCTGAACATAGTATGCTTTTCGTCATCTGGATACATCTTGATTTGATTGTATTCTGAGAACCCATCCATGAAGGACATTCTCTCAAATCCACACGTATTGTCAATGATGACATCCGTGATAGGGAGAGGATAGTCGCCTTTCGGGCAAGAGGTGTTCAGGTCTCTGAAATCGATGCAGATCCTGATTTTCCCATTTTTCTTCAGAACCGGAACGATGTTCGCAAGCCAATCGGGATGTTGCTCTACCCGGATGAAGCCTAAATCAATTAACTTTTTGACTTTAGTTTTGATTGCCTCCATAATCTGCAGATGAAACTATCTTTGCTATTGCTTAACAGGTTTGACATTCGGTTAGATGTTGAGGTGGTGCATCACCATGTTCAGATCAAGTCCTGGCATGTCTTTGTAGTTCCAAGCGAAAACATCTATATACTCCCTAATGAGAGCAACCAATTCTTCTTTCTCATATGGTGGAAGGCTATCACTGACGAAAATTGGTTTCGGGTTGTCTTTGTCTCCTATGTTTACTGGACAACTTTATCCTCAGTGGGAGGTTCTTTTTGTTCGAACTGGTCACTATATTAGACATTTAGGTGGTAGATCCATGGGTCTTCCCAAGTTAGCAGTTGATCATCTTCTTCCATTGTAGTGGGATCGACTATGGTCATGTTCGACATTAGCTCTTTGAACATCTCTCCAATGCTAACGTCAGATTCCTAATTTGAAGAATCAGACGAGAACCTGTCTTTATTCACTAACTGGCCAATGACTTGCCAACAGCATTCATCTTCGGATGTAGAGACATAGCCTAGACCTCTTTTGTACGCGTAGTAATTATCAAGTTTCCCCTTTGGTACATAAGCAGCCTTAGTTGAAACACGAGGACCTCGACCGAAGTAAAGTCCTTCCCCAAGTGCGAGATTGTATCCTCATTTTTCCATGAGGTTACGCGCTTTTGAACTGTTTTTTAGACAAGTGAGAACCAGTCTTTTCATCATCGCTATTATCCCTCGAAAAATGATCTGGTAGTGGAGACATCTCCCCTTTACCATAAATTGTCTCCTTTCAACCCTTTTTCTTGGCAGGAATGACCAGGGTCATCCCAAATGAGTCTTGTATATGCTTCTTTATCACGCAAGATGAATGGAGCAGTATGTGTAAGTCGGGGTCATCGTATAGCCCCTTTATTACCTTATTAAGAGAAGGCGAGTACTCTAAATCGTTATTTATTTTAGTTTTGACAAGTTGCCAATTAAAACTATCGTCTGACGATTCTCCACTGTCAAGATTGATTACAAAGGGTATAATGTCATTCAATACAAAACCATCATCGTAATCAAGCCCAGCTTCGGTATCAGCTTCTTCTTTGTTGTCTGTACCTTGGCCTAATGATTCAGTATCGGATTTAGCACCATAAAGAAGGGAGTTGGTAAAATAATTTTCCAACCCCTTAAAAGGTTGCTTATCCGCGACCACCGTCTTGACCTCATAATTAGTGTCTACATATTTAAGACACTGATAGAGGGTGGAGAGGACTATAATATTACTATGGATCTAAATTCGACCTAATAGTAAGTTATAGGAAGTCTTTACATCGATCACATAGCATGTGACCTTGGACTTTAGATTTCTAAGCTGGCACTTCACTCAGATTTTACCCAATAGCCTCAACCCACTTGTGATGAATCCATAGATAACAGTGCATGTAGAAGCCAACTTGTTAGCTATAATTCCGAGACTGTACATCAGTCGGAGTGGCATGATGCTAACAGCGAAACCCAGATCAACTTGGATCCAGTTGACAACGTTGGAGTAATGTATCCGGTGAAATACAAAGATCTGTCATGCTTCGAATTCCTTACTTGCATGTCCTCCTTGGTGAAAGTGATGCATGGGAATTGTTTGGCCTTGAGGTTGCAATGTTGAGCCGACGACTCTGGTTCTTCAGGGATCGGCTTGATCTGAGTGAGGAACACATCAGAATCGGCCAAGGCTTCTTGCAGAGCCTCCCTGGTGTCTTTAGATGAATGCAATAACTCGTATAGAGTTATCCTTACTAGGATGTTAGCCAATTGGGTCATAACATCAAAGCAGTATCGAATGTTCGAACTTCCTGGTTTGTCTCGCCCAATCAGACAATTGAATCGAGACTACTTCGGGTTCTGAACCTCTTGGTTCTAGGGTTCTTTATCCTTCCTGCTTAGTTGCAGCCTCCTTTCGTTGAGGATTTTCTTCAGAAGGTTTGGTATTGGTTGTGACCACCCCCTGCTCAGCTAATTGATCAGCCACATTGGGATAGTTGAACTGATACTCGTTCCCACTTCTAGTAGCAAAGGTCGGTTCTCCACTAGTAGCAAAAGCTTTATGCTCATCATCGGAAAGTGGGAAGGTGGGGATCCCTTCGTCATTTTCCTCCAGAATCGCTATGGTAGCGCAACAAGATTTTCCTTTTCCCTTGGATTTGGATTTCTTCTTGGAGGAAGACCCTCTCTATTGCTCATCTTGAAGTAGATCATGATGAACCCAAAGAATTTTATCGTTGGAGGCCGTGTGTGGCACTAGGACTTTCTAGCAATGCCCGTGAGGATCTTCATTAACAGTCTTCATCTCTACTTTCGTCACGGGTTCTGGTTGAAACCACATAAGAGGAACAGAGCCGAAGCTAATGCTCACTGCGTTCGCACCCACCTTTCTTTCCTTAGGTTGCTTTGTGGTGATAATCCCAACATCAATCAAGGCTTGAATCTTATCTTTGAGGGCATAATTGTTGGCCCTTTGGTTTTGATAATGATTTGTCAAACAATTTATATCTAATCTATTTTCTAGTCTTTGTGTTTATATTTACAGGTATTTCAACACACGTCAATCAAGCGTTAAAGATTCAAGTTCATATGTGTGGATTTACCTAGGTATAAGTTTGGTATTAGTTTAGTTTACTTACATATATTGTATGATTATATCAAAGCTCAATATATGTACACTTAACACGATTTTTAACGCTTTTTATCATATAAATGATTTTTCATCAAACGTTGTTATAATATCTTTTATCTCATGTTTACAGCTCTTTCATACTTAATTATATACATATAATACATGCATAATATATATATATACATATTTACAAGCCTTATGTCAATTTTCATGTTCTCGAAAAACAGGTTTTCTGAACACCGTAGTCGACCGCCAATGGTATTTTTCCTTGGCATGGTTTTTTTGTGCTCGCGGTCGACCGTGGCGGTCGATCGTGAAAACATCCAGAGACATTCGCGGTCGACCGCCAGCTTTATTTTCTCATACCCTGTGCTTTTTAGCTTCGCGGTCGACCGCACCGATCGACCGCCGAACTGTCAGATCATCTCCAACGGCTAGTTTTTACAGCTGTTTTCAAATGTCTTTTTTGGTCTTTTACTTGTGTTTTTACTGATGTATTGGGGTGTTATAAATACCTCATTGCTACCCTCTTTTTATATATCCAAGAAATCCAAGTTTTGTGTTTAACAAAATATTAAGTGTGTTTTCAAAGAGCTGTTTAAAGCTGATTTCGTCAATCTGTTTCAAGAGAAGTTTTTCTACAACAAGAAGTAGCTTTCAAATCCTATTGGGATTATCATCTACTGCTCTTCTTGTTTGAGAAGTTTTTCTAAACTCTTATATAGCTTGTTATTTCATTTTCATTTCATTTAGCTATATTTATTGAGTTTCATTCACTGTTATCACACACACATATTGAGCTTAATATTTTCATACCATATAGTGTGGGTTGTGGGGTGTGATTTAGTGAGTGTGAGCTTCATTGTGTTCTCACTTGTTATTTGAGAACAAATCATTGTATTTAACTTTTATTTGTGAGAATCACTTGTAATACACTTGTACACCGAGAGAAGTGTGAGGCGAGAGACGGGGTCGAATCCAATAGGAGTGGCGTCGGTTGACGAACCTAGGGAGAGGTTGTAACCGAGCACTTGAGGAGGAGGACACGGGCTAGGTTCCTACACTTAGTGTGTAAAGTGTGATTGCATAGTGTTTGTGTAGTGTGAGAGTTTTCGGTGATCTTGTAAACCGAGTGTGTAGAAGTTCCGGCTTTCAAACCGGATTGTGATAGTGGATATCTCCTCGAGGTGAGGAGCGGGGACGTAGGTCGTGGTGACCGAACCTCGTAAATGTATCGTGTGTTTGTGTTTTGCTTATCGTATATTTTTATTCGTGTTTTTCTCATATCATTCTTGTTCATATCCATATCATATTTCTTTTGTGCTTATTCTTATTGTTCTTTTTCATATCTATCTCTTGCAAGAATAAATTGATCAACATAATTTTAATTAGATTTAAATTAGGATTAGATTAGCATAAGACCCTAATCACCCCTCCTCTAGGGTCTAACAATAATATGTCTTAGTGGGATGATGAACTGCCCTGTGGAATGCACAGTATCGTGGATCTATAGTCTTCTTAGCTTCCTGGTGATCGATGATTAGGGTAGCTTGATCTTGTTATTCTCCAACAGGTACTTGAAGATATCGAGAACCTCATCTTCCTTGAAGGAGTATTTCTTCGAGAATTTTGGCTCAGAAGTCTTCTGTTGCCTTTGAGGTCATTGCTGCCACTGAGGTGATTGTTCCTTTGGCACCTGTTGTTGTGGCTATTGTTGTTGTTGCACTTGCAGGTGGAAGGTCTGGTTGGCATCCACTGCATTTGCTTGTGCCTTCTCTTTACCATGAGGGACAAAGTTCTACTTTGAGGCATTAGCCATTGGTTGACCTCTTTCAACCTTTTTCCTTTTAAGGAAGCGTTCGGCTTACTCCCCGCACACCTTCAATTCTTTCCAAGTCTTGGATGGTGCTATGCACATAGCTTCCAACATGTCCAAAGAAAGATTGTTGTGACACATTTGGAGGATGAATTCCTCCGTGATCGGATCATGGCAGTTTATTGCCTTTTTCCAAAAGCACTTGATGAAGTTCTTGATCGATTCTCCGTCCTTTTGCTTCTCATCAAATAGTGTTCCGATTGACACCTCAGTATCGTCATCGAAGAAGTTAGTGAGAAACATGCTCTTCATATCGTCCAAGCTATTGATACTTCCTGGCTTAAGACGGTGGTACCAATCGAAGGCAGCTCAGCGTAGGGTGCCGACGAATGACCAGACCATCAAGGGTTCGTTGCCGGAGATCAAACCCATGTGAGACTTAAAGTAAATCAAGTGCTGAGTGGGCGAACCACTTTCGTCGAATGGTGTGAAGTTGATTAAGTTGAACTTTGCTGGATGTGGAATCGACTCCCACTCTCTTGGATAAGGACATGGGATGACTGCCTTCGTTACCTCTTGAGTAGACATTAAAGCATTAACCTTGCTCTCAAAGTCTTTCATCTTTACATCTTCATCTGCATCTCTCTTTTGGTGATTTTGAGGAGGACCAATGGGACCACCCCTAGTGTTAGTATTATTGATTTATGGGAAATTATTGAGGATGCCTATATTGTTCCCATTTTGGAAAAATCCAAATGGTGTGAAAATGATAAAAGATTGTTTAATATGAATAAGCTTTTGTTAGAATATTTGATTAATGCTTTTCACTCATTATTTTCTAACAAATTTGCTAATTTTGATAGTGCTTACGCCTTATGGAAATTTATTGAAGCACATGAAGGGAAATTGGAGGTTATTCAACAAGCGTTGGAAAATCTCGCTTTGAGTTCTAAGGAAGCCTCATCTCCATGTACAATTCCACTAGGTGATAACCCTAGTAAGGTATGCGATAACGATGATATTATCACTTTTGATGAACTTGCTCTTGAGTTTGAAAAGTTACACAATTGCTATATTGATGTAAAGAGTAAGTATGTTAATATGAAATCCACTCATGAAACACTAGCCACTAAATTTAATTTTATTAATTCTTAAAGAATGTAATGAAAATTTGAGAATTGAAAATGCTAGTTTGCTTCATGAAAAACGTGATGCTATGTTAGAAGTAGATAAGTTGAAATCTATGATGAGTAATCTTGTTTATCCTACTTCTAGTAGCAATGCTTGTATGCACAATGATGAGTTGAATCTAATGAGAAAACGTATATCTACCTTAGATTCAACACTAAACACTTGTATTGCTAATAATAAAAAGCTTATGGACTTATGTGCAAAGTTCAATGTTAATTCTTCTAAGAAACCTATTCACTATGCACATATGTATGACAAAATTCACAAATGTTCTATTTGCGGTCTTAAAGGCCATTTAGCTCAATTTTGTCATAATGCACCTAAAATTGACAAGCCTATTCATGATTGTGCATCCCATCAAGCTTCTCCATCACATACACATGTACACACACATAGTGTAAATCATAAACATGCTCATGTGTACAAATGTGATTATTATGGTCGTTTTGGTCATTTGGCCATGTTTTGTTTCGATTTGAAAAGAAATTCTCATTTGTAAAATAATTACAAAGAAAAATCTATTTTTGCAAATGAACCACGTGCATTTTATTTCGGTCAACGTAAACCATTCAAACCTCTACATTGTACAAATTGCAATCGTATGGGTCATGTTTACAATTTTTTCTTTGATCGTATCGGTGCACAAAATACGCCCAAGCGGGTTCATAACCCTAGGGCCTTGGATTTAAATGATAGGGATCATGTCCCAAGTTTTAGTGGTACCAAAATGATTTGGGTACCAAAATGATTTTTATATCATTTTTTTTGTTTGTTTTGTTCGCTTTGTTTTTGCCTTGAGAAATTGGTTTTTGAATATAAAACTCTTCCTTCTTATTTAGCTAAAATAAATTATTTGTATGTTTCAATAGCTAAAACTTTTATAAGTTTTATAAAACATTTGGTATATTATAAAACAAATTTCTTAAAGCTCTAAATTAAAAAGTTTCTCAAAATCTAGTTTTTACATTTCCTGTGCACTTAATCTTCTCGCGGTCGACCGACGAAGTCTCTGTAAGTTGTTTCGGTCGACCGCGTCGGTCGACCGCAAGAGAATTTTTCAGCTTCGATTTTTAATTTTATCGAGTTTCGGTTTTTATTTGATAACTGTTTCAAACCCGATTTGTTCACCACCATTGATCTTCTCCCAGAGCTAATCCTAGCCCTTCCTTCATCTCCTTATGATCCGACCCTCAATTTTCCCCTCATTCGAATTTTTTTTCCTAAACTGCCGATTTCTCCCTCGGTCGCCTGCCTCAATCGACCGCGGATCTCATTCGGCCATCTTCTTGTCCATCTCAGATGGGAATTGCTAGGTAATCTCTCTCTCATCTCTTGATTTCATTTCCTACTCTAGTGATTACATTCTCAAACTAGGGTTTTTGGTTTAGGGTTTGCTTATTTTCACTTATTGCGCTCTATTTACATTTCCAGGGTTTTCAATATTCTGATTATATTCCATATTTCATTCAAAACCCTAATCTATCATGCCTCCTAGAAAGAGATCTAAATCTGATGTTGGTTCATCATCCTCTGTAGCCTCTCATTATGAAGATTTTCTGTTGTATAAATCCCTAGTTAAGAAATATAGGGAGTTATGCAAACTGAAAATTCTACCTACCAGATATATCAAATTTGATCAATTAGCCATGTATGACACTCATACAATTCTTCATAATGTTGGGTTGGCTAGGCTGTTAGATGAGGAACGAAAAGTTTCTTATTATCCTTTTCTGGTTTATCTGTTTTATGCCAACTTATCTGTATTATCCTCTGCTGATGGTCTTCAGACCATTAATACATCTGTCAAAAAGGTTGTAATTTTTTTTCTGCCAACGAACTTGCAGGGATTCTAAAAATCCCAACAGGTGATGTTGACCTTATGTCTATTGAACTTGATGATCCAGCTGTGAACCACCTCTTGTTTAAACCCGGTTGCACTTATCCAATGAACAATAATTCTCTTAATCCAAATGTCAAACTTATTGCTAGAATTATTACTCAAAATATGATTCCTAAAACGGGTAGTTTCGATCATTTTGCTTCTGACAAGATCAATGCTGTATATGCCATATTTGCCAAAATAAAAGTAGATTGGGCAAACGTTTTTCTCAAAAACATGGCATCGAAGCATTTCAAATTTCTACCCTTTGGCTCCTTCATCACCCTTATCCTTCAACATTTCGGTGTTGATCTCACCCATGAACCCAAAATTGAACCTAAGAAGGACTTCTTTGATAAGGTCTCACTTTCCCGGATGCAAATTTCCAGTTCCTTATCTGATCCTATTCAGCCATCATCTTCTCGTTCCCGGTCTAGAGCCTCTTCCTCATCCACTTCTGATATTTGTGACCGTCTGGATCGTCTTGAGACTCAGTTCTCAAGTGTTCAGAATCAAGTCTCAACTATCCAGAGGGATGTTAGGACTATTCTATCCTATCAGCGTCAGTCTCTCGGGATTCCGGATCCCTCTTCCAGTTCTGAGTCTGATTTTGAGGAGGGCCCTGCTGATGGCTCTGGCACTTCTGATGGTGATGGTGATGGTGATGGTGATGGTGATGATTGATTTTGCTGCTTATTGGAGTTCTCTATTGATTTCTATGTTGATGGTGATGTTTTATTTTGAGTTGTAGAACTTGATACTTATGCTTTTAGTTTGAGTGTAATAACTCTATATTTGTGTGGAACTATGTGACTTTTTGTGTATGGTTTGTAGTTTTGTGGAACAAACTATGTTTGTGGAAAACTATGTAGTTTCTGATGCTTAAGTGATGATTTGTGATTTATTGTGTTAGTTTATCTTTTCTATGTGCTATGCATGATCAAAACATTTTCTCATGCTGTGTTTATGGAAAATATGTTGCTAATGATGCGATCTTTGGTTTCTACATGTTTATGGTTGTGTATGATTATTTTTTTAAGCTCCTATATATATATATATATACTCTTTATATGTCTCTTATGCAAATTGACAGGGGGAGCTTTTGGCCATAATACTTGATTTTTATCTGTGCTTATATGCAGGGGGAGCGTTGCTCCTATTCTTATTTTTTTCCTTTTTGATGTTGTCAAAGGGGGAGAATTATATGTTTATCTCTAATATTGTTTATGCTTATGTGGTTTTATTGTTGATCGAACAGATATGTATTCTTGTTATTATACTTGTGGTCATATGTGGTTTGTTCACATGTAACACATCATCTTATTTCCATCTTTCATCATTCATATGAACTTTCAGTATTTTAAATAAATGTTTGGCCATCATCAAAAGGGGGAGATTGTTGGTCCCTTTGGTTTTGATGATAGATTTGTCAAACAATTTATATCTAATCTAATTTCTAGTCTTTGTGTTTATCTTTACAGTATTTCAACACAGGGGAAAATCGTCAATCCGAGCGTATAAAGATTCGAAGTTCATATGGTGGTGGGATTTCGCCGCTAGGTATAGTTTGGTATAAGTTTTAGTTTACTTACATATATTATATGATTATCTCTAAGCTCAATATATGTAGCACCTTAAACGATTTTTGAGCTGCTTTTCCTGATCATATAAAATGATTTTTTCATCAACAGTTGTACATCATATCTCTTTTATCTATGTTTAGTTTATACACAGGCTCTTTCATACTTCATTATAATACGGATATAATACATGCATAATATATTACTTATATAATATATATATAATACAGTATTTAAGCCTTTATGTCAAATTTTCATGTTCTCGAAAAACAGGTTTCTGAACCTTTTCAAAACAAGGAGTTTTCACAAATAAAAATTGGATTTTGCGTAACAATTTCTTTTCAAACATGTTTATTTCATCAGTTTGAAACTTTTCCCAAGTTTCACTATTTTTTGGAATTGATTTGATATTTTTAAATGAATTTTCAAATACCCAAAACCCTGTTCATATTGAAATATATCAGTCCGATCGATCCACCGCCGCAAGTCGACCGCTAATGATATTTTTCCTTAGCATGGCTTTTATGTGCTTAGCGGTCGACCATGAGGTCCGACTCGTGAAAACATCGAGAGACTTTTCGCGGTCGCTGCCGCCCGGTCGACGCACAGCTTCTATCATTTCTATTGTGGTTTTTTTGGCTTCGTGTCGAACCGGCAGGCCGTCGACCGCCGAATGTCAGATCATCTG
>NC_033800.1:93813998-93876498 GCF_001876935.1 Asparagus officinalis
TTTCATACTTCATTATATACATATAATACATGCTATATATATATATACATATTTACAAGCCTTATGTCAATTTTCATGTTCTCGAAAAACAGGTTTTCTGAACACTTTTCAAAAACAGGGAGTTTTCACAAATAAAAATTGATTTTCTAAAAATTTCTTTTCAAACATGTTTATTTCATCATTTAGAAACTTTTCCCAAAGTTTCACTATTTTTGGAATTGATTTGATATTTTTAATGAATTTTCAAAATAGCCCAAAAACCTGTCATATGGCAACATATCTGTTTTCGGTCGACCGGTGCGGTCGACCGCCAGTTAATGTCTTTTTTGGTCTTTTACTTGTGTTTTTACTGATGTATTGGGTTGCTATATATACCCTATTGCTGCTCTCCTTCTATGTACCAAAGAAATCCAAGTTTTGTATTTAACAAAATATTAAGTGTGTTTTCAAAGAGCTGTTTAAAGCTGATTTCATCAATCTATTTTAAGAGAAGTTTTTCTACAACAAGAAGTGGCTTTCAAATCCTATTGGGATCATCATCTACTATTCTTCTTGTTTGAGAAGTTTTTCTAAACTCTTATATAGCTTGTTATTTCATTTTCATTTCATTTAGCTATATTTATTGAGTTTCATTCACTGTTATCACACACACATATTGAGCTTAATATTTTCATACCATATAGTGTGGGTTGTGGGGTGTGATTTAGTAAGTGTGAGCTTCATTGTGTTCTCACTTGTTATTTGAGAACAAATCATTGTATTTAACTTTTATTTGTGAGAATCACTTATAATACACTTGTACACCGAGAGAAGTGTGAGGCGAGAGACGGGGTCAAATCTAATAGGAGTGGCGTCGATTGACGAACCTAGGGAGAGGTTGTAATCGAGCACTTGAGGAGGAGGACACGGGCTAGGTTCCTACACTTAGTGTGTAAAGTGTGATTGCATAGTGTTTGTGTAGTATGAGAGTTTTCGGTGATCTTGTAAACCGAGTGTGTAGAAGTTCCGGCTTCCAAACCGGATTGTGATAGTGGATATCTCCTCGAGGTGAGGAGCGGGGACGTAGGTCGTGGTGACCGAACCTCGTAAACATATTGTGTGTTTGTGTTTTGTTTATCGTATATTTTTATTCGTGTTTTTCTCATATCATTCTTGTTCATATCCATATCATATTTCTTTTGTGCTTATTCTTATTGTTCTTTTTCATATCTATCTCTTGCAAGAATAAATTGATCAACATAATTTTAATTAGATTTAAATTGGGATTAGATTAGCATAAGACCCTAATCACCCCCCCCCCCTCTAGGGTCTAACAATAATATGTCTTAGTGGGATGATGAACTGCCCTGTGGAATGCACAGTATCGTGGATCTATAGTCTTCTTAGCTTCCTGGTGATCGGTGATTGGGGTAGCTTGATCTTGTTATTCTCCAACAGGTACTTGAAGATATCGAGAACCTCATCTTCCTTGAAGGAGTATTTCTTTGGGAATTTTGGCTCAAAAGTCTTCTGTTGCCTTTGAGGTCATTGCTGCCACTGAGGTCATTGTTCCTTTGGCACCTGTTGTTGTGGCTATTGTTGTTGTTGCGCTTGCAGGTGGAAGGTCTGGTTGGCATCCACTGTATTTGCTTGTGCCTTCTCTTTACCATGAGGGACGAAGTTCTACTTTGAGGCATTAGCCATTGGTTGACCTCTTTCAACCTTTTTCCTTTTAAGGAAGCGTTCGACTTACTCCCCGCACACCTTCAATTCTTTCCAAGTCTTGGATGGTGCTATGCCCATAGCTTCCAACATGTTCAAAGAAAGATTGTTGTGACACATTTGGAGGATGAATTCCTCCGTGATCGGATCTTGGCAGTTTATTGCCTTATTCCAAAAGCACTTGATGAAGTTCTTGATCGATTCTCCGTCCTTTTGCTTCTCATTAAATAGTGTTCCGATTAACACCTCAGTATCGTCATCGAAGAAGTTAGTGAGAAACATGCTCTTCATATCGTCCAAGCTATTAATACTTCCTGGCTTAAGACGGTGGTACCAATCGAAGGCAGCTCAGCGTAGGGTGCCGACGAATGACCAGACCATCAAGGGTTCTTGCCGGAGATCAAACCTATATGAGACTTAAAGTAAATCAAGTGCTGAGTGGGCGAACCACTTTCGTCGAATGGTGTGAAGTTGATTAAGTTGAACTTTGCCGGATGTGGAATCGACTCCCACTCTCTTGGATAAGGACATGGGATGACTGCCTTCTTTACCTCTTGAGTAGACATTAAAGCATTAACCTTGCTCTCAAAGTCTTTCATCTTTACATCTTCATCTGCATCTCTCTTTTGGTGATTTTGAGGAGGACCAATGGGACCACCCCTAGTGTTAGTATTATTGATAGGGCCACCCCCAGTGTTGGTATTATTGTTAGGACCACCCTTAGCATCTTTGTCATTGAGAGGGGTATCGGCGTTGATATTCTCCTTCACTTCTGGGTCGTTGTCTACCTGACTGGTAGTGTTACGACAACTGGATTCACCGTGCTAATTTGATAACTCTTAGAGTTATTGGGCATGTAAATCCTTGACTGGTTGTATGACCATTTCCATCTCGATTTTAAAATCTTCCTTCTATTTGGCCAAGGTCTCTTGAAAGAGTTGAGCCATCTGCTCAGTAGTGATCATGAACGATTCTTGATTTCGTCCCTCATTAGATAATGTATTGTCTGAAGCAATTGCAGAGTTTGCATCTGATGCTTCATCATCTAAGGAATGCCCTCTCCTCGGTCTAGGTCTGATAGTCTCAGACCATAGCCAAGTAAGACGCTGAGATGCCCCGAGCAAAGGATTAGGACTGGAATGCCAAGTTGATTTCCCCTTGTCGGCCATGTTGATAGTGACCTCTGGGAATTCGTCAGCTTAACTGGTTGATCTTCTTTTGCGGAAACACTTGGTTTGGATTTGGATGCTTCAGTGGAGATCCTTTCGAATACTAAGACCCTTCATGGATCGGTCTTGGGGCAACTACATTCTGATAATACTATTCTGATTAACCTCTCACAAGGACAGTGAGAGTCCGATCCTGGAGTACTTCTCTTTCAAGATTTGTTCGTACCCCCAGTCCAATAGTACAACTCATCGACGTTGTGGCCGGAGCAACCTATCGGTTGTTTATTGGAATTTTTAGGTATAACATCATCTTCTATCAAACATGTTTTCTTCTGAATAGGTAATGCCTTGTTGGCGTTCACAGGAGTCACACATCTGGAATTACACCTTCGTGAGGGTGAAACCCTAATGGGCTCCTGATTCTTGACACACACCCCCAAGCGGGTGGTTCTAGGAATCAATTTGTTAGGAGGGCGCGTACAACCCCCAATTTGAATAGTTACTCGGGAATTATTCAGCGGACCTAAGTGTTCTTTAACAAGAGTTTTGCCTTGATCTTTATGTAGAGGACTAAGGCGATCCTTCAACGGAATCCTAAACTTGAAAAGATCTACGTTGTCGTATGGCTTTACCAGACGTACGAGAGCAAGAGGAACGGGCTCGAAATTTGACGAAGGCTAGGAGGCAACCTTGGAGCTAGAATTCGGTGAGAGACACGACTGACGTCTCTCCCCAAGTGGAGGCGTCTTGGCTATTTCCGGTGCTGTTCTTGGCGTTATTTTGGCCTTTGGCACCCAAACTTGCTTAGATTTTGGTGATTCCTTGACCACCTCTTCCTTTTGTAATTCTTGTACCTTTTGCACAAGGATTCGTGTGTGCGCAAGAAGTGCATGGTGTTTCTGGATGCGCTTCTCAAGAGTAGAATGGGTTCATTTGACATGAACTCATTTGTTAGTCGACGGTTGGGAGGAGAAACTCATTGCTTGCTGCGGTGAAGGCTTATTCATTTGGCGCCTTTTGAATTCTAAATCTACTTGATAGAGGAGTTCGTCCACGTGCTCTAGAGCTTTGACGAATTGACGGGCAAGACGTTGGCGCCATCTCTGATGAGCCCTCTTCATCAGAACTGGCACGCTTTCAACAGGCAACTCCTTGACTTTTGAGGAGTTGTTGTGAGCATCAGATCCAACTTCCTTGGATGCCGGAGAGGAGTCTTCAGCAGTACTTGGGGGCGAAAATTGTCACTCTGAGTCTTCAGATGTGAAGGCCAATGAACCTTTTTCACTGAAGTGGTCTTTTTGCACTTGTAAGGAGAGGAATATCTGGAGGAGGAGGAGGAGACGTACTCCTCGAACTTCTGCTGGTCGAACTCGTATTCGACCTCTTCATCCATAGGGATCTTGATCATCGGCTACGACACGACAGCCTCGACAGTGAGGCTGTTAGCTCCCACTGTGGTGTTTGCGTTGAAAGTTGATTTCTTTGAGGAATTCATTACAACTTCAGGCATTTACAATGAATTCAAAAGAAGAGATTGAAAAATTATAACTTTCTAGAAAATACATGCAGAGAGATCGTTTATCGGTCTTCTGCTTGCGTGGGATCTTTGCTGGTGTCGAGGTTTATCCCAGGATATTCGACCTCTGAAGCCTTCTTTTTGTAGTGTCGTCGTCGCTTAGTAGGTCAGGCGACACTCGTCAATCAGTTGAACATTGATCGCCTTGTCACCAAAGTACAACATTAACATTCCAAGAGACCCACAGAAATAAGCCATTCACATTAGCATAAATGAGTGGTTTGTTTCACCGGTCTTTCTCTCGGCAGAAGTTACTATAAGTCTGAGACTTGGGAAGGATCTCTTACTGAGCGTGAGGTTGGATTTGGACCCCCCTATCCATCAGTGGACGGGATTGGTTCTTGGCAAATATAAATCTTAAATCCATGTTGATCTTTTCTGACACAACGAATCACATCGTGTTCTAAAGAAGGAACACGAGGGTCGTATTTGGTTTAAGTAACGTAGGATTAAGGTTCGCGTTTTGCTAATGAAACGCACCCTTAATGGTTGCATTCTGGCTGGTCAACGTAGTCCTGAGATTTGCATTTTGGTTTTAGAACGCACTCCTAAGAGTTGCGTTCTATTTGTGGAACGTTTCCTTAAGGGTCGCGTTTTGGAGTCAAAACGAGTTCTTGAGGACTACGTTTTGATGTTAGAACGTGCCCCTAAGGGATGCGTTTTGATTTTGGAATGTTCCCTTGAGGGTTGCATTTTAGTTGGATCACGCAGGGCTTATATTTGGGCTCATCAACGTAAGGCTTGCGTTCTATAGAAAAAACGCAGAGGTCTTGCTAAGGCTCACAAACGCGGAGCTCGCGTTGATTGAGAGATCGACTATCTTGAAGATAAGCTCGTCGCAAAAATCTTGATAATCTTGATAAATGATCAACAATGTCACTCTTATATCCTAGTCTAAATTTTATTTCATAGAAATAAATTTCTAATTCTAATAGCCATCTTATTCTTCTAGCAATTTTTTATTCTGATATTTTATTTTTGAGAAACTCATAAAAACCTTTGTTGTCTACATGAACTATAAAAGTTCTTGAGAGTAAATAATATTTAAATATTTCTAAGTTTCTTTTTAAGGCTATAAGTTCTTTTTCAAATATCATATAATTTATTTCTTCTTTTCTAAATTGACCAGAGGCATATCCACATATGTCATTTTTATTTTCAATAGAGACTATGCTGCCCCAAAAGTAGTCTAAGACATCAGTAAAAGTATGTAGATCATCTGTTAGTTCTGGTATAGCTGTCTTAGGAATATTTATTATTAGCTATTTTATTTTGTTTACTGTATCTTTTTCTAGTTCTGTTAATTCTATATTGATTTTATCTGTGACCCATCTTGACACAGATTTATCATTTTATTTTCTATATTTTTTGTTATTTAGTTTTATTATTTTTTACAAAATTTGAAAATATTTTCTCTTGTAATTTAGTATTCCTATGAATGCTTGTAAATTTTTTAACGTTTTTATTTTAGGAAAGCTTTTAATTTTTATTATATGGTCTTTTATTTCTAGTTTTCCTCCAAAAATTGTTTCCTAAAAATTGTATTTCTTGTTTACTATAATAATTTTACATTTTCCTAATATTATACTGATTTGTAAAAGTCTCTCTCTTACTTTTATTAAATGCTTTTATGTTCTTCAAATGTTTTTGACATAACTAAAATGTCATCTATATATACTAGGACAAAGGATAGATCACCAAATATAAATCATCCATTTTTGAAATATTTGAGGGGCATTTTTTAGTCTAAATGACATAACATTCCACAAAGAATGATCATTAAGAGTACTGAAGGCTGTTAATTATTTTGATAATTTATATTTTATCTTTATTTGCTAAAATTCATAAAATTCTATTATTACTATTCTACATTTTTCTCTAACTTCCTCTACATGATTCCTCACTACAAAACTAGTAGGCATATAAAAAAATGGGAGACAGGGCGACAGGGCGTAACGTCAGGGAGACAGGGCGAATCGACAGGATCCAAGGTGAGAAGACTTCCCAGTCGGCGGCTCATTTCGTGAGCAGACGGTCGGTAACTTTTTTGAATGGTAAACTTACCGTTTCTCCAACCTTCTCTTCTTCTCCGTCTTCTTCTAACCCTTCATCCCATCAAGCTTCAGCCTTTCCCCCTCTCATAAAGTCTTCAAACCCTAACCCTAATCCATCATTCCCCTTCCATCAATCACACTTTCGTTTTCCCCCAAAAAAACCCTCGTTTGTTGACCTTTTCAAAAGATCCAAACCTCAGGCTCCCTCGTCGACCAAAGGCATTCTCCCTCTCCCAGAGGAAGGGTGGACTACGGTCTCCTACAAGAGATTCCCTAAAAGAGTGAGAAACCCTAATCCCTCTTCTCTTCCTAACAAAATCCCTAGGTGTTTCTTGTGTGGGAGAAAGGATCATATGGTAAAGAACTGTTCTTTAGGGGATTTCAAATGTTTTGCTTGTAACATGGTAGGGCATACCTCCTTATGCTGCCCAAACCATAGTCAGCCCTTCCCCCATAACATCCTTCCCCCTACCTCCATAAGCCCCAACCATCGTCCCCCTCCTCTCTTCATCCCCAATGTCCCTCTCCCATATTCAGTGGTCTCAAGCATGAAAGACTTCTCCTTTTATGCTTTTTTCCAGATCAAAGTCGGTTCCCCTTCTTTTGAGGATCTCATTGAAAAACTGGAATTCCATTTCAAAGTGGTGGAGTGGAAAACTGCTGTTAGGAAGATCTCTCCTTCCTCCTACTTTATCCAATTTCCAGATGAAGAGGCGTTAAATCTTGCTTGTTCTAAAGATTTCTTCTGCATGGGCTCATTTGGAGGCTCCTTCTCCCCTTGGAAGGAAGTTTTAGGGCTTAAAGCTTTGCCGAAATTTGTGTATGTTTGGGTTGAGATCCTTGGTCTCCCAATTCACCTTTGGGATTCTGAGTTTTTATCATCTTTGATGAAGGATGTGGGGGAGATATTTTCAGTATCCAATGACATCTTGTTCAAGAGAGAGGCCGAGTCTTGTAAAGTCATGCTTGTTGTTAGAGATCCATCGGAAATCCCCCAAGAAGTTATCTTTAGATATGCATCCCCAGACAACATTCACATCATGGAAGGGAAGATCAGTTTGAGGGTGGTAGGCAACCCGCTCTCTTCATCCAAAGGTAGTTGTAGAGATCAGTATGAAGCCTTCATCCGTCGTGAGGGGGAGCTCCCTATTTCTCCAGTTGCAGACCCCTTAGTGTGTCCTCCCAAGCCTACCAATTCTTCAGATACCCAAGCTCCTCAGTTTTCATCCCAGCCTCCTCCTGCTGACCCGAAGGGTAAGAGACCTATGGTAGCAGAGACCCTTTCCCCTCTAGTCTCATCCCCTCCGGTTGAAGTAGAGGACAATCCAAATTCGGTGGAAGTTCTCCTTAAAGGGGCCAAGGTCACTATTGATAAGTCTTCATGGGAGTTGTTCAAATCTACGTTCGATGCGGCTGATTATGTGTTGATAGATCCCCTTTCGACAGAGGGGGATAAGGTGTCTCCTATATCCTCATCAGATTCGACGGACAAATCATCCTCATCAGACCCCCCTCCAGGATTTGAATCGGCTAGGCACCATTTCAAAAACCCAAAGAAGAAAATCAAGCGTGGACCTCTACCTATCCTTCCTCTGAAAAGGCATCAGGCCCTCATGAAAAGGAGTAAAATATCAGGTATATCTAAGAGTAAATCGTCTTCTTCTGCCTCTACAAGACCCTTTAAATCTCCTAATCTTGAGAGGTTGGGTGAAATTTCTGTTAACTGTGGGGTTATGGAACCAGTTGATATTCAAGAGTTAATCAACATCCAAAATAGGGGAAGCAGTAGTTTTAGATCGTCCTGAGAGATAGATCTCCTCTTAAGTTGTTTTTTTCCTTCTGTTCCATTATGAAGTTGGGTTCCTGGAATGTGAGGGGGTTGAATAACCCAGCTAAGCGTAGATTGGTTAAGAATTGTTTGAAGTTTGCAAAGATTGATCTGGTAGGTCTTCAAGAGACCAAATTATCTTCTGCTAGAGATAGCATGCTTAGATCCCTGGGGAGTGGTTCCATCTCCTCCTGGATTTCCTTAGAAGCTTCTGAGTCTAGGGGAGGGGTCCTTCTAGGTTGGAATGAGAATATATTCACTTGCTCTTCCTCATCAGTTGGTATCTTTTCTATGACAGCTACTCTTACTCATTCCCTCTCTAATTGGACTTTTGTTGTGACCTCTGTTTATGCTCCTTGCGATCCATCAGATAGAGAGGTTTGTTGGTGGGAACTTAATAGAATTAGGTCCTCTCATCCTCACCCTTGGGTTGTTTTCGGAGATTTTAATATGACCCTCAACCTGTCTGAGAGGAGTGGCCGATCTGGTTCCATTAAAGATATAGACACCTTCAAAAACCTGGTAGCTTCCCTCCACCTTTCTGATTTGCCCCTCCGTGGTAGGAACTTCACATGGTCTAATTGCAGATCATCTCCAGTGCTAGCAAGATTGGATCGTTTTCTAGTATCATCAGACTTCGAGTCAAAATTCCCCCTTCTTGTTCAGTATGCATACCCAGCCCCGTGCTCTGATCATTGTCCTATTGTCCTTGAGACTAATACCTATCAACCCCTTCCTTTGTTCAGGTTTGAAAAATTCTGGCTCTCCATCCCATCTTTCAAACCTTTCATCCAAGCATCCTGGGGCTCTTTCTTACCCCATGGCTCCTCTCCTCTCACCCTTCCTTTCAAAATTAAACTCATCAAGAGAAGGATGAAGTGGTGGAAGAAACAATGCCTTAGATCCCAATTCCATCTTTTTGCTTCTCTAACTGATCAGATTAATGCGCTTAATTTGTGTGAAGAATCAAGAGCATTAACTCCGATGGAGATTCAGTCCAGGAGCTCTCTGAAAGATCAACTTTTATCTCTTGCTCAAATTGAAGAAATTAAATGGAGACAAAGATCCAGAATTAAGTGGTTAAGAGAAGGAGACAACAACACAAAGTTCTTTCACAACTTTGCTTCCCATAGAAGAAGAAAAAACTTTATTCCCTATCTTCTCAAGGATGGTGTTATTATTTCAGAAGAAGTTGAGATGAAAAGATCTTTCTTCGAGTTCTTCTCCAATCTCTTTCATCAACCTCCTCAATCTAGGTTGAGATTGGATTGGTCTGCTTTGTATCCAGGTGCTAATGTTGACCTATCAGCCTTAGATCTTCCTTTTTCCTCAGATGAGATCAAAACAGCAGTTTTCAGCCTCCACCCAGATAAGTCTCCTGGGCCCGATGGCCTTCCGTTATCTTTCTTTCATTCTTTCTGGGATTTAATAGAGCCGGATGTTACTATCTTCTACCAAAAGCTTTTTTCTCACCCTCAATCTCTCCATGACATCAACTTCTCCTTCATATGTCTCATCCCTAAAAAAGAAGGAGCCACATCTCCATCGGATTTCAGGCCAATTAGCCTTCTAAACAGTTCCTGCAAAATTTTCTCTAAAATCTTGGCAAATAGGCTCAGCGGTGTTCTTCATCTTCTTATAGACCAATCCCAGTCTGCCTTTCAGAAAGGTAAGTCCTCCCTGGATTCAGTCTTGTTAGCTCAGGAGATGATCAACTTCTGTTCCTCTGGTAAGAAAGAAATCTGTGCTTTTAAAGTGGATTTTTTCAAAGCTTTTGATTGTGTCAATTGGAGCTTTCTTCTATCTTTACTCAAAGCAAGAGGTTTTAGTTCTAGATGGTGCAATTGGATACATCACATCCTTTCCTCATCTAAATCTGCAGTCTTAGTGAATGGCTCTCCTACAAATTTTTTTCCCTGCCAGAGAGGTCTCAAACAAGGAGATCCCCTATCCCCCCTGCTTTTTCTTTTGGTTGCAGATGTTCTTAAGAAAATGATCTCTCTCAGTGCTTCTGTTGGTGATTTATCTGATCTTAACCTGAAAGGGGAACTTAATTATATCAGGATGTTGCAATTTGCTGACGATACCATTGTTTTTTCTAAAGCATCCTTAGCTGATATGTTCACTCTCAACATCATCCTTCTCATTTTTGCAAACATATCAGGTTTGGAAGTCAATTCCAGCAAATCCTATCTCTACTACCTTGGTAGAATCCCGGGTAGAAAGTTCCAGTTAGCTGAAGCTCTTCACTGCTCTGTGGGATCACTTCCCTTTTCTTATCTTGGGTTACCTCTTAAAAAAGGTTCTTTGACTAGAAGAGAATGACAGCCTCTTTTAGATTCTTTTTCTAAGAAATTGTCTCCTTGGAAGAATAAATTTCTATCCATTGGGGGGCGCCTAACTTTGGTAAACTCTGTCTTATCATCCATCCCTCTCTACTATACTTCTTTTTTCAAACTGCCGAAATGGTTGATTCAAGAGATTGATAAATTAAGAAGGAACTTTCTTTGGAATGGCTATACAAATGTTTCTAGAGCTAAATGTCTGGTGGCATGGAAGTCTGTATGTAGGCCCAGGAAGGAGGGGGGGCTTGGTGTTATTGATTTGACATCTTTTAATCTAGCCCTCTTATCTAAATGGATTTGGAAAATATTCGACAGGGATTCCCTTATTTCTAAAGTTATGTGCTCTCTTTATTCTAAAGACGATTCCAATCCGGTTGTGCAATATCCTAAGAAGCATGCATCCAAACTTCTTAAAGATCTTTACTCCATTAACAAAGTTTTCTTTAGCTTTGTTAGATGGAAAGTGGGCAATGGTAGATCATGCAGATTTTGGCTAGATAAATGGTCTAGTTCCAATTCTTTATGCAGTCTTTTTCCTAAGGCTTTCAACTTGGCTTTCTCTCAAGATTGCAACATAAAATCCCAGGGTTCCATGCTAGACCAAGAATGGGTCTGGCATCCTATACTCAGAAGAGGCATTTGCCAAGAAGAAAGATCTGAAATTCAGAGATTGTACATACATATTGACTCTTTCTCTGGTTCCCCTTCTACTTCGCCTGACAGTTTATGGTGGCCCCTTCACCCATCAGGTATCTTCACTGTGAACTCATTCTATTCTGCTCTCATGTTGGGAGGTAGTAGGCCAAGGTACTATAATTTCATTTGGAAATCTTTCATACCTCTAAAAGTCAAAATCTTCTTTTGGTTGGTTTGTAAACAGAAGCTAAATACTAGATCTGTTTTGGTTTTAAAGGGGTGGATGGGGGACCCAAGATGTCCTTTCTGTGGTCTCGTTGTCGAAGAGCAGGACCATTTGTTCATCTCTTGTTCCTTTGCCTCATCTATTTGGTCGGTTTTATTTCCAGACATTAGTGCAGCTATGTGGCCTCCTTCCATGGACAATCTGATTTTGCCAACTGCTTTGCCATTTAATAACAGAGATATTTGTTCAGTATGGAATACGGTGCTTCCTTGTTGCTGCTGGTGTATCTGGAATTGTCGAAACCAACTTATTTTTAGAGATATTCAAGCTAACCCTGTGCACATTGCTGCTAATGTTGCTAGATATACTCTCTTATGGGCAGGTTCGAAGGACGATAGGCTTAACAGAAGAATCCGTAGAGCTGCTATCAAGCTCCATTTTCAAGATATTGCGATGAAAAAAGCAGGAGCAGAGGTGGATGATTTGGTTCTGGAAGATTAATAGCCATCTGGTGTTTTCTTTGGGTGCGCAGCTGTTTCAAGTAGGCATCTTAGTCATCTCGGTGCTGGGTAAGAACAGATTTGCAAGTTGGTCTCTTGGTGGCTCTTGTGTTCTTCCTCCATCTTTTGTGGTTTACAGAAGTGTTGTTATAACTGTCAATATTTGGATAGTTTTGGGTTGCTTATCTTTTTTTTTTTTTTCTATGGTTGGGAGGTAGTTTCCTGTCCGTGTTTTTTTTCTTTCTAGTCTTTTGGCGGGTTCTCTATGTGGGGAAATAGGAACTGGGGGGAGGAGTCATGATAGGTGACGACAACGGTCCGCTCCCTATCGACTTTTTCCTTTCAACTTCCTACAGATCCACTCTTTTTTTGTAAGTTTGTAAGTTTTTTGTTCTTGTACAGGATCTCTTTTTTAACAATATATAGATATATAAATGAGCAGAGATTTTTTTCTCTGCTTTTTCAGCTCAAAAAAAAACTAGTAGGCATATATTTAGATATAGTCGGTCTTACTGATCATATATTTTCTCATTCTAAGTCTTGATTTTTATATTCTAATATATCTTGTTCATTATATACTCAAGGTTTCAATTTAAACTGTCAGGTATTTGTTTGTGTATTTTTCTATTTCTACAATGTTACTAAAAATGACTTTATGTAACATTCCTGTATGTTTGGCAATTTCAATTTCATCATGTTCATCTATTACTCCCATATAATGGATTAATAGCATTTTTCCAAACATAGCTATTACTTTGACATTACTTATTTCTGATTTTATTTCCTCTATAATATTTTTACCTTCCATTGTTCCTACAAAGATTTTTAACCATTGTGTTATATGTCATCTTAATAAAGAACTTATATAATTTATGGTTTCTATTGTGTCGCATGAGAAATTTTGAGCTATTCCACTTACATTTTGGGACCAATCCATTAAGTATTTAATTTTTTATCTCTATTTAACTCTGAGTCTAAATGTAATAGATATGTAATGGAATCTGATTCTGGACTTAGAAATTCTTCTGGAGTTATAATGTCTTCATTATTTATTTTTCATTTTTGATGTCATAACATTAACATATTTTTACCTATTTGTTTTATTATAAAAATCATCTGACTCTAAAGATTCTATATTATTTTCAGTAGGTGTTTATATTCTAAAATGCCTTGTTCATTATATACTAAAGGTTTCATTCTAAAGGTCGGGTGTTTTTCTTTAATTTTGTAAACATATTTCTAGGACCTCTATTAAATTCTTTTAAAGGATTTTCTGAATATAATTCATTTATAGAATTTATATATCTTATAACCCATTGTTATTTGGTTTCTTTAAATTTAATATTTTATAAGAAAGTTTTTTTATATACGGGAATTCCTATGTCTATTAAAAAAATGTTATTTTTTTACTTTTGCTGTTATTATACCTTTCCCTTAGTTTTTGGTATTTATTTTAAGGTTATTTTGAGCTTTGATACCCCATACTTATTTTTTTGCCCGTAAAGAATCCCAAAGTTCAAACCGTTTGATTTTGTTACCTCATTTTAATTCACTAAAGTATCAAAGTTAAATTCTGAGAATTTTGAGGTCTTTTTTGAGCGTAAAATATTTTCGGGTATCAATGTTCAAAACAGTGTAAACTTCAAGTGTTGAAGTACAGATACCATTTTATTTTATTTTTTTTCCTTCAATCTGGACTTAAGAATGATAATTAGATTCTTATTAGATTTTTTTTTTTGAATGTTATTAATACTCTTTCTTGTTGTAGGGACAACTTCAGAGGCCAAACTATCTTCAATTGGCAAGGGAAAATTAGCTATTTTTGTTGACAAAAAAGTTCAATGTATCGTATTTTTAGCTTTAAAACATTTAATTATATATATTATATCTATTTGTTATTTTAGAAAATTTAGGAAAAATATATGTTTGATATCTTGAGTTGAAGAGAATTAATTAAATATCCTTGGCTATTATTAAATTTATGTTATTTCATCTGTAGATCTATAAGTTTGTTATACTTTAGTATACTTTTCCAGAGGAATTTTTTCCCTTCCCTTTTGACAGCTTTTTGTATTTGTTGTAATTTAATTTACTATTATTATTCTAAAATTAGGAAATTTTTATTAGATAGTAAAAATTTATTAATTAGAAATTATTATCGTATAATAGAATTTCTTATTTTATATATCCACATGAGTACGAGTCATATTATTCATTTAAACAATGAGTAAGGAGATATAAATATAAACAAGAACCTAATAAATTTCTACAAAAGAAAGTATGTAACTTGAAGAAAAGATAAAAAGAATGTACTTGTATTTTAAATGCAGACAAAAGGGACACTTTGCAAATGAATATTAATAATATTTGATGAGCCAAGTGAAAATGAGGTATTAAAATTTTAATTATTTTATATATTTAAGATATGCAAAATAATAAATATTTTAATACCTTAAAAATAAAATATATTAAATATTAAATATATTTTATTTTAAATGTATTAAATATACTTAAGGAATTTTGTTTAAAAAATTATATTAAGCATATTGAATATTTCATATGAAATATATTAAATAACTAAATAAAATTAATTAACTAAACAATATAAATATCAAGTATAGCTAGAATAAGGAGTGTTTTTCTTAAAAGTGGAATCAATTAAGAATGGGGAGAGAGAGAGAGAGTCCTAAGAGCGAGATGACAATCCTCCAATTTTAAGCTTAGATTTTTTCTAGGGATTTCTTCACTAGAATGTATAGAGTAGTATTAGAATTTGGATTTTAAAATCCTAGTCCTGATCATAATCTTAGCAAACCAATTACACTATAAAGTTAAATCCTAGTCCTAAAATCAATAACACCACAAAGTTAAATCCGAATTTTAGTCGTAAAAACAATAACACCTAAAAGTTAAGTCCTAGAAAAAATCCTAGTCCTAGAGCACGTTTGGCAACATAGTTATTTTGACTTATAAGTATATATTTACTTATAAGGTACCGATAACATGTTTGGTGAAGCTTTGCTTTTTAAGGTACTAATAACATGTTTAGTGAAGCTTTGCTTTTTTACTTATTTATAACTTATAAGTTGAGAAAAATAAGTTACGATTTCCCAACTTATTTTTCCCCAACTTATAAGGAGTTTTACTTCTTCATGAAAGAAGACCAAACTACCCCTCCAAGCCCCTTTATCATCCTACAACGGATCTCCTAATAAGATATTAACTGAATAGTGTCAATATTAGTAATTAATAGGAATAAATAATATGATATATAAAAAAATATATAATATTTAAATATATTTTAATTAAATATTTTATTATTATAGAATAATAAGTATTGATTAATTATATAATTAATAAATATATTTATTATTGATTATATTTTATTAATATGAAATTAATTAATTTAAATTGTCATTAATTAATTACCATAAATAATGTAATATTTAGAAATATTTTAATCAAATATATTTCTTATTACGAGATAAATAGTTTGTATTTATTTAATTAATTCTTTTATTAATAACAAAACTTGATTAATATGAAATTAATTAATTAATCTAGTTTGACGTCCCTGTTATCACACATGACTACAGTCCAAGATGAACCCAGAGATGTCAAACATGTCATGCACTCACACTGTGCAACAATAAGTTTTACCAATCACAACAATATCCTTTAGTGGAATCAAAATAAAGTGAAGGTACAAAACAGGCAAAAGAAAAAAAAATAACTACAAAAGACATGATATAGAAAGAAGTATCTCATAAATAAATCATATCTCAATAAACAACCTGGAATATATATGATATCCAAAATGAATAAATATGTTTTGACAAGAAACAACTGAAAATCATACTAAGACACACTGCATTTACACTATGAAATAAACTCTAAGGTCTGAACAAAAAATATAAAACTACGGTGGAGCCTCTAATAAATCTCATGTGATGACGACTATACAATAACTCCATCATCTTGTGATTCTTCGGTACTCTGAATTACCTGAAAGAATATTAAAAGAAAAAGAAAAACAACAAGAACGTCAAAGCGCTATAGTAAGATCACCTCCATCCGCCCCAGGGGAAGGGTTGCTAGATGGAGTGGAGGCTCTATCTATTAAGTGTAGTATACTTAGGTCATTTTCCCCTGTATCTAATAGAATTAATATTTGGACACCTACAATACGAGACGTAGTACGTCGAGCGGAATAATCCAAACAGATGTTTACAGGAAATTGAAGACTTACCTCTAGTCGGTCGACCAAAGCACGCTTTGTTTTGTGCAAGCTTTGTGCATGCCGCCATCATCGGTTGACTTATCGAGGCTGAATTGTTTTGTGCACGCTTTGTGCATGTCGTCGGTCGACCGATGATGATACAGCAGTCGACCGGTCTAGTGTTATTTGTGAACTTGATGTTTTTGTCACGTGAGTTGATTGTGAACACGAAGTTCAGGTCCGCACATCAAGACATGTGTTTGGCCACTAGAGTACACGTATTGGGGTTACGTCCGCACGAGCAGTTGAGGTGCAAAGTCTAACATTTTGAATTTGTCATGATAGAGAGTGACTTTGTTATGGTTTATGATAGTTGTGGATGCTTGAGTAGGGTTAGTCGGTATTCCCGCAATGAGATCGTGGATGGACTACACTCAGAGTGCGTTAGTTGGCTTTCCCACAATGAGATCGTGACTGAACTACACTATTTTTCGTCATTGTATCCGGGTTTAGGTTGATATGCCTATTCTCCTCAGGGTGTTTGAGGCACATTGTATCCGGGTTTAGGCTGATAAACCTATTCTCCGCAGGGTGTCCGAGTCATCGTTGGTTTCTAGGTTTGGGCTAATATGCCTATTCTCCGCAGAGTATTTGAGTTTGAGCTTTGCTCCCATGTTACTCACTTCAAGAGTAGAGAATAAGGTTGCGTTATATATATACACAACGTATCTTAGACGGATATTTGTTGTCACGCCCCGCTTCCCAAAATACCCGGGAATCGGAACGTGAACAAGCCCGCGACGTATTAGATTGAGAAGAAAGATACACTATCATTTTTTTTCTCTTTTCTTTTCTTCTCAATCAAATATGCTAAGCGTCTGGAAATAAATACAATGCAAAGGCACAGGTCCCCGGTCACAATCAGCAAGAATATAATAGACAAACTCAGAATAAAAATATCATATCACAAATGGGATGACATCCGAGACATAAAATACGGGTCAAACATGCCCTTATACAAAACTATCTGAATGAAATACTGGAGAATATAAAAATACACTGAACAAAAGGAAATGAAAGTGCTACAAAAAAAACTGAAGGGAATGACTAAGCTTCAGCTTCTTCTTCTGCTACGTCTGCAAGGTACTCCTGCTGAGAATCCTCTGGCTCCTGGCGATCTCCCAGCTGGACCTATTCTTTTTCTATGTCTGACGTACACCAGAGAAAACAGGTGTACGTCAGCGTGTATGGCACACGGCAAGACCCCACAAAGAAAATAGAACGAACGAAAATCCAATGCGAAAAACGATACGATAACAGAAACAACAAAAGAACGTACAACTAAAATTCACAAATCAACATGAAAACACTACTAAATCATAATAACATAAAGCATCCAAAATCGATCAGGTAACGAGATCATGCAGCTAGCGATCAGTCTAATCATCCAAGTAACCGGGGCATACAATAGATGGAATTAATACCTAAAAATCTCCAACTCGAGACGTAGTACATCGAGCGAAATAATCCAAACAAGGAAACCCTCATGTATATACCATATGTCTCAAATTATAGATAATTAAATATTAACCCCGATCTATGTATGAAAAGAAACATAACTGGCCTACATCTCACAAGAAATCATACCTAGCCCAGAAACGAGGTCATGTAACTAGCCATTCTATAACAGGTCACTGGTCACATCTCACACAGAGCCAATGCTCATATCACCGGATAATTAACTGTTCACAAATCCCTTACGTGCATCCAAACCCGCGAAACGGTTCGGTGAGAGGACTACACGCAATCCGATTTTGTCCTGGTCCGAACTCAAGCAAAACTCGGGTGACGAAACGATTTCACTGACCAAGTGCGAAACGGTTCACTTGGCCCAACAAACTAACCCCAGTGCGAAACGGTTCACTGGTTCTAGTCTGGAAGATACATCAACAGTCTTATCCGATCACATGAACCATGACTTCTCCATCCCAACTCTCTTGTATTTTCTAAGTCATCCATAAACCTCATTGAAACACGGATTCACCACCTAAACTCAGTCAACACACTCACACATGTCACTAAGTCTTTTCGTAATGCTCGAGACCACTAATTCATAACTATCAACAATTCTTCATCGCAACAAGACATAATAAATCATGTGCAATAATATCATACCATATAAGGTAATTAAATCTGAGAATTTGAATCATTAAATTATTCTAAAATAATCTTCTAAAATAACAAATTTATTTACTTGAAATAATCCTTTTGCAAAATAGGTTCCTTTAATTTATTTTCCAAAATAATCCCTTTTTCTAAATAATTTCTTTTCAAGATAAATTCCTTTAAAATTAATATAATCATCTAAAATTGATTCCGCTGTCGAAATAAATTCTTTTAATTTATCATAATTATTCTGAAAATGCTATTTATCATATTATTATTATTTATCTAATACTATTCATCAATAATCCCATGCAGATAATCATATCATAAACTAATATGCAGATAAATCTTTAACAAAATATAAAATTCAGCTCTGAGCAAGAGGATCTTGCCTACGAGGCCAAGAGACCTGCGGATGAGGCGGCGACGCTATTTCTTATTGTTCGTTGTTCGACGACGCGCGCAGCGGATCGAAGGTTGACTTGTGGAGCTAGACGGCAACATCGGTGACGGTTCGATGGCGCGGGGATCTCGGCGGACGTGGGTTCGGAGTTCGTCGGCGTGCAGCGGGTGAGCAGGGGGTGGTGCTTGGCGAGCCGGTAATAGGTCTGGTGGAGGCAGTGGGGCGTCGGGCGCTAATCCGACTCCGGGCTACAGGCGGTCGGGAGAACGGCGAGTGGGCGGGCAAGGGCGGGCGCGGTCGACCAATGAGGGGGCCAACGGTGAGCCTGGGCGCTACGGTTTGAGGCTGAAGGGAAGCGGTGGCTGAGGAAGATGGTCGAACGTCGTGAGTTGAGGAGGAGATCTGTAGGGGGTCGGCTGCCTGGATGAGGAGGTCGAGGGTGGCGCTGCTGTTGGTTTGGGCTCCGCTTGGAGGAGGGTAGGCAGTCAAGTCGGAGGAGAGGAGATTAGGCTGTCCGAGGCGGGTGGCCAATGAGGCCTAGGTCGGGCGGCGAAACCAGAGACTGGGCGGCTATTCGCGCGTGAGGAGGGCTGAGCTTGTGTCGTCGGGGCTCGGACTGGAGTCTGGGCCGCGTCGAAGTCCAGAGGCAGGGGCGGCGGACGCGCGGTGAAGAGAGGAAGCCGGAGGCGGGGAAGGGGTGGGCTGTCGGGTCCGCTGGGTCGGGCCGGGTGGCGACGCAGGCAGGCTCAGGGCGGAGCGGAGAGCTGCAGGATGCGGCGAGTCGAGGGCTGGTGTTGGTGGGCGTGGCCGTGGGTTGTCGAAGGGAGAAGGAGATGGGTGCGGTGTTGTTCCTGTGGGTTCTAATCGAAGAGAGAGAGAGAGCGGCGCAGAATGATGAGAGGGTGGTTGCGTTGCTTGGGAGGATGAGGCAAGAAGAGATGATGTGGGCCGAGGAGGAGAGAGAAAAAGAAGAGTGGCAGAGAAGGGTATAGGGGCGGTGGTTTCCGGCTTCCTGGGGTGAAGGCAGTGAGAAGGAGAGAAAAAATCAATATATATCATATAATAATATATATATATATATATATAATATATATATATATATATAGTATATATATATATATATATAAAAGAGTATTTAGGGTTTTGAACATGATTAAAAATAATTATAATCACGAAAAATGTTAAATAATTACGTGAAAAATTATCTACACATCAAAACGTACTAGTTGTACTAATATAACATATAATACGCAACAGTAGAAATAATACCACAAATTGTACAATTAAACGAGATTAATTAATAAAAATATAATTTCTTACATTTAAAATTAAATAATTATGGGATAATTATTCATACAATAAAACGTACCAGTTATGCTAATACGACAGCTGATACGCGATAATTGAAATAATATAACAATTTATACCAATAATACATAATTAATAATGCTACATATTATACGAAATAATACGAATTAATAATAATAATACATCGTAGTGTTAAAAATAATGCGTAATAGTATCGATAATACAACAGATTAATTCTATAAATTTTTACTGTACTAAACTAATTTTATAAATATCAAAACCATTTAATTAACTATAAAACTTGAACTTTAAATCGTAGAAAATTCTAGAAAATCAAAAAAATACAAATACTCTTTTAAAATTATAATTAAATATTTTAAAATACTAAAAAATTATTTTAACCAGTATCAAAATTTCACGATCATTACATTCTACCCCCCTTAAAATAAATTCCGTCCTCGGAATTAAACCCAAGGATAGAGATATGGAAAGAGAGGCTCAACCCAACGTATATAGAGAAGAATTCAAAATAAATTGCATATCCATAAGCAAAGGGGAATGTAAAACAAGAACAACACAAGATGAGATACAAGTTGTGACAACTAAGATATCGCTATCGCATCTCAGACTCGCAATAAAATCCAAGCAAATACTATGATACAAACATATTTAACTGTGTAAATTTGTTACACAGTACTTGTAAATATATAAGAAATCTAATCAGTATAAGGTATAAGATAAGCAATAACATATTACACAGTACTTGTAAATATATAAGAAATCTAATCAGTATAAGGTATAAGATAAGCAATAACATAGAATCAAAACAATAGGTACAATATAAATAAACAATCATATAGAGTGAATCATGCAAATAATATACAAGCTTTCATAGAAACAGAGCAGGAACATATTAAGTAAGAATAAAATAAGGTAAGAACAATAAATCTTAAAGCAAACACAAAGTAAGTCAAATAAAATAGAAACAGAAAGAAACATAACAACATAATGAGAAAAGTCAAAAATTCTAAAATACATAACAGTTTAAACAAAACATAATAGCAGGGTATAACAATGGTCAATCAAAAACAAAAAAAAAATTAATTATGAAAAACACAATCAATACAGGTTCAAACTAAGATATTAAAAACACAATGTAAGATATAAAATTAATAAAAGCGAGTAAACGAGCGAAAAACGAACATCAACAGGATCATCTAACAAAATAGAATGATATAATAATAAGTACAAATAAAAGATAATAGGAAAAACAATCATAAAGAAATTAGAATAATAATACATACAAAATAAACACAAATAAAAGAAAACATATTTAATTGATGGAATGATGTAAAGTAGTCTGGAACATAGAAAAGATACAAAGACAGTCAAGTATAAATAGCTAAACACAATTATTAAAATAGTTATACAATCAATTAATCATGTAAAGCAGTATACAAAATTTAGCAAATAAATAATTTATTACACAAATATTAGAAATTTACAAATTGTATACACAGAAATTAGAATGCGACAAATAATATAATTATGTAAAAATAAGCAACACAATGCAAGTGAAATTGTAACGCCCCGCCCCAGAATCCCGGAGTCGGTACGCTATTAGATCTGATGGACTGGCCTCACAAACCATCACATGTCTTTTCAGCACGTTTTGTCCTCACTCACGCGCTCCTTGGAAAACTTCCTAGGGGGTCACCCATCCTAGAATTTTTCCAAGCCAAGCACGCTTAACTTTGGAGTTTCTAAGAGTTGGGTTCCCGAAAAGAAGATGCATCTTGATGTATGAGTATTCCAATCAAATCTATCAATACTAATCACATCACCCTCTCAAGGGTTGGGGTATTACAAACTCCCCCACTTAAATTTGCAACGTCCTCGTTGCGCCAAATCATATCATCCAAGACCGTACCATCCGTGTGAGATTCTAGAAGTGTCCTCGTTGCGCCAAATCATATCATCCAAGACCGTACCATCCGTGTGAGATTCTAGAAGTGGCTCCTACAGCCTCAAGAGGTGGCTCCCACCCTCTCGACGTAGCACTTTGAGCCGCATAGCACTTAGCTCTCACAATTCCGGTTGGCTTTGCTCTGATACCATTTGTAACGCCCCGCCCCAGAATCCCGGAGTCGGTACGCTATTAGATCTGATGGACTGGCCTCACAAACCATCACATGTCTTTTCAGCACGTTTTGTCCTCACTCACGCGCTCCTTGAAAAACTTTCCAGGGGGTCACCTATCCTAGAATTTCTCCAAGCCAAGCACGCTTAACTTTGGAGTTTCTAAGAGTTGGGTTCCCGAAAAGAAGATGCATCTTGGTGTATGAGTATTCCAATCAAATCTATCAATACTAATCACATCACCCTCTCAAGGGTTGGGGTATTACAGAAATATTAGAAGGTAATTGAACATAAACCAAAAAGATACGATATACAAAATAATACAAAGCAGACAATCATGGAAAGACAAAGTGATAGGACACAACAACATAAAAGAAAATGAATTATATGTAGTATATCATATCAAAAATAAAATAAATAATTATAGATGTATATCACATCAATAATTATCGAAAACACACACTTTATATAAATATTATGACTATTAGGTACATAATATTATGACTAGAAAAATAAAGAAAACAACCTTGAACAAGGAACAAAATATATATAAGTATTAAGATGAATAAGAAACTATATTTAGAAAATAAGTAACCATAACATCAACAAAACTAAAAAAATGAAATGATTGATAAATTAAATCAAACAATGATGATACATGTAATTGGAAGTAAAGAATAAAATGAAATATAGTAAATGAAACTACTTTATACGTAATAAAACAAGCTAGCAAGTTAACAATACACTTATAATATAATATACAATAGCAGACAATGTAAAATGACTAAAATATACTAAAACACGAGAATAACGTAATATTACTAGAAAAGCACCATATATAAGACAAGAATGCAGAACAAATCAGACAGAAGTATAATAAAGATCATAACAAGGTATACAGAACATACATAATCATAATTAAAAAAATAAAATTAAGAAATAAACATAGATAGAAACACATCAATACATATAGACAAACAAACAGATGCAAATCATAATAATAATCAATAGTCGAATAAAACGATACACAATAATTATTAGTATACAAATAGTTATATAAAACAAGTAAAAAAATACAAAATCATAGTTAGGCTCAAAGAAACACAAATAAAATCAAGGTATAAAAATAAAAGATATAAGAGCAAAAGAGATAAACAAGATTCAGTAACATATGATGTGTATAACTAATATAATCATTAATATGTATAATAAGCGTTAAAATGACAACACATACATAATATTAAGCATATAAAAGTCTGTATACTCATTGTACTAATCATGCTATCAAAAATAAATTTTGATGGAAAGAGTCATAAAGTATTATATGATAAAATAGACATAAGAGTAAACACGTGATGGAAAGAGTCATAAAGTATTATATGATAAAATAGACATAAGAGTAAACACGTGATTCAAAATAAACATATTATATAAAACATAATAAGAAGATCATAATTATATATTCGATAAATAATATGATAAATTAGAAGTATTAGTAATATTCATAAATATAAACAAGATACAACAATAATAATCATCATTATATAAAATTAATTCAGACATAGTAGTATATTGTAGTAGTCAAAAATCACATAAATACAATCAGCGTAATATACATAAATAAAATGTATAATGCATACAACATGAACTATGAAAGATAAAATAGATTTATAAACAAATAAATCATACAATACAACACTGTATGTGATACATAAAATATGTAATAAATAACGCAAAATTAATACAATCAAATAATATATAAGTCAAATCAAAGAAAACATAGTTGTAAAAATAACAACACATAAATAACGACCGGTACGAGGATAGAGGAGTTAAACAAAAAGATGGTAATCGCGAAGCGATGAGACAAGAACTGTGGAAACTCCAGAGTCAAAGAGTGATAAGATATGGACGAAATGAAATCTATCAAGAGAATAGAATAAGAGCTCAAGAATAGTCTCATGGATGAAATCATGATATGCCTCTAAATTATCCATCATATTCTTACTAGTGAGGACTCGGGACCGTGATCGGAACCGTGACCTGCATGGGCCACCAAAAAAACCTGTCACGCCCCGCTTCCCAAAATACCCGAGAATCGGAACGTGAACAAGCCCATAACGTATTAGATTAAGAAGAAAGATACACTATCATTTTTTTCTCTTTTCTTTTCTTCTCAATCCAATACGCTAAGCGTTTGGAAATAAATACAATGCAAAGGCACAGGTCCCCGATCACAATCAGCAAGAATATAATAGACAAACTCAGAATAAAAACATCATATCACAAATGGGATGACATCCGAGACATAAAATACGGGTCAAACATGCCCTTATACAAAACTATCTGGAGAATATAAAAATACACTGAACAAAAGGAAATAAAAGTGCTACAAAACAAACTGAAGGGAATGACTAAGCTTCGGCTTCTTCTTCTGCTACATCTGCAAGGCACTCCTGCTGAGAATCCTCTGGCTCCTGGCGATCTCCCAGCTGTACATGTTCTTTTTTTATGTCTGACGTACACCAGAGAAAACAGGTGTACGTCAGCGTGTATGGCACACGGCAAGACCCCACAAAGAAAATAGAACGAACGAAAATCCAATGCGAAAAACGATACGATAATAGAAACAACAAAAGAACGTACAACTGAAATTCACAAATCAACATAAAAACACTACTAAATCATAATAACATAAAGCATCCAAAATCGATCAGGTAACGAGATCATGCAGCTAGCGATCAGTCTAATCATCCAAGTAACCGGGGAATACAATAGATGGAATTAATACCTAAAAATCTCCAACTCGAGACGTAGTACATCGAGCGAAATAATCCAAATAAGGAAACCCTCATGTATATACCATATGTCTCAAATTGTAGATAATTAAATATTAACCCCGATCTATGTATGAAAAGAAACATAACTGGCCTACATCTCACAAGAAATCACACCTAGCCCAGAAACGAGATCATGTAACTAGCCATTCTATAACAGGTCACTGGTCACATCTCACACAGAGCCAATGCTCATATCACCGGATAATTAACTGTTCACAAATCCCCTACGTGCATCCAAACCCGCGAAACGGTTCGGTGAGAGGACTACACGCAATCCGATTTTGTCCTGGTCCGAACTCAAGCAAAACTCAGGTGACGAAACGATTTCACTGACCAAGTGCGAAACAGTTTACTTAGCCCAACAAACTAACCCCAGTGCGAACGGTTCACTGGTTCTAGTCTGGAAGATACATCAACAGTCTTATCCGATCACATGAACCATGACTTCCCCATCCCAACTCTCTTGTATTTTCTAAGTCATCCATAAACCTCATTGAAACACGGATTCACCACCTAAACTCAGTCAACACACTCACACATGTCACTAAGTCTTTTCGTAACGCACGAGACCACTAATTCATAACTATCAACAATTCTCCATCGCAACAAGACATAATAAATCATGTGCAATAATATCATACCATATCAGGTAATTAAATCTGAGAATTTAAATCATTAAATTATTCTAAAATAATCTTCTAAAATAACAAATTTATTTACTTGAAATAATCCTTTTGCAAATTATTCTAAAATAATCTTCTAAAATAACAAATTTATTTACTTGAAATAATCCTTTTGCAAAATAGGTTCCTTTAATTTATTTTCCAAAATAATCCTCCTTTTGCAAAATAGGTTCCTTTAATTTATTTTCCAAAATAATCCCTTTTTCTAAAATAATTTCTTTTCAAGATAAATTCCTTTAAAATTAATATAATCATCTAAAATTGATTCCGCTGTCGAAATAAATTCTTTTAATTTATCATAATTATTCTAAAAATGCTATTTATCATATTATTATTATTTATCTAATACTATTCATCAATAATCCCACGCAGATAATCATATCATAAACTAATATGCAGATAAATCTTTAACAAAATATAAAATTCAGCTCTGAGCAAGAGGATCTTGCCTACGAGGCCAAGAGACCTGCGGATGAGGCGGCGACGCCATTTCTTGCTGTTCGTTATTCGATGACGCGCGCAGCGGATCGACGGTTGACTTGTGGAGCTAGACGGCGACATCGGTGACGGTTCGATGGCGCGGGGATCTCGGCGGACGCGGGTTCGGAGTTTTGTCGTGTGGCACGGGTGAGCCCAGGGGGTGGTGCTTAGGCGGGCGGGTTTATAGGTGACTGGTAGAGCGTGGGGCGTCGGGCGGCTATCGACTCGGGGCGGCTGCAAGGCGGTTCGGGGAGAACGGCGAGTGGTGGCGACAAAGGGTTGGAGGCGGCGGTGCGACAGGAGGGGGCAGCGGTGAGCGCTGGCGAGCTTGCGGTTTGAGGCTGAAGGCGAGCGGTGGCTGAGAAGATGTCGGCTCGGCTGGATTAGGAGGAGATGGCTGCAGGGGGTCGCTGCTGGATGAGGAGGTCGAGGGTGGCGCTGGTGTTGGGTTCGGAGCTCCGCTTGGAGGAGGTTGGGGTAGTGCGGAGGAGAGGGGATTGGCTGTCGGGCCGGAGCGCTGAGTTGCTAAATGGTGGCGGCGAAAACCGAGACTGGGCGGCTGTTTCGCCGGTGAGGAGGCTGAGCTCGGTAGTCGTCGGGGTTGCTGGAGTCAGTGCGGCGACGAAGTCGAGGAAGGGCATGCCGCCAGCGCGGTTGAGAGAGGAAGGCCGGAGGGGGGAGGGCTGGGCTGTCGGGTCCGCTGGGTCGGCGCGACGACGTAGAAGGTATGAGGCGGCTGCGGAAGGCTGGCGAGTCGAGGGCGGGTGGTGTGTGTGGACTGGCGTGAGTTGTCGTAAGGAGGGAGGAGATGGGGTCAGGTGCTGTTCCCTTGGGTTCTTTCGTAGAAAGAGAGGAGAGAGAGAGAGAGAGAGAGAGTAGAGAGAGAGAGAGACGAGAGAGAGAGAGAGGTGGTTGCGTTGCTGGGAGGAATGAGGCAGGGAAAAAATGATGATGTGGGGGAGGAGAGAGAAAAAGAGAGTGCAGAGAGGGTATGGGCGGTGGTTTCGGCTTCGTGGGGTGAAGGAGTGAGAAGGGAGAGAAAAACATATATATTCATATATATATATAAAGAGTATTTAGGGTTTTGAAAATTAATTAAAAATAATTATAATCACAAAAATGTTAAATAATTACGTAAAAATTATCTACACATCAAAACGTACTAGTTGTACTAATATAACATATAATACACAACAGTAGAAATAATACCCCAAATTGTACAATTAAACAAGATTAATTAATAAAAATATAATTTCTTACATTTAAAATTAAATAATTATGAGATAATTCTTCATACAATAAAACGTACCAGTTGTGCTAATACGACAG
This sequence comes from Asparagus officinalis, assembly GCF_001876935.1. Classification (NCBI taxonomy): domain Eukaryota; kingdom Viridiplantae; phylum Streptophyta; class Magnoliopsida; order Asparagales; family Asparagaceae; genus Asparagus; species Asparagus officinalis. Next base: position 93,841,601 of record NC_033800.1, read on the forward strand.
CTGATACGCGATAATTGAAATAATATAACAATTTATACCAATAATACATAATTAATAATACTACATATTATACGAAATAATACGAATTAATAATAATAATACATCGTAGTGTTAAAAATGATGCGTAATAGTATCGATAATACAACAGATTAATTCTATAAATTTTTACTGTACTAAACTAATTTTATAAATATCAAAACCATTTAATTAACTATAAAACTTGAACTTTAAATCGTAGAAAATTCTAGAAAATCGAAAAAAAATACAAACTCTTTTAAAATTATAATTAAATATTTTAAAATACTAAAAAATTATTTTAACCAGTATCAAAATTTTACGGTCATTACATTTGTCCTTATTGGTGTACCATCTACCGAGGGTAGAGTGTATCATATTTGACATGTCTTGTATTGGATGAGATTTGGTAATGTGTTGTTTTTTTATTTATTGTTTTATTCATAGGAATTGGAGTTGGGATTTAGCGATTCACAATTTGAGATATGGTATATCCATGAGGGTTTCCTTGTCTGGATTATTTCGCTTGAGCTACTAATTCTCGTGTTGTGGATTTCTAAATCACAATTTCCTCTTAATTCAGGATTGATGTTTTATATATTTATATATACTAATTTATATTTTTCTACACCTACCCCCTCCCCTTGGGGGCAGTGAAGATGTTCTCACTAACGCTTTGATGCTCGTTGTTTTCCCTCTTTTCAGGTAACGAGTTAGGCATACGGAGAGTCGCAGGTTGATGGAGACTCAGTTTAGCTTAGCATCAATTATTTATATTAGTAGTTTATTTGTGCTCCACAGTAGTTATGGTTTATTTTTAGACATTAGAGTTGTATTTCATTTTAGAAGGCTGTGTGTCTTAGTACTATTTCAGTTGACTCTTATGTGTTTTGGACATCATTTGTACTTTATTTATTTCAGTTGGAACATGATAATAATTATTTTAATATCTCCTTACTTTATCATGTACATTGCATTTTTCTCATTATTTTATCTGCTTTGTACCTACACTTGTTTATTGTTGATTCCACTAGAGAGATAACGCGTGTTGCACAGTGTGTGGTGCATGACATGTTTGATATCTTTGGGTTTACCTAGGATTGTAGCATTGTGTGAAACCATAGACGTCACACACTAGAGGCATGTTTATAATTCAAACATTTCATTATTCAAGCTTAAACCATGCTATGCCTCAGTTTATAATCTTAGAAAAAAGATACATATTTATTTACTTTCCTCCGACAAATAAGGACATTGAGTGGAAAAATAGAAACATTAGAAAAATAAATCAATTTGTAAAAAAATAGAAAAGAATAGGAGCAATTTTGTTCCAAAATCTTAATCCCCTCTCACTGATTACTACCCGGATTTTAAAGGTTGAGGTAGCGTGGGTTTCAATTAGTCCTCTTTCTGGGTGTTAATCAGTCCCTTCTTAAAAATAATACCAATCAGATAAACAATAAATATGATATAAAAATAGTGGTTCAGACTATTTTAAAATAGTCCCTAGACCATTTAGAAAATAAACATGACCTAATTAACTTATAAGGAGCCAAAACTAAGTGGTTGCCAAACATTATGCTCCTAATTAGGGGTGAGCACGGTTCGTTTCGGGTCGGTTTTTACCAAAATTTGAACAACCGAACCGAACCACCTATAATTCAAAACCGAACCGAACCATTGCAAATCGGTTCGGTGCGGTTCGGTTCGGTTTGTTCGGTTCTAACTTCATCAAGTATAACTTCACTTCAATTTATCTTTTATATATTCTTATTACCCTAGCCAGCATGTATTTATTTTTTAACTTCACTTCAATTTATTATTCTTGTTCATGTATGTATACTGTTTTTAAGTGAAGTAACTTGTCCTTTTGGATTAAATACTAAACTCTGACGTTGTAATTTTTTAGTAACGGACTTGCTTTGTCTTTGGGTAAACGGGTAAACGGGTATGGTTTGAGGCAAGAGAATATATTCGGTTGGTTCGGGTCGGGTCGGTTTGAAAAATTGTCAACCCAATCCGAAACCGTCTTACTCATAAAACCGTTCTTTTCGGGTCGGTTCGGGTCGGTTCGATCAGTTTTTTCGGTTTGAACCGAACCGTGCTCACCCCTACCCCTAATCAACAATCCTCAACCAATATCCAATAGCCTCCTCAGAGGCTGTATACGCAATCCGCTGACAACCTTTCACCTGTGCAAGTGCCATCATATATTAAGGCCCACTTAGTTTTTAAGCGGTCCTAGATCAGACCCGATTAATCGCTCGTCTTTGTTCGCACTTTTTAAACCATATAAATCAAGCCCACTCCCCTTGCTCTTATTTCCTCCTCTCTTCAGCCGAGCTTACCTCCGTCGATTTCAATGGCGAAGACCAAATCCGATCCTTCGAAGGTAAAGAACAAGAAGAAGAAGACGAAGAGTCTCCTCTCAGGCCCCGCCGCCGCCGCCATGAAATCCTCAAAGCAGCAAGCCAAGCCCAACCCTTTCGACTCCATCTGGACTCGTCAGAAGTTCGACGTCCTCGGAAAAAAGCGCAAGGGAGAAGAACGCCGTGTTGGACTCGCGCGATTCCTCGCAATCGAAAAGGTGAGCTTTTTGAAACTGAGACTCATCCCAATCTGATTCAGTTTCTAGGGTTAGGGTTTCTATAATGGAATGAATGCTTTCAACAGAGGAAGAAGACTTTACAGAAGGAATATGAGCAGAGTACGAAGTCTTCTGTGTTTGTTGACAAGCGAATTGGCGAGAAAGACGATACCTTGCAAGAATTCGACAAGGCTGTCCTCCGGCTGCAGCGAGAGCGCCAGGTATTACTTTTATTATTATCATTGTTTCCATCTTACAGGCATTGTCATTTTTTTGTTAATCTTGTCTGACATAAAATCGGATTACAATTGTCTATTGTGCTAAAATCATGAGTCCTTTGGAACCACTGCTCTTTAATTTTCAGGTTATCTTTCACAGAATTATTGTACTTTTATCAGTTTTATGTTGCTCTTTGGTGGCTATGATAGTGTTTCATTTTGAGCCATTTGCTTGCAGTATTTAGCTGTTTGATTTGGAGAGTTGAGAGAGCCCTTATTTAATGAACATCACTTAATGGATATTGATTTGCTTTAGTGCCTAGTGTAGTTTGTCCCTCTTTGGAAAAAGGAAAAAAGACACTGTTGTTCTGCCTATACTTTATCTTGATAATCATTTATCTTTTAATTTTATGCGTGAAACTGTAGAAGAAATTTATGCATATCGTTTATCTGTGCATTTATCGATGAATTCAGCCTTGATGGTTTCATTGACATTTTTCTCTCTCTTTCAAAATTTCAACTTTTATGAACTCATAATTGAAGTCTAAGATTTGTTATATTTGTACAGTTAAAATTAAGAAAAGGTGGGAAGTATAATTTGGATGATGGTGACGACCATGGCTCTGAATTCTATGAACCCTTTTCTCTTCAAGAAAAGGATGATTTTGATGAAGATGTACCTCTTAATGATGATGATGCATTATTTGGGAGCTTGAGTATGTATTCTATTTCTTGTGAAACATGTTATTCAGTTTTTCTTGTATGGTAGTTGGTTGTTGATTCAATTGTTTTTGTTCGCATTAGCTGTTGAGAATCATTATATACCAGATATATTGCTATCATGGAAATATAATGAGTCACACTTCAAGTATGTTGGTTATTTGTCACTTGCATAAATTAAAATTTCACTCATATCGCTCCTTTAATGTGGCAACATGTCAAACACATCATCACGATAAATTATCTTTACACTCATCACACAATTGGTGAACACCCCAGAAAGTCTTTGGGACATGCATATGAATCAACAAGGTGCGAGCAGTATCATTACGGTTTTTCCACTCAATCCTTTCCTATTGATATAACTTTTATGGTGATAAATACAATCGACAAACCAATTAAAACTGTCCATGCTGTTCAAATACTGGATTCTGGCACCATATAGTAGAGCTATTCAGATTATGTAAAAGAATCAATATATAACTCTCTGGATTCCTCCATTAGTCTATTCATTATAAGGTGGGTCCTCCTACCTTTTCAAGCCCCTATGTGACTACCATTCAACAGTATTTAACAATTTATATTATTACCTTCTGCTACTATAGAATATACTTCCCATTGTTTTATGTCCTTTTTTGTTGTCTTTTTTGATTACTTAGTCATCAAACTGTTTGGTACATCTTTAAGTCTACTAAAACTTCTGTTAACTAAAGCAGTCACTTTTAACCTAAAATACCCGATATCTCCTCTCTGTGTTCCTTGTGTAATTGATGCTTGTGCTGATATTCATGTATTGATTCTCAAAAGAAAGGATATTATCTGTTAGGAAATAATCTTATTTAAACCCATAGAAACTGAATGATGTTGCCCTTTGCTCGATCCTTGATTCTGAAAGTGCTCTGATGCCAATTGAAAACACCCTAATACCACTAGGAAAGAACCCTAGAGGGGGATGAATAGGGTTTATGCTAATTTAATCCGATTTATGCCAAATTAAAACTAATTGACAAGTTATCCTAGCAAATATGATATGCAATGAGTTATTAGCAAGGATAAGTAATATAAACAAGGGTGAAACAAGATAAACAAAAGATACAATTGTGATAGAGCAATGTAAACAATGCAAACACACAATATGATCATGGAGTTCGGACCTTCCGTCCTACGTCTCCGCTCCTCACTCCCGGGGAGAAATCCACTATCACACCGGGTTTTCAAAGATCACCCGAAAACGTTTACACCACATAATATCGGTTTTCAACGCTCACCGATTAACGTTCATAATCTCATAACGTCACTACACTATCACCTCAAGTGTTGATCTCTAGCCCGTGTCTTCCTCAAGTGTTAGGAATTATAACTTTTCTTTAGGCATTACCACCTACCCCACTCCTTTTGGGACGACCCTATCTCTCATCACACACTCTTCTTGGTGTACTAGTGTATTACAAAGTGAATCTCATAATTATAGCTCACAACAAATGATTTGTTCTCTAATACAAGACGAGAACTCAATTAAGCACAACTCAAAGTTATAATCTCTCACAACCCCAATTATACTATGTATGAAAATAGTAAAAGCTCAAGTGGGTGTGCGTAACAATGAGATTTAATAAAACAAACTAAACTCAAATAAATCTAACTTTAAGGAAATGAAAAACAATCAAATAAATAGCTAGATAAGAGTTTATAAAAACTTCTCTATAGATCAAGAGAGAGAGGGAGAAGAGTTGGATGCTCAAACACAATTGATGATCTTCCTCGAGCTCTTGTGAAAATTACTTCACAAACAAAACTCTTAAACACTCTTTTAAACAAACACAAAACACCTTTACACTTGTTTTAAACAATTCTCTTTACTGAATGAAACTGAGGATATGTGAGGGTATTTATTGGAACTCCAAAGCCAAGAGAAAACAAAGCCAAGAGAAAACAAGGCAAAAAGATCAAAAATCTAAATCTGTAAAAGGCTAAAAAAATTAGCCATTACAGCATTAGTCGACTGACGGTTTTCATCAGTCGACTGATGAGCTGACTGTTAGAGGCATTTTTTAGCTCATCAGTCGACTGACGGACTTTATCAGTCGACTGATGACCTCATCAGTCGGACCTCATTAGTCAACTGATCGGTCGACTGATTTTATCAGTTGATTGATCAGTCGACTGATAAAAGATATACAGCCTGTTTAAAGCAGAAATCTGATTTTTAAACTGTCTTAAAAAATATCAAACAAATTCAGAAAAATGTAAAATTTTGAAAAATGATTGTAGACGTGATAATACACATGTTACAAAAATTGGTTATCAAAAAGCACCTCCCAAATGTGAAAACTCTTTATTTTTTAAAATAGTCCAAAACATGAAAATGAAACACACTTGTTTTGACATTTTGACTAAACCATGTTTTAAAACTTTATAAACTGATTTTATAGACTTAATAAAATATGTATAAACTGATATTAAAGTCTATAAGTTAATAAAATAATATTTTATCAAAAACACCTATATTTTGATAAAATCAACAAATACGTGTGTGTGATTAATATGAGCTTAAAGTATTAACACACTAAATAAAACCTAAAACTAGATATACCCAAGCTTGTGATCTTCAATGAAGCTCTTCTTGGTACACTTTACGGATGAAGCTTGAACTTGGATCTTTAACTTGAATTGCATTATTTCACTCCACAATTTCGCCAAACTCCATTGGATATGATCATGAATGCACAATTTCATCCTTCCTCCAACATATTGTTTGTCTAGAATAGATACAAAATACAAACACTAGACAAACAACATTAGATGTAAATTGTTTGTAAATCATCATCAAAACAAAAGGACCCAACAATCTCCCCCTTTTTGATGATGACAAATAATTTATAAAAAGATATATATGCATGAAAGGAATTAAATATACAAATTATAATTATCATGCATATAAACAAAAAAAATATACTCATAATATTTCTCCTCCTTTGACAACATCAAAAAGGGGAAAACAAAAGAATGAAGAGAAAGCCCCCTACAAATAAGCACGATGAGTATAAAACAAATATAGGGATTGCTCCCTCTATCAAAATGCCATATAGAATATATACAATAAAAGATCATGGTAAATATGTGAGTACGCATAAAAAATATGCTAAATATCACTCACATACAAGAGGACAATGAGAATACTTATGAATATATCAATATGAAAATAGTGTCTCATTACTCAAACATAAAAACAATGTATAAAATAGATTTATAAAATCAAAAGAAAGAAGAACATGAGTATCATGAAAAAAGTTTTCAAATGAAAACAAAAAATAGATTTATAAAATCAAAAGAAAGAAGAACATGAGTATCATGAAAAAAGTTTTCAAATGAAAACAAATCACTCAAATGAGAAAAGAAAGAAGAACATGAGTATCATGAAAAAAGTTTTCAAATGAAAACAAATCACTCAAATGAGATCACAAATCACAAGTAAATCACATAAGAAAGAAACCAATATCCAAATGGCAAGAGAGGCAACCATATCAAGCTCTTAAACTTGTTTCAATCCAAATAAACATTTTAGCACCCGGTAAACAAGATTTGAGAATAAACACCCAATAAACCCGGTGGGTTATATAAACATAAACCTCTCATAAAAATCAAAACTAATAATCATGAAAACATAAGAATTGATCAAAGAGAAATTGTTTTCATATAAAAAATTCAAAACATAATTTTCAAAACCAAGACATGAAAGATGAAAAATAATAAAGTTCTTGGTTTAAAAAGATTTTAGCACCCAAGCATTCTTGGTGTCGGATTGGTTAGGGACATGACCCTTATCATTTAAGCTCAAAACCCTTGGGTTATGAACCCATTTGGGCGTATTTAGTGCACGAACACGATCAAAACAAAAATTGTGTAAATGACCTTTCCGATTGCAATAAGTGCAATGAAAGAGACCCATTTGATTTTGTTAACCAAGTGACGGTGCACGAGAATCATTTGCAAACATAGATGATCTTTTAAGATTATTTTGTAAATGAGAAACATTGTAAAACAAACGTGGTTTATTTGAAAATTTTGGCAAGTTTGAATATTTTCTCAAATCAAAACAAAACTTTGCCAAATGCCAAAACTACTACAAAAATTATATTTAAACACATTTAGCATGCTTGTGATGAACTTTATAAGTATGAGAATGTGAATGTGTACGTGTATGTGTACATGAAGATGAAGCTACATGAGATGCACAAGAAGAATTAATATGAACCTTAGTGGGTTTATGCGCATCATAGCAAAATCTAGTAAGATGGCATTTACGATCGCAATTTGTGCATTTGTAGACTTTGCTATATATGTGTGCATAATGATTGGATGATTTTGACTTAGACTTAGCACACATATCCATAAACTTCTTATGATTATTAACGCATATTTTTAAAGTTGAATCTAAAGATGAAATGCCTTTATTCACAAGATTCAAATCTTCATTATTAGGCACATATACATTTTTATTAGAAGTAGAACATATATCATACTCCTTTTAAAAGTACGAGTTGGGGAAAATCTTTTTATGATCAATATTACCCTTATCTTCTTTGAATTTATAATTAAATGATTTATCCTATCCATAATGAGACTTAACATGTTATTGGATAAAGAAGATACATTTGATATAATTTAAATTTTTTACTTATTACATTTTGCAGAGAAATCTAAGAAAATATATGTTAGCCAGTACCTAAAAGTTTTTGGACCTTGTAAAAAATATCCTCCAAGTTTTTAAAATTACAAAAACACCCCTACAAACTCAAAATTTATTAAAACATCCTAAAAATTATAAATTTTATTTATTTCAATTCAGTGAGAAATCTAAAAAATATATTCTAGCTAAAAAATACAAGTTTTTAACATTGGAGAAAGTATCTTATAAGTTCTGAAAAAATACAAAAACACTCCTAAAAATTTAAAATTTTTACTCCTAAAACATTTAAAATTAGTTAAGAACACCTTGAAAATTTCAAACCTATAAACACATTAAAAACCTACAAATAACAAAAACAACCCCCAAAAATTTATGAAATTTGTAATAAACACTAAACTTTTTATAAATTGCAAGATAAAACCCTCAAGATTGTAAAATTTATAAAAATCCTAATAATTTTTAACCTAACAGTACATTAAAAATATAGAAGTTATAAATATCCCCTGCATAATTTATAATTTATAAAAAACACCCTTAAAGTTTCAAAAATTACAAACAAACACTTAAAATTCAAAATTTATAAAAAACTCTCTAAGAATTTTAAACTCATTAGTAAATTGAAAATATAGGAATTATAAATAGTCTATAAATAATTTATAATATGTAGAAAATACCTATTAGTTTAAAAAATTACAAAAAACCCTTAATATTCATAAATTACAAAAATTACCTTTTAGTCTATAAACAAACTCATTGTTTGAGATAAGATTTAATAGGGACCTTGCATCAAAGGAATTTTTTTGTATTTAATGTACATGGCAAAATACATCATAATCTCACTGCTCTAATTACGTAAGGAAATAATTCTTCATACATTCAGTTTTACTTCTATGGTACGGAGAATGAGCTATAAAATTGATTGAGAATATTAGATAATATAAATAGGAGTGAATCACAACTAAAAGTTAATGTGAATATGAGTTAAACCACAACTAAAAGTTTAATGAACATATCGCAAGTAAATTCATATGCAAAATTCCTTTGCAAATTAAATGGTCACTCATCTTTTAAAGATTTTAAGATACTAATAAACAAAGATATAGTACTAGACCAATGTGTTTATAACTCACAAATAGTAGATCACGTGGCGATAGTCTGGGTTGAAGGAAACAATGACAATATTTTATTTGAAAGAGAGATTATTGTGTTGATGATCAATCCCGCAAAAATTTTATTTTCTCATTTTTTATTCTATTTTTATCAATCCACGTGCATTGCACGTGCAATCCAACTAGTAGTCATTTATAAAAGAAGCAATATCATTTTTTATGTTCTCTACTTCTAACATAGTATTATCTTTTTCATGAGTTATCTTAGCAACATTTGAAATTAAGGAAACATGATCCAATTTTAATTTCTCATTATTTTCTTTGAGGATCATATTTTCATTGGAAATAGTATTAAACTTAGAAGCTAATAACTCATGATCGGATTTTAATGCAACATACTTGCTTTTTAAATCTAAAAAGATATGATACAATTTGTTGTAGGCATGCAATAATTTTTCGAAAGCACAAGCAAGTTCATCACTAGATAAATCATTAATGGATTCGAACTCGCAAACCTCACTAGGGTTATCGCCTAGTGCCCGTGTGCATGATGCTCCAATGGAACTTGAAGAGGAAGCCTCCAAAGCTTGTCGGATCCCTTCAAGTTCTCTTGATGTGCTTTAATGAATTTTCATAAAGTGTAAGCATTATCAAAATGAACAAACTAGTTAGACATAGATGAATCAAAAGCATTTACTAAATATTCTAACAAAATCTTGTTCATTGTAAATAATCTTTTATCATTCTTACTCCACTTGGATTTCTCCAAAGTGGGCACAATATAAGCATCTTTAATGACTTCCCATAAATCGAAAGGTCTAGATCTAACAAATATATTAAATTTAGAACACTATTGATCGTAGGGAAAATTTTCTATTCTAGGAGCAACATTAGGATCATAGCGTAAACAATGTGCACAATGCATATCCATAATTATAATTATACGGAAGCAAGACAAATGCAATCAAAACTAGATTAACACAAATAAGATAACTTGGATCTTTAACTCAAGACGATTAGACCTTAAATCAAATAGCAACAAGCTTTGATACCAATTGAAAGTGCTCTGATACCAATTGAAAACACCCTAATACCATTAGGAAAAATCCTAGAGGGGGATGAATATGGTTTATGCTAATCTAATCCGATTTATGCCAAATTAAAACTAATTGATAAGTTATCCTAGCAAATATGATATGCAATGAGTAATTAGCAAGGATAAGTAATATAAACAAGGGTGAAACAAGATAAACAAAAGCTACAATTGTAATAGGACAATGTAAACAATGCAAACACACAATATGATCATGGAGTTCGGACCTTCCGTTCTATGTCTCCGTTCCCTACTCCCGGGGAGAAATCTACTATCACACCGGGTTTTCAAAGATCACCCGAAAACGTTTACACAACATAATATCGGTTTTCAACGCTCACCGATCAACATTCACAATCTCATAATGTCACTACACTAACTATCACCTCAAGTGTTGGTCTCTAGCCCGTGTCTACCTCAAGTGTTAGGAATTACAATTTCTCTTTAGGCATTATCACCTATCCCACTCCTCTTGAGACGATTCCGTCTCTCACCACACACTCCTCTTGGTATACTAGTGTATTACAAAGTGAACCTCACAATTATAGCTTACAACAAATGATTTGTTCTCTAATACAAGGCGAGAACTCAATTAAGCATGACTCAAAGTTATAATCTCTCACAACCCTAATTATACTATGTATGAAAATAGTAAAAGCTCAAGTGGGTGTGCGTAATAACGAGATTTAATAAAACAAACTAAACTCAAATAAATCTAGCTTTAAGAAAATGAAAAACAAACAAATAAATAGCTAGATAAGAGTTTAGAAAAACTTCTCTATAGATCAAGAGAGAGAGGGAGAAGAGTTGGATGCTCAAACACAATCGATGATCTTCCTCAAGCTCTTGTGACAATTGCTTCACAAACAAAACTCTTAAACACTCTTTTAAACAAACACAAAACACCCTTAAACTTGTTTTAAACAATTTTATTTACTGAATGAAACTGAGGATATGTGGGGGTATTTATAGGAACCCTAAAGTCAAGAGAAAACAAGGCAAAAAGGTTAAAATCCCAAATCTGTAAAAGGCTAAAAATACTAGCCGTTACAGTATCAGTCGACTGACGGCTTTCATCAGTTGATTGATGAGCTGACCGTTAGAGACGTTTTCCAGCTCATCAGTCGACTAACGAACCTTATCAGTCGACTGATGACCTTATCAGTCGACTGGTCAGTCGATCAAAACAAAACATAATTTTTTTGAATTGCAGGCATTTTCTTCAGTCGACTGATCGGTTGACTGATTTCATCAGTTGACTGACCAGTCGACTGATAACAGATATACAGCCTGTTTAAAGCAGAAATCTGATTTTTAAACTGTCTTAAAAAATATCAAACAAATTCAGAAAAATGTAAAGCTTTGGAAAATGATTGTAGACGTGATAATACACATGTTACAAAAATTGGTTTTCAAAAAGCACCTCCCAAATGTGAAAACTCTTCATTTTTCAAAATAGTCCAAAACATAAAAATGAAACACACTTGTTTTGATATTTTGACTAAACTATGTTTTGAAACTTTATAAACTGATTTTATAGACTTAACAAAATATGTATAAACTGATATTAAAGCCTATAAACTAATAAAACAATATTTTATCAAAAACACTTATATTTTGATAAAATCAACAAATACGTGTGTGTGATTAATATGAGCTTAAAGTATTAACACACATAATATAAAACCTAAAACTAGATATACCCAAGCTTGTGATCTTCAATGAAGCTCTTTTTGGTACACTTTACGGATGAAGCTTGAACTTGAATCTTCAACTTGAATTGCATTGCTTCACTCCACAATTCCGCCAACCTCCATTGGATGTGATCGTGCATGCGCAATTCCATCCATCCTCCAACATATTGTTTGCCTAGAATAGATACAAAACACAAACACTATACAAACAATATTAGATGTAAATTGTTTGTAAATCATTATCAAAACAAAAGGACCCAACAGATTCTGTTACCAATTATTATATATTCAGCAAAGGATTTCTTACTCCATCTCATGCTGTAAATTGTGTGCATGTAAATATGCTTTGCAACTATTTGTCTCTGTGGGCCAGAATGAATGTTGAACAGAGCTCTACTAGAAGCATCACGTGGTTTAGAAATCTAAAATTCCCTAGCAAGTCTACAAATATTATGTGTTGTAGGCACTAGTGGCTAAGTGGATGTTAACAGTGGTTATAAAGCAAATTAAAGGTTTTCGAATGCAGATTGATGCCTGCTACAGTTTATTGAATTATCCATTAAAGAGGTGGTTGTTGACATATTGTTATATGCATCGGTGGTTTTACATCATAACCAATGTTACCTAATTTAGTCCGATCACTATTGAATTATGAAAAATTCGTGCGTGCCTATTTATGACATATTCCTTTCAGATAATAAAAAAAAGCTATATTTATTAATTTATTCAATTAGTTCTTTGCTATATTTAAGGATAACATTATCTTTTCCTTAGTAGGCTTACTTTTTGTTTCCAATATTTTTGTGTTTTTAATGTTTGGAGCTTAACTTTGATTGTGTGCCATAATTGGAATTGTATCATGTTTTCTAATTCCTTCTTTTTTGTATGTACAGATGGTTCAACGTCTTCAAAATATATGAATTTGCACACGGATCAACAAGAAATTAGCTTGGCAGATGGAACAGAAAATGTGAGGTTTTATTTACTGAAATAAATAGCTTGTTCCTTTATTAATTAATCTGATCTTCCTATACCACACCTGAAAGATTTGGTATAAAGGGCTTGTTGTTTTTTCTTGTTTTATTATTTAATGTTAACTTCTTTTTGTTTTAATTTATTGTATCTTCTAGTTTGTTGTAGAATATGTTGTGCCCTGCTACCTTGTTTTTTTGCGTTGATTTTGTTTAAGGACCAAACATTTATTAATCTAAGCTATTAGATTCTGCTAATTTATGACCTTTGATAATTTATGCTCTACAGGTACAAATTGCCTTTATTTAGGCTCTGAATTTTCGCATTGTTTAATTATCCATTTACAACAGAGTTTTAATCAAATGAAGTGGACAAGGGTTAGACATATTCAATCATGCTTACATGGGATCCCATGCATTTGCATCAAAAGTTTTTTGCTATTAGTGGTAGGATATAGATAAGGAGAGTTCGGTGATAAATTAAATTTGCAACCTACATGCACATCATGCCTGTTCTGCTTAGCATATCTATAAGGCTGCTAGTGTTAATGCTTGAGATATACCTTAGTATCATTACTTTTGTGTCTACAAAATTGCTACCTAGATCGATGACCTATTATAATAACCATTTGCATATTTGGTTCAGTTAGATTAATCCTTATAATGTCCAGACTATTGCTAGTGAATTGTTTGGTTGTCAAATGTTTCTTTTGTTGGTTCTGTTACTGGCAAAGCCTGTAATATTGGAGCAGAAAGTTTGATTCCGTGGGTGTCTGAGCAAAGAAGCTAGAAAATGAAATTATGATGGAATATGTGCCGAATAGCAGTACAACATCTCTCCTTCTTATAGCTTAAAAGTTAGTACAGTTGAGAACTTGAGACAACATCACGTTTCTTGAAAGAGTTGGCAGTTGTAACCTCCTTGTGCTCAGTAGTGCCAAGTCTCATTTCTATGAAGTCGCTTTGGCAACTCTCAGCCGTATACTCTCTTTTGTGTTCCTTTTCCATCACCAGTCTTCTTCTTCGGCTACTATCTGGTCCTACTCCTTAGCTACCTCTTTGGACATGAGCTTAATGTTCAAGTTCTTGGTTCGATGTGGAATGAACTGGTTGCTTTTGGAGAGTTATGCTGTCAAAGATTTCATTGCCATCTGTCTTTATCTTTTGTTGCCACCAAACCATCCAATCAAAATACAAAAAAGGCCACACACATTCGTCGCTTAAAACCAGCCTCACAAACCTACAAACTGCCATACATCCTCTCAGATTTCCTGCAGCAATAGCAAGCTACAGATAGCAACCTCATCTTTGTACCTAAACAGTCAATATTCCATTAACCAAACACTTCAACGCTGCAATCAGTCAAAACAATGGTCCACTACACATTTGTTACTTTTCACATTGATTGTGGTCTGTCTCTTGACATCAATTCTTGAGAAGAAATAGTCTTTCCTTTCCTTTATCTCTTCAAGGGCTCTCAAGCAGAATTTTTGCATGTCATATGTATTTAGTATCTCAAGAGAAACTTTCAAGAAACAGATACCTCTTAGTAGAGTTAAATTGTAATCATTTGCATATTTAATGTAATGACACTTTAAACTGATTTATTACATGGCAGTCTTGATTAAAAGTTGGTGCCTCAAATCCCAGTATTTGGTGCATGTGTATTCTATTGAAGTAACAGACTAATCTGTAACTAATTAAGATGTTCAGAGTTGAATGATGAGGAAATAAAAGTGGGTGATAAGGTTTATTGAAAGTGGGAATTTCTTTTAATTTTCTTAAAAAGCTTGTTTCTGCACCTCATATTCAATCAATGCTGGGTGAAATGAAGTCCATTTTCTAACTGTTTCAAAATCTGTTTTCATCAATATTAAAACTGTTTGTGTCACCTAGTTGGACTGTGGTGAAATCCCAAACACAAGTTGTATATAGGCTGTAAATCTATCTGAAACAATTTTGTTTGCCCTGGTTCATTGCTTAAAAGTCCACCAATAAGTAAAAATGAGCAACTGTCATGACTACTAACAAAATTGCTATCCCTTTGACGGTTCCAATTGTTCAGTATTGAGTGGTTTGGTCTGTTTTATGGCCAGTAGAGGTCTGTAAAATTCCCAGTACAGAAGGCGATAAAATTTGACGTGCATATTATATCAGACCCTAACAATCAACTCGTACTTCATTGTTTATTGTATTGTAATATGTTTGGAGAGTACTAAATCGAAGGAACAATGTGGTGCACACTGTTTCATTCTGGTGTTTGGCTTAGAAGGGATTCACCCCTACATAGCCATGCAAAAGAGTGCATATACGTAGATCAAAGTAACTCTTTAATAGCTAACCGATTGGAACCATGAGTAGATCAACACATGAAATTTGTAAAGACAGTAGATCTGAGACATTAGCAGCTACAATGTCTTTTGTATGCATTGGTATGTGTGCCTATACATGAACATCTTTATGTGTGTGCATGTTGTTTATGTGTATGCATGATGCATATATGTAAATAGAGGGAGAGGGAGTGCGCACTGAGTTCGTCATGATATCCTTGCCATTTTTGGATAATGATCATAATGGTTGAAAAATTCCCACCAAAAAGCTATTGTGAAATGAATATTTTTTCTATTATTGGACATATACAACCCTTGACCTCTGGGAAACAAGTGTCAAAACCACAGTTGACCATCCTTCTGCACATACTTTTGTGTGTTCTTGAATGCCAGCCAAAAGAGATATTTTGCTCTAGGCCTATTTCCTCATGAAAAAGCATGTATTTTTTTACAAAAATACATGCTTTTTCATGACCTTTTTTAGTTTCTGAACCTCAACATTTATCATGTAATTCTCTTTTTAATTGCATTTCTGATCTTTCTTCATGCTACCAACATAACACTTCATGTTTGTTTTATTACTCGGTTGATATTTCTTATTTGTTTTTGGAAATTCTAATTTGTAATTTGCAGGTTCACAAAACCAAGAAGCAAGTGATGTCAGAGATTATTTTTAAGAGCAAGTTCTACAAGGTAGCATCTCTTCCCTGTCTTGATCTGAGTTGATCTGTCTCAATTGATTTAAGCTGATTAGAATTTCTTGCAATCAACGACTAGCTGCTTATTTTTTTCCACAATACCTCAGTTGATGCCAAATGTATCAGTGTATAAGCATATAGACATTCTCATAAATATTTTACCATTGACGAAATGTGAAACTTATGTTTAGTAAATAAATTATATGCACCCTAATTTTTTTAGTATCAGCTGCGAAATCTCTTACACGATGGATCTGTCCAGTATCCCAACTTCACTCCAGTGTAGACAGTGAAAAAACCTTGAATTTAGAAAAAGCATAAACTCCGTAGTTTCTTTACTTCTCATTATAATTGTGAGCACGTATTTTCATTTATGTGAGAGTGAGTATTTCCATACTGATTTCACTGGACTTCAATGCTTTACGAGGAAGGCAATTGACAAAATGTCTTTTAATCCTATATGAATTAACATCTCACTGTTTTACAATGTAGTTTTTTTAATGCCTGATTTTGTACTTCTATACATGCTGGCATTTTGTTATTTCTTTTCCAATGTATGATTAATATACCTGGGGAACACAAATTTTCTGTACGTTAGTTATTATCATTTCATGGGAGATACAAATCATGTTAGAGAGTCTATAGCGCATTAAAAAAAATACAAAAGTTGTATAAAAGACAAAACAAATGCGATTACCGATAGATCAGAGATTATTTTTGAAGAGCAAGTTCTGCAAGGTAGCAGCTGGTACGTGTCTTGATTTGGGTCGTTCCTTCTCAGTTGCATCAATCAGACTAGCTGCATACAATTTCTTGCAATAACTGTTTTTTTTCCTTTTTCTTTTTTTGGCTTTTGTAATAACTGCTGATGGTAACCATGCCAGTGTGTGAGCGTATTTCATAGACTCCATAAATGCTCATCATGGAGGAAATGTGAAACTGGCATCTAGTTAATAAATTAAATATCCCCTTAAATTTGATTAGTATGAACTATGAATTATAGCTCTTTTGCATGATAGAGTTGATTGCACAGTGTTCCAGCTTGACTCAAGTGTATATGGGTAGAAAGCCTTGGATTGAGACAACTGGGAAACTCTTTAGGGTCTCTTACATTTCACTAAAATCATGAGCATGTAATTCTTTCATGTGAGAGTGAGTAGTTACATACTATTTTCATTGGAATTTATTCAATACTTGTAAGGTAATAGGCGATTTATGTGTAACCTCTACATGAAGAAACATCTTGCTGTTTTATTTGTGTAATTTTGTTCAATGATCATTTTCCTATTTATATGCATGCTGGCATTCTCTTCTTCCTTTTCCGTCACATCATTAATATACCTAGCTAACTCAATTTTCTGTAAATAATTATCTCTCCCAGGGAGATACAATGCATGTTAAAAAATGTAAAATGCATTCTGAAGCCGAAAATTCTATATGAGATTCAAAATGGATGTGATTACAGAACGTTAAAATACCCTACAAATCTAGAGTAAATACACATAAGATATTAACTTTTAACACATAGATGATCGTCGATTAAAAGTTGGCCAAAAGGGAATGTTAACTTCTAGTGCGTATTGATATTTGTGAAGACCAGCTAAGTCGGTTGAACTTAAGAAGATGAAGCGGGGAGATAATATCATGAAATTAGTAAAAATAATAGAAGGAAGCATTAGCGTTTATATGCTTAATCTGCCCACCAAAACTCAAAAGAGTTCCAGGTGCTCTTATGTCTCATGTTATAGACATGGGTTTACTTGTAGATGAGGAATTAAAGTATTCAGTCAACTCTTTTCTTTAACACATCGAAGAGTTGATTTTGTTACTCGAATGAACTGATTTTAATATTACTGATGAGATAGTTCAAGTTTTCAGGTAGTGCTTTGTGCAGTTTACTGTGGCAGTATGCCTCGAGTCAATTCACATTGTATTTGGGATATTGTTAATTATTTCCTATCTCTAGTTTTTGATTATGCATATTTCTTCTGACTTATGTACTGGATTCGAATGACTACTTTTGATGTGACTGGATGTTCTTATATCTGGGCATTGAGAAGTTCATCTTTACATTTTTTAAGATGCATATTTTGTGGAAGTACTTCTGCTCATTATTTGACGCAGTAGTGGGTGATTTTGATAATTTTTTGATATCTGACCTGACTTTCAGTAGTGGCTTGAATTGTGATATCTGAGATGGCTTTTAACATGATCCTTCATGCCTTTTAAGTACTTCTTTTGTATATTGATGTTAATAAATGTAATTCTTTAGTTATTTATCTGCTATTGCTTCAGGCCCAGAAAGCAAAGGATAAAGAAGATGATGACCATCTAATGGAAACGTTAGATAAAGATTTCACGTCCTTAGCCCAAAAAGAGGCACTAATGTCTTTAACACAACCAAGTAAGATAAATGCCCTAAAAGCTATTGCAAACAAAAGCAGCACCAGTCAGCCGAGTAAAGGACCATCCAGTTCAGGAGACAAAGAATACTCTAAAAGGGTAAGAGATGTATGACTGATTCTCGATTCTATTTACTTTTACTTTAAATATAATCATTTATCTGTCTTCAATTGTTTGTTCTAATTTGAGCCTTACCCGAAGTATGTATTTGATGGCAACTGTAGATGTTAACTATTTCCTTGTGAATTTTGCTAATTCAGAAATTGATTGCTTGTTTTATGAAGCTGCTCCTTATGGTTTCTCAGAAACCACTGGCGTAAAGAGGGGGCAAATTTCTTTCTTAGGCAATCCTCCTTTTAGAAACTTATTCTTGTTTTTCTGAAATTTTCAACAACATAGTTGGATGGATAAAGCATAAAAAGCTATGTAACTATGGAGCAATTCCTTTGTTTCTTTTGTACACTTTTTTTTCCCGTTCTTCTGAAACAACTGCCTTCGGGACTTCCAGTGGATGCTGAAACATATTTCTGTCTCTCTACATTATTTTTTTTTGGTAGAGCAATATGCTACTACCTATGTTATTTGGGTACTTAAAATCAGAAGCCTTACCGGACCCGTACCCATACCTGTACTGAAACTTCTTGGATGCTTCTTGAATATATGCATATTTTCATTCAAGCATATATTCAATTATATAATACATGTTTTAATTGAAAACAATCTTCATACACTTCTTGGACATATGTTCTACACTTCACATCTATTTCTTATATATTAATCTATGTAAATGAAAAAACAATATTGATCTTATGTAAATTATTAATATATATATATATATATATATATATATATATATATATATATATATTATATATTATATATATATTTATATATATATATATATATATATATATATGAGAAAAATGGGTATACTGGTACAAGCACAAATTTTGTGCTTTGGTAGTGAGGTGTCTCATTCCCATCCACTCATTCAATTGGGTGGACTGCATTCAACCCATGTGAATGTGGCCCCCCATTTAATGAGTGGAGGTAATATGCCATCTCATTACCAAGCACAAATTTTGTGCTTGAGTACAAGGCATACCCATATTCCTCTCTCTCTCTCTCTCTCTCTCTCTCTCTATATATATATATATATATATATATATATATATATATATATATATATATATATATATATATATAGCTGTGTCCTTGTACCCTACCTTTCACAAATTCGTTGTGTCGCGCATTCCGTAACACGTACACATGCAACTTATGCTACTACACTTCTATGAGCACAGTCAAATGCAGAAGTTTCTTTATTTTCTTTTCTAGCAAAGGTTGCAAAGGTTTCTCTGTATTCATGTTAGATGTGGTGCAGTTTTCAGTTCCATCACATTTCTGAAGTCAATAGTTTCTTTTTGATGGTGTGAAAGGTTAGTTTTTATTCATTACCGAATGATCATAAGAAATACAAACTCGAACTCAAAAACTCCCACCTGATAAGTACAAGGACACTTATCAGATACAAAAAACTCCTATATAAGTAAAGCCCTCACAACTATACATAGTATACTCAAATCAAAAATTTCAACACCTCAATCACCTCTGTACACAACATACTAACAGCAGTTGTAATTCTTTTGAAGTCAAAAGCATCTCCACCTGCAATCCATATTGAACATATCATGTTCCCTCTACCTGCAGTCCACAAACAGCAGCATCGGAGAGAAAGTACCCTCTTATTACTCCCAGCTATTATAAGAAACGAATTCAGGAAAGATGCAAAGTTTTCTGCACCATTCTCAATTACTCAATGAGTCAGATGTCTTTTTAGTGGAGCTCAACTTTAATTTTTAGCAAGAATTGAATCTTTATGAATGAAGACTCCTCTGGTGATACACTTCTAAATATAACATCATTTAGTGCAGACCACACCATGTAGACACTAGCAGCTAGAGAAGCTCTCAGAAACTGAGCTTTAACCCCTTTGGCTCTCCATTTTCTCAAAAACTCCTCTGGTGAATCTTACTAAAACTTCACTGATAAATTAGTAGCTGCAGTAGTAATTGGCGATCACATACATGGATTCCATTTAGTTTACATATAAGTTGCTGGTATTAACCTTCGAGGGGTTGCAATTTTTGACCCGACCCACTTACCCGCCCCGACCCCACCCGTTATTAATGGGTATGGGTCAGCGTATAAGGGTTTGGGTCATATATGGGTTGACCCAAACTACCCATTTATTAAACGGGTCAGTTCGGCTCAACCCTGAGCTACGATGTCCGGACACATTAAAAGGCCCCACGAATCCGTGTCCAACACGTGTTGGACGCGGATTCGCTGAGGATTCGTGGCAGATACGGTTCTAAGAAAAAAAACCGTATTCACAATCCAATAACCCATGATTTGAAGTTTATTGCTTATTGGGTTAAAAAACAAATGGTTTTTGAACCCGAAAATCCAATCCATACCCAAAATTTCCTAACAACCTGATCCTCTGCCTATTATTTCTCTTTTCCATCTTCGTCTTTGAACCCTGAAAACCTCTATTCTCAAGATGCTCGATGCGGATTAAAAACGTTCAAAGAGAGCTAGAGAAGCAATTGAGAATACAATTACAAAAAATTCGTGAGTAATTTTGAGTTTTTTCTAACTTTTGCGGTTTTCAGAATTGACTAGTCTCTGACAATTTCTAATTGAGTTAGGATTTTTGTTATTTCTCTTTTTAGTTTCTGTTCTTTCTCTTTTATCTCACTTTTCTACATGTAATAGAGAAATTTGGGATTTGATTAACTAAGTTGATAGTTTGCTTGATTGGGTTCAAAAGTGGTTTGAAGCTAAAAATTTTGCCAGAAATTAGAGAGTTCTTTATTGAAGTTCTGTATACAAATTGCTTGTATAAATTTGGACATGTTTTGATTATGTTTTGAGTGAATGGATTTTAATTTTTCTTTGTTTTGTCAGATTTTTGTAAATGTCTTTCTAAAGATTTGTCATTCTTTTGTCAGATTTTCTTTGTTGTGATCATGTTTCTAACCGAATAATTTGGTTCAGTACTTGTATAATAATTTTCAGTTAATTTGTCAGTGTGATGTTCAATTACATATTCTCGCAGTTTTTTGTATTGTTTATTACATAAATCAAGATATCATGATATACATGTATTGATCACACTAATTCTTCTATCACGATTCTTGGTTTTCATCTTGTCTTCTAATCTTTGAAAGATCATCACCTGCAACATGCATATACAATTAGTTCTTTGTTCATAATATGCATAGTAAAATTAACATACACATGCTGTAGCTATTTTAATTATATGTATGTGTGTGTGTGTGTGTACACAAACATACTAGCCGTGTCCCTGTATCCCAACTTTCATAAATTTGCTGTGTCCGTGTCCGCACCTATATCCATGCAACCTAGAACCTAAGTGACCCATTTACCCATTTATTGACCCGTTCGGGTAACCCACGGTAAATCATTTCATTCATCAAGCGATTCATATGTTACTTCTCTCTGTATCTTCAATTGACTCTCACCTTGTTTGCTATTTTCTCTCTCTTGGACCTCTCTCTCTTTCTCTCTAAAAGGGTCACCTGAACCTCTGCTTGAAGATCTCATCTAATCTGTAGGGTGTTAGATTTGATTGGTAATGTAGATTATATGAGGGTTATCTTGAAGATCTCATTTAATCTCCAGGGTTTAGCTTTGATTAGATCTGCGAGTTTTAGCTTCGATTGGTAATAAACATCGGATCTTTAGCTTCATATTTTGAATTAGTCCCTCAACAATTGAAATTGTGATTAACTGATTATATCCCCCAATTTTAAAGTTATTTTAAAAATTAGTCCCTCACAACTTTGGCATTGCTATTGGATCCCTTCTAGTCTCATAAGGTTTTCCAGTTTAATCCTCCCAGTTTCTACTACTTATTTAATTGGAGGGCCTATTTTGAAACAATTTATTAGAAATGGGGACTTAATCGTAATTTCAGTGATTTGAGTGATCACTTTTGAAACAAATTTAGAATTTAGGGACTTAGTAGCAATTTCAGTGAATTGAGGGATTAATATATATTAAAGATTTAATGGGCTATCATAGAAAAGTAAAAAACCCAATCCTTAACAATGGCTTGAGTTCACGAATGATTTTCCTGTTGATTTATCCTTCCTGCATTTCAATTGTCATAAAAAATGCTCACAACGTTAAGGTTTGTGTCATAAACTTGTTTAAAATGTGAACCTAATTCATGATGGCATAAACTTTTGGCTTACATATGACTGCCCCATAAGAGTTCTGTCCATTTCATATTGACCTTCCAACAATAGAAAAATTGCATACGTTATACGAGCAGCAGCAATATATGGGTTATTCGGTAACTCGAGTTGGGTTGGGTAACCCATTTAATAAATGTGACGGTAACCATGACCTCATCATTATGTGGGTTGGGTCAAAATTGACCCAGACTGATCCGACTCGACCAGTGTGCCACCCCTACTTCCCCTCTTATCTGATGTTGTGTCATATTTGCTTGTACATGTCTCTTTAATTTCTGGATTCGTCATTCCCCTTTCTAGTTTATAGATTTAATTTTTATTCATGTTGTTTTGTAGGAAAAACCTGACACTTATGACAAACTTGTCAAAGAGATGTCATTGGATATGCGTGCTCGTCCATCAGACCGGACAAAGACTCCAGAAGAAATTGCTCAAGAAGAAAGAGAACGACTTGAAACATTAGAGGTAAATTAGCCCCATTTGGAAGTGTCTACTAAACCATTCCAACTCCCTTAAGAATGTATATTTGTTACTCTAATGTTTGTTTTAATTGTAATTCGTAGGAAGAGCGCAGAAAAAGGATGGTTGCTGCTGATGATTCCTCTGTTGAGGACGACAGTGATGGGGAAGATGACTATTTGAGGCCAAATAAAATCAAAGCTCTCTCAGGGGATGACCTTGGCGATTCATTTTCAGTTGAGGAGGAAATAAGAAATAAAAACGGCTGGGTTGATGACATATATGAGAATGAAGCTGCAAGCAATGAAGATGAGGGCAGCACATCATCTGAGGGTTCAGAAAGTGATGCTGATGATCGTGACGGGACTGGCGATGAGGATGGCGATGATGACGATGGTCCAACTTGTCATGAGCCTGGGAATATGTCCTTTAAAGATTGGGAGCAAAGTGGTGATGACGAGCTTGGTCTTGATGCAGAACATGCAGATGATGCTGATGAGAGGCAGCTTCCTAGAAAGAACATAGATTTGGAAGAAATGAAATCTATATGTTATAACAAAACTAGTTTTTCGGAGAAGCATGCTACACCCA
This sequence comes from Asparagus officinalis, assembly GCF_001876935.1. Lineage (NCBI taxonomy): Eukaryota > Viridiplantae > Streptophyta > Magnoliopsida > Asparagales > Asparagaceae > Asparagus > Asparagus officinalis. The sequence continues at coordinate 93,865,468 of NC_033800.1, forward strand.
AACAAGAGGCTCTTCCCTTTGTAATTGACGCCCCAAACAACTTCAGAGAGTTCTGTTCCTTGCTTGAAAACCGTTCAGATGGAGAAGTAGTTGAGGCTATTAATCGCATCCGTGCATGTAATTCGATAAGGCTATCTGCAAATAACCGTGAGAAAATGCGAGTATGTTTCTTAGCTTTATAAATAGTAGTGCTCATACATTTAATAATAAATTCAAATCGTTTTATAACGAGGTTATTTTAATGACAAAAAAATAAATGTTTTAATCATCATTCTCAAAAGACTGATTATTACTTCATTAACATACTTGATATTCATCTTGCAGGTGTTTTATGGTATTCTTTTGAATTATTATGCAGTCTCGGCAACTCGAAGACCACTAAATGTCAAGATATTGAATTCTCTTGTTAAACCATTGATGGAAATTAGCGTAGAAACTCCATTTTTTGCAGCAATTTGTGCTCGGGAGTGGCTAATAAACATAAGAACAAAACTTTGCAAGGATATAAAGATCCCAGGTCAGATCATTATATATTACAAAGTTGTTTACTCTATATGTATCTGTGAATCTTGTTTCATTTGTTGGATAATTTTAACCCTGCAGAGAAGAGTAGCTGGCCATCTTTGAGGACTCTGCTTCTGTTGAGACTCTGGTCATTAATCTTTCCTTGCTCTGACTTCCGCCATGTTGTTATGACTCCTGCAATCCTCCTGATGTGCGAGTATCTGATGCGCTGTCCTATAATATCTGGCCGGGATGTCGCTGTTGGATCTTTTTTGTGTTCGATGGCGCTTTCTGTGAGTGTGTTTCGAAATATTAATTAATCCTTTTTTAATGATGAATGTTAATTTAGGTTCTTAAAGACCATTCTCGTAAGGACAATCAGCCAAGACTAATTTCAGTTAAATGTGAGAAACAAATGATAGTGGTCTGCCAGCTTACCTTTATTTATCTAACTTAATTGTCATTACATGACTCCCTGTTTCATTCTAGGGACATGTATAATTGAGAGGGAGCATTTATGTTTATTCTGTTGAATGCACCCTATGCTCGGAGATTTATTTATACATGGGTTCATGACTTCTGATAGACTTAATAGTCTATTATTATTGCACTTTTTTTTCTGAAGTGTATTTTTTGATTAAGGGTTATCAAAAGTTAAAATCAATGTGGAATATTTTTTTATGGTCATATAAATTAGAGGCTTAACCAAGGGTATACTAATATGCATTGTCAAGAGAAGCAAAGAAATTGTTGATATGCGCCCTTCAACTTGGTATCTTTAGCTTGGTTTTAATATAAATCATTCTAGAACTTTTTATTGTCAGATTCCAGTATATAAACAATCACTTCAACTTGAGTTGAGTTCAAAGGGTTCTGTGCATGAAATTTAATTTTGATTTTAGGTTAAACACTTTCAAGTCCACAACATTAAATTCAGTTTTATTCTGTGCATATTCTAATCCATGAATTTGGTTTGAGTTCTAGGACATTTTGATATATGAAATTTAGTTTCTGGACATTCTTATTTAATAGAATTTAGTTTCTGGACATTCTTATTTAAAGAGTTTCAGTTTCAGTTTTGTTTCATTTTAAAGACATTACTGTCCATACAATTTTGAAATTGTAATTTATTCAGTTTAAGTGACATTCCGATGCTTAAATTGTAAATTTTTTTTTTCAGTTTAATGATCTTCCAGTCCATAGATTTGGAAATTTGCAATTTATTTAGTCTACAGGTATTTCAATATTTAGAATTTATATTTTATTTTAATTTAGATATTTTCCTAGATATTTTCCGCTCCATAATTTGGTAAATTTTTTTTGTTTAATAATACTTTGGTTCATACATGATCTTTTTTATATAATTTCTTATGGTTTAGAGACATAACGGTCCATAAATACGATGTTTTTGACCAAGTTAAGTCTTAAGTTTTTTTTTTGGTCCATAAAGAATTCATGATCCTTATGGTTTCTTCTAGTGTAGGACTTTGCGGTCCTGTTTGGAATTTGTAATTTGTATAGTTTAGGGGCATTCTAGTATATAAATTTGGAATGTTGCAATTACCTTTTTATCTTTTTCTTTCTTTCTTTCCTTTTTTTTGGTTGAGGGACAATCTAGTGTGTGAAATCAGAGTTTCACAATTTATCCAATTTAGGAAAAATTCCGGTCTGTATTGGTCCTGTTTGGAATTTGTAATTTGTATAGTTTAGGGGCATTCTAGTATATAAATTTGGAATGTTGCAATTACCTTTTTATCTTTTTCTTTCTTTCTTTCCTTTTTTTTGGTTGAGGGACAATCTAGTGTGTGAAATCAGAGTTTCACAATTTATCCAATTTAGGAAAAATTCCGGTCTGTATTGGTCCTGTTTGGAATTTGTAATTTGTATAGTTTAGGGGCATTCTAGTATATAAATTTGGAATGTTGCAATTACCTTTTTATCTTTTTCTTTCTTTCTTTCCTTTTTTTTGGTTGAGGGACAATCTAGTGTGTGAAATCAGAGTTTCACAATTTATCCAATTTAGGAAAAATTCCGGTCTGTAGAATTTGTAAGTTTAGTTAAGGGACATTCTGGTCTATAATTTGCAAAAAAATTTCCTTTTTTTTTATTTAGGGATATTCTGGTCCATAAGAATTCTGATAGACCAATTTAAACAAATTAGTAAGCTAGACGACCTGAAGGAATCCCATAAGCTCGATAAATGTTTAACCAAATTAGCAAGCTAGATTGCCTAATCCCTTAGTGGTGAACCTTTTTATCAAATTAGTAATATATTTGGGCCTGAAAGAATTCTCTAACTGCAATAACCTTTTATAGATTAGTATGCTAGAAAGCCTGAATGAATCCTCTTAGTGCAGTAAGTTATTTTTTAATTAGCATATTGGAGGCCAAATGAAGTGTTCTAGCTGCGATGTATATTTTTGTATAAAATTTGTGTATATTAATGGGTATAAAATTATTGCATTAGAGGGCCCAAGGGAATCCTCAAAAAACATGGTCTTTGACAACTCGAAGCAAACAATGCATAATGCTGACTATGATATACACGTTGAATAATGTGTCCATTGTGTTGAACACGAAATGCCTACAATGAGTACTAAAGGAGAGGTCGACAAGGTTGCAGCAAGCTCCATAGAGTACAATGAGCATGGTGAAAACTGAGCCGAGGTTGCGGCAAACTCAATGGAGATATAAAATTACAGATATCCACAAGTGTGTCAATAATTGGTGGAGGCTTCACAGAATGACTGTAATTTTGAGTTTGCAGCCAGCCAAATGGAGAAATTTTTCTGCAGGAGAGGTGCTACATTATGCTTGATTGAGAATGAGAAAGGGTGTGTGCATTAGGGAGAGGGAGAAAGGATTAGTAAGAGGGGGTTACATGGAGTCGATTCGTTTTTTTGTATTTATGCTTGGTCTAGTGTGGGCTAATATAAGGGGTGTGGTTCTGTGTGCATGCCTTCGTGTTGATACCTTCTTTCCTTTTATTTTTTGTTGCATTCTCTCAGATGATCAGATCATTTGGGTGAGTATGGATTTTTTTTTTCATTTGTTAAATCTCATGATTTTATCAAGTAGTGGGGAGAGGGAGGTATCTTCCAGTTATGATTGGCTGTAGGAAGTGGAGAGAGTAATTTGAGAGATCAGGGATAATTTAGAAAATGTAGCATAATTGGAGAGATTAGGGATAGTTTAGCTGTTTAGGAAATGTAGCAGTGGATGTACTTGCGGTAGGCTTGGATGCATTTTATTTGGTAATACCATTGGCAGTAGGGGTGCATTCGGTACGGATATGACTCAGATATGATACTTACCATATTCACGTCCGCTTACCCATCTCGGATACGGATACGGATACGGATATACCTCGGTGAGGAAAAATCATATCCATATCCGCTAAAATCGGATACGGTTACAGATACATGTGGATATATAAACGGATATGCATGCGGATACAAAACGGATATGAGAAAACTAGATTTGTATTGAGAAAAACATAGTTCATGTGATACAAAAGAGTTCTTTAATATGTTCATTATAACTGGAAAACTAAAATTAGATATCTTGATCATCAAAATTAACTACAAACCCATAATGTAAGAATTAAAACTATCGTAAGAGCATGACTAATATGTATTCAGATATTTCGGATACGGGTCTCTAGATATTTTACTATAAATAACCATATCCGTATCCTAACGGATAAAATTACGGATATTTCGTCGGATATGGATACGGATGCATATTATTTGGTAACACCACTAACAGTATCAAGGAATAGCCTGATTGTGCTGAATATATTCGACTTGGTTTTGATTGGCTCTTATCTTGCATATGTTTGAGCTGAAATTTAATAGGACTTTGTTGTCCTTGAAATATCTACTTTTCTTACTTTCTTTGAGCTTTATGATATGAAGTCAAATTTTCCAGGGATAGGATATACTGACCTATCACTTTGCTATGTTTTTTCTTTCTTTTGAGTGCATCCTTTACCTTCAACACTCGTACTTTATTGAACATATAGGTGGCGAAACAATCTCAGAAGTTCTGTCCTGAGGCTATAAATTTTCTGCAAACCCTTCTGATGTCTAGTTTTCAGTCAGACCGAAAAGCACTACAAAATTCTGCGGTATGTCTCGCAACTTTAATGTTGCTGCATGACCCTTGGACTTTATTCTAGACAATTGACAGTTTATTGATATTCTCAGTATGTAAATGCTAACGTTAAGCACAAGCTTTGGCACTACAGGACCATCTTATGGAGCTAAGGACAGCACATCCCTGGCTACTAATATGTGATCAAGTAAATGAAGTGCATCCTATTGATTTCTTCATTGTCATGGACATGGACGTGGACTCACCCTTTTTTTGTTCTGATAGTTTCAAGTAAGTACTTATTGCTATCTATTAACATTGTTATGTATTCGCTTCCCATAAGCTTTGGTTTTTATACCTTTTTATTTTTTGATGACAGGGCTAGCATTCTTGTAACTGTTCTTGAAACATTAAAAGGATTTATTAACATATATGAAAAATTGAGCGCATTTTCAGAAATATTCTCACCAGTTTCTGAGTTGTTGCATGAAGTGCTAAAGAAAGCGAACTTACCAAGCTTGTTACAAGATAATGTGAGAGATATTATTGATTTGATAAAGATAAAAGTTGATGAACATCAAATGTGGAGGCGACCACTTCTAATGCGGAAACAGAAGCCTGTTCCAATCAAATTAATAAATCCAAAGTTCGAGGAAAGGTATATATTTCTCTTGCCAGTAACTATTTTTCAATATTATGGAGAATCCTTGTACTCATCACCCCTCACCCCTCTCAAGCACACAAACGCACATGCACACACACAAAACAAACAAATATCCCCATCTTTATCAAAATTGGAAGGGAGGAATGAAAAGGCTGAAGATATTTAAGTTTTGAGTTCCTTACCTTCTGATGTTTCCGCAACATCTGTGGCTAGTTGATTCAATTATAATAAATTCTTTGCAGCTTTGTCAAGGGTAGAGATTATGATCCTGATAGAGAAAGGGCAGAGAGAAAGAAACTGAAGAAACTTTTGAAGAGTGAAGCCAAGGGTGCCATAAGGGAGCTACGTAAGGATAATCACTTCATATTTGGATTGAAGGAAAAGGATAGGCTGCAGCAAGAAGACGAACGAGCAGAAAAATACGGTAAGGCAATGGCTTTTCTTCAAGAACAGGAGCATGCCTTCAAATCAGGCCAATTGGGTAAAGGAAGAAAGAGAAAGAGATGAGGCCGGTATAATGTCTTTACGCAGGATTTTGCTACAAAGCTATTGAAGTATGCTGTCTTGAACTTTCCTCATCTGCTTTATTTGAGACGATTATTGTTAGTTCTTTTTAACCAGTAATTTGATCAATTATGCTCGTACTGGTAAATATTGTTGTCACTGCTCAGTTTATGTGTGTTTATTTAGGTGAATTAAAATGCTAATTGATTGATGGATCATGTTGATGCTTTGATGCCATACTTCTCCAATGCCTACTTTTAGGGAGTAAGCTGGCTGAAATAAAAATACCAATATGGATTTTCTTCTCTCGATCTCGTCGATTCGAAATTGGAATAAGACTGAAGTCCAATTTGACGCTGTCATCTTTCTTTTTCACTCTCTTCTTGATCTCCTATACTATGGATTAGTATAATTTCGATCATTTTCTTACAAAATTCTTCTTTTCTCTGTCACCAAATTCATTTCACCTCCCTGTTTCATTCCAAGCCCTTACTACCCAAAACCACAATCCAATTTTTGGATATTGATTTTATATTGATTCATGGTACGGTTCCTTATATAGATTGCATAACCACCAGTGCTTGAAACAGAAGAGACCTATGACTAACTGATTTTTTTGAGCTCTTTTAATTTGTTTTATGAATAACTACTGATTTTTGAAGCTCTTTTAATTCGTTTTATGAATAACTGTCTTTTTTAGATTATATTTTTAAATCTGATCATCTTTAACAGGATCAAATTCTGATTAGGTTTTTAAATCAACTTAGTTTATTTTCTATTTTCTTTAGGTGAAAGTGAAAGTTTATATTATGAGTATCCTTAATACTGGTCTTCAAGTTCAAACACACACGGACACGGGCACATAGTACATACACTTTGTTGACGTTGTCCCGGAAATGCTCTCAAGTGTACTATGACCTAAATATTGATTTATTAATCCTTTCCTTGGTAGAGTACATGCAATCTAATCTTTAAATAGTGTACCGCTTATCTATTATCATCATGAACCAAAGCATACCAAGAATCTGGTAATATGTATGTTTCCTAACTAATTGACAAGATGAAAGTTTAGGATGTTGTATTATAGTAAGGTGGACATTTGAAAGGTATATAGTAAGGTGGACATTTGAAAGGTATACTTTCTGATATGGGCTACAGGTACTAGTGTCAATAAATTTAGTGTTACTAGCATCACATAGTTCTTTGTTTTGCAATGGAAAACCTGAAAACTGCTCCCACGAGCTCTATTTTTTGTGTGCAGGGTGGGGGCAGTAGCTTATCAAACAGTCATATATGGGCTAAATGATAAAATGGTTGACTTGTGAAGTCCAGCTCAGAATATTATCTTATCCTTTAAATATTTGCATGTTTGCATTTAATCTATCATGATTTCCTCAATGAGGATTTTTTGTGTATAATTCTGTAAAATTCTTAATGAAACTTGTTTCTATGAATTAATATGGTGTATGATATTATTCTAAGAGACTGTAGTTGCATCTTCAAACTGTTCAAAATTTACAGAGCAAGTAGTTTATCTTAAGTACGTAGACAGTTCCATGCAGGCAGGCTGCTTCTCTTGGTCAGCTCTCAAAGCTCTTTACCTGCGATGCTTGTTGGCTTGTTTGTGAAAATTGGTTGCCTTTTAAACACTTAATTACAATCTTTTGTTCTTTTTCATTTGAAGCTTGTACGTCCTTCGAGTGTGTGCAAGAGATGAAGTTGCGGGAAAGCAGTGAACATCTATAGATCAAGCTGGGTAGATTTGGTTACTTAAGATTTCAGATCATCTTCAAGTCTAAATGTAACTGATTTGCATAAGCTATTAATGAGTTGTACTTACCAGGAACAAATATTCTGGATAAAACGCTGGTTATTGTAATGTTTTTGTTATTCTTGATATGTTATTCTATTCAATGGCCGTTAGGTATATTATTCTGTTTATGCTAAATACTTCTTGGATCTTGCAGGTCTTGGTTTTGTTATGGTCATTTGTTAATCTGATTCCGTCTTAAATATTGTTAACAGTTGTTCTTTTTCCTCAACTCTTGACTGTCCTTTGCATAGCAGTACGTTTTTGTTCTCCTATGAGAATCATTCTCTTGATTTAGTTTTCAAAACAGGCTTAACAGGGTTATCTTTCTCTCTGTAGATCCTGACAACAGCAAAATACAATCGTATACAAGCAAATGCTTACTTTTTTAAGCCCTAGCCGGGAGTAGAAGCTAAATACGGGTTAATAAAGTCGTTTTCTAAATTGAGTTTTACACTGGTATTTGGCTGCAATGAATTTTTGTTTATCGGAATCAATTTTGTATAATTGGATATAGCAAGAACAGATGATTGGCTCTCGTTAAAGACGTTCTTCTTGATTGGGAGAGGGTAAATAATGACTAAGCCTATCTAGTGATGTTGCCTAAAAATGCTACAAGTTTTCGGAGAAATTAATTATTAATGTAGAAAGAGATAATTGAGAGAGCAAAAATCCTAACTTCATTGATTTATTCAGATACTAGAGAGATATATATATAGTCATACAAATAGGGGTATGGTTAACGGGTCACAGCCCATTAACCCAATACCCAATAGACTTAATCTAACACCCCCCCTCAAGCTGGAGCATAAATATCCACCATGCCCAGCTTATCACATATAGTAGAAAACACCTTTGAAGAAGTAGCCTTGGTAAGAATATCAGCAAGTTGTTGTGAGGACGGAGTGAATGTGAGAGATACTATCTTCTTCTCCCAAGCATCTCTGACAAAATTGCAGTCAACTTCAATATGTTTTGTCCTCTCATGAAACACAAGATTCTGTGCAATATAAATGGCAGACTGGTTGTCACAATGCATTGGCATGGGTCCAGACTGAACAAAACCAAGCTCTGTCATAAACTTTCTTAGCCACACCATCTCACAAGCAGTGTGAGCCATTGCTCTATATTCGGCCTCTGCACTAGATCGTGATACTACATCTTGTTTCTTACTTCTCCAAGTCACAAGATTACCTCCAACAAAAGTACAAAATCCCGAGGTTGACTTTCGGTCTCCCATGTCTCCTGCGTAGCCAGCATCAGAGAAAGCCGAAATGTGAGTATGCCCATGCTTCTTATATAACAATCCCTTGCCAGGACAACTTTTGACATATGCCAAAATCTTCAGAGCTGCTGTCCAATGAACCTCTCTAGGTTTGTGCATAAACCTGCTCAGTACACCTACTGCAAAAGTAATATCAGGTCTGGTAACTGTCAAATATATTAGCTTCCCAATTAGTCTCCTATATCGTGCAGCATCATCTAGTAGAGAGGTATCATCACGCCACAAATCAACATTTGCCTCCATTGGAGTGCTTGCAGATTTGCATTCCAAAAGATTTGTTTCTTCTAGTAAATCTAGCACATACTTCCTTTGAGACAACAACAGACCATGTTTTTTATATGCAACTTCAATCCCAAGAAAATACTTTGGCTTTCCCATGTCCTTAGTGACAAAATGACGGTTTAGATACTCCTTAGTCTCAGCTAAGGCAACAGAGTCACTCCCAGTCAGCAGAATATCATCAACATATACGGCTAAAATAACCAAACCAGTTGTTGTGCGTCGAAGAAAGACAGAGTGATTAGACTGACAACGTTGAAAACCAACATTAGAAATAACCTTGCTGAACTTATCAAACCAAGCTCGAGGACTCTGCTTTAACCCATAGATGGCCTTTCTCAGCCTGCAGATAAGATTCTCCCCCTGAGCAACATACCCAGGAGGTTGCTCCATATAAACCTCCTCGTCCAAATCACCATAAAGGAAAGCATTCTTCACATCTAGTTGGTGCATCGCCCAATCCATATTAACAGCCAGAGAGAAAAGAATTCTGATGGAGTTGAGACGAGCAACGGGAGAAAAGGTTTCAAAATAGTCAATACCATATGTCTGGGTATATCCTTTAGCAACCAGGCGAGCTTTATATCTATCAACAGACCCATCAGGACGATATTTCAAGGTATACACCCATCTGCAGCCAACCACAGTCGCTCCAGCAGGTAGAGAGACCAAATCCCAAGTCCCTCTAGAAAGCAGTGCATTCATCTCCTCATCCATAGCCTGTTTCCAGGCGGGTACTAACAAAGCTTCCTCATGTGACCTGGGTAAAGATATAGTGGACAATGACAAAGCAAACTGACGAAATGATGAGGTGAGACGGTCATAAGAGACAAAAAGAGAGATATGATATTTTGGGCAAGACCGTTTACCTTTACGAAGAGCAATAGGAACATCTAAGTCAGAAGAGATATGAGGCTCGACATGAGATGGACCTGCAGCTGGAGAAGAAGAGTCAGCAGGAGCAGAGACAGGTGTATGTACTTTAGGACGGCGAGAGTATGTCAGTAGAGGCTTTGGTACAGTAGCCTCAGGAGCAGATACCAGAATAGTAGTGGGAGCCGTAGAAGGTAGTGGCACCTGTGGACTAACAAAGGTAGTGGAACCAGAGGAAAAAATATGGGACAGACTCAAAAAAGGTAACATCAGCAGAAACAAAATATCTCCTGGTGGTCGGATGATAGCACCTATACCCTTTTTGAGTACGTGAGTATCCAACAAACACACACTTAATGGACCTAGGAGATAATTTATCCAAACCAGCAGTCAAATCCTGAACAAAAACGTACAACCAAAAACTCGAGGAATCACAGAAAAACGTTTTTTAACAGGATAAAGACAGTGGAATGGTATCAAACCATCAAGAACACAGGAAGGCATGCGATTAATCAAATAACAGGCAGTGAGGACAGCATCCGACCACAAGTACTTTGGAATATTCATATGTATCATCAGTGTTCTAGAAACATCGAGAATATGTCCATGCTTCCTCTCAGCAACTCCATTTTGTTGTGAAGTGTGAGAGCATGAAGTTTGATGAATAATACCATTAAGAGCACAAAATTTTGAAACGTCATTTTTCATATATTCCAAAGCATTATCAGTACGAAGAATATGAACAAAGAATATGAACAGAAGTAGAGATTCATTATAAAAGAGTTCAATAACATGCGAGACTTCAGACCTCTCTTTCAACAAATATAGCCAAGTCATGCGAGAGAAATCATCAACAAAAACAATGAAATATCGAAAACCCTTCACAGAGGGAACACGACAAGGACCCCAGACATCAGAATGAACTAACTCAAACGCAAAACTACTGCGTTTATCGACACGACTCTGAAAAGAAGCACGATGGTGCTTACCCAGTTCACATGACTCACAACCTAAAGA
>NC_033800.1:93881498-93894641 GCF_001876935.1 Asparagus officinalis
ACTCAGAAAGAGCCGGGAAGTGGTGAAATAAGAAGGAAGGAGTATGTTTGTTTTAAACAAGGAAAATCTTCAAGAATCACGGATGTTGGAAATAAAAGACGTCGAGGAGGCTTAGCAGAGGATTGTCATGCCAAAATTGTAGTTTTAAAATCAAACTCCGGAAAATACATTGTTACTGTTTTTAATGAGGAGCACAGCCACCCTCTATCAACACCATCAAAGGTTCATCTTTTAAGGTCCTACCGTAACGTTTCAGCCGCAACAAAGTCTTTAAGTAAACAATTCTCCATGGTGAATATGCCTCAGCATCAACAATTTAGTTTTCTTGGAGTACAAACTGGAGGTATAGAAAATATTGGGTGCACTCAAAGAGATTTGTATAATCATGAAAGGGATATACGTGTTGATATGAAGGGGCATGATGATGAAATATTTTATGAGTATTTAAAATTGGAACAAGGAAAGAATCACTCGTTTACTTTTCAAATTGAGGCCGATGAGGAACAAAAAATTAATCGTTGTTTTTGGTCCGATGCAACTTCAAGGCGGGCTTACAATTTTTTCGGTGATATTGTAATCTTTGATACCACTTATAACACTAATCGATATGGCCTAATATTTGCACCAATAATAGGGGTTAACAATCATGGTCAGACAATTCTTTTTGCTTGTGGATTTTTTAAATCATGAGAGCGTTAATGATTTTGTATGGTTATTTAATCAATTTTTGGCAAGTATGCCTGGTGGTGCCCCGAAGATGATTATTACCGATCAAGATCTAGCTATGACCAAGGCATTCCCTCTTGTTCTTCCAAATAATTTTCATAGGTAATATAGTTTGTATACATTGTCTTTCTTCCAAATAATATTTATATACATTGTCTATTTTTTAACACTTTAGAAATTTCTTTTGACAGGTATTGTAGTTGGCATATATTAATGTATACATTGTCTATTTTTTAACACTTTAGAAATTTCTTTTGACAGGTATTGTAGTTGGCATATATTAATGAAGTTTTCTGAGAAAATTGATGCAGTGAAGTATAGTATTTATAAGAGTGAGTTTTCGGCTTGCATTTGGAAATCGGAGACTCCTGAAGAATTTGATTTACAATGAGAAAGTCTGATTAAGGAGAGTGGGTTAGAAGAAAACAAATGGTTGTAAGACCAATATGAACTTCGGTCAAGATGGATTCCAGCATATGTTAATCACGTATTCTCAGTTGACATGTCAAGTAGTCAACGAGCAGAAAGTGGATATGTATTTTTTAAGAAATTTGTTTCGAAGAATAATTCATTGGTGGATTTCATGATTCAGTTTGGTCGGGGACTAGTGCGCCAACGTCATGAGGAGTTGATGACCGATCACAAAGATATAATTGAGAAACCTAAACTTAGAAAAAATCATGACTTTTTGGAGCAAATGGTTGATATTTACACGAATGAGATGTATTACAAGTTTGAGGCTGAAGTGTGTGACAACTTTAACAACAAGTTGCAATGTGTTAGGGAAACCGACAATCACTGTGTGTATCAAATTCAAAGAAAGAAGCTTGCAGCAAGTAAAGTCTGCGAAATCGTTTGTGACAAGGACTTGGATTTGGTTTCTTGTAGTTGTAAAAAGTTCGAAAGCGTCGGAATCCTATGTACGCACATTATCTCATATTTGATGAAGTTTGATGCTGAAATATTGCCCGATAAATACATCTTAAAGAGGTGGACTAAGTCTGCAAAATCAGGGACGTGGTTGATAATAAAGGCATGCAGATAACCTCTGACAATTCTTATCTTTTAACGCAGAGTCAATTTATCCAATCATCTTTGGATTTAGTTGACAAGTCTCTCGTATGTGAAGAAACAAGGACGATGTTTACCGATGGTTTGCGAAGCATTAATGAGCAAATAAGTCAATTTCTTAGTAGCCGCATGGTTGTAATGAGCTTCACCGAAAAATGTAATTCAATAGGTAGTAATATAATAGGTGATGGTGATGGTACTAGTGCGCACGGTTCTTGTACTTTTCAAAATAGTTTCAATGAACCCAATCAAGTGCGAGCAAAGAGGTGCGGCAAAAGGTTGAAAGGAGGAAAAGAGAGAACAATGGCTAGAGTCAAAAATAAAAGAGAGACGTTGTCACGGGTGTGGTAAAGTAGGCCAATCACATGATAAACGAAATTGTCCGGCACTCACAAATCCGTAAGTAATAATTCTTCTATTCTTTTTGTTGTCTTATTTTTCACATTCTAGTATCCCTCTTGATGTATTTATATATTTTTTAATATAATGTAGGTCTTCTACATGCGTTGATGTGAATTTGCAAGAGGGTAATGAGATATCAAGTGAAGATGAGGGTTATGTAAATCTTTTTGAATGAACTCGAGGAGTGGTGCAGAAATCTGTTTTAACAAGAAGTAAGCCCATTTATAGTTTAGCTGAACTATGTGTTTTATAATGCCTGAACTATGTGTTTTATAGTGACTTATTTTATCATGTTCTAGGAATTCGTTAATGAAGGGTACAATCTCCTGGACACAAACTTAAATATTTTGTAATAACATGTTTCAACCCCTGGACAAATTAACTCAGCTTTGAGTCTTTTTGCATATATATAATATACTATAAATAGTGATTCTTGCCCTATTTCTGTAGTAAAAAAAAGACAGTTAGGCATCTTGATGATATAGAGAAATTTAAATTAGCCCTTTTGTGTCACTTCACATATATACTTGAATTCGCTATTATGCCCTCTCATTGACAGTAAATTTGTGAAGTGAGAAACTTCAAATCCATTGTTGATCCAATTTTAAAGTTATATAGACAGTTATTTTGTGAAGTGAAAAACTTTAGATCTATGGCTGGTCCAATTTTAATGCAAATCAAATGCATGCAGATGCATACTGCTACTTATTTACATATATGACAACTTGTGGTAAAATGTATTCATTGTATAATTACTGTATAGGGTTCAAGTATACAGAAGCTGTTATGGGCAGAGAGAAGTGGTTGAAAAGTTGTTGATGGAAACTTCAAAATGTGGGGTTGCCTTTCAAAAAGTTTAGTTACCTATTGTTGTTGGTTGTTTCAAAATGTTGATTATTGTAAGGATTGTAAGGACTATTTTGAGTTATTTGCACTTGGGATTATTGTAAGGATTGTAAGGACTATTTTCAAAATATTTTAAAATGTTCAGTCTTTGTTTATTGTGATGTATGCTGCACTTGGGAAGATTTGTTTTAAAGAAAGCACTAGAAAATGTTCAGTCTTTGTTTATTGTGATGTATGCTGCACTTGGGAAGATTTGTTTTAAAGAAAGCACTAGAATTTGGACATGCTGTTGTGGTTGTGATGTATGCTGCACTTGGGAAGATTTGTTTTAAAGAAAGCACTAGAATTTGGACATGCTGTTGTGGTTGTTATAAATAAAATTGACAGGCCATCAGCTCATCCAGACTTTGTGATCAATTCCATATTTGAACTGTTTATCGAATTAAATGCAACAGATAAACAGGTAAATATTTTAAGATTAACCTATTCTCTCATCAATAGACTGCACCTCAGGTTCTGTTCCATGAACCTTTTTGCTACCATAACATATTTCGCTCAAAACTGAACACATGAAAGGTCAAAATAACTCAAAATTGAGTGCATTATGATCAAAGGAACACATAATTTCATTCCAACACAAAAAGCAAAAAGACTTGTTTCATTCCAACACATGAAAGGTCAAAAGAACACATAATTTTATTCCAACACAAATGACTAACAGACTTGTTTCATTCCAACACATCAAGGCGTGAACTATTACAAAATACCGATTCCACAACACATAATTTCCTCACTTACAAAGTCTTGTTTCATTCTAACACATAGTGTTACATCACATAATTTCTTTTATGGCCAGACAAAAAGACAACAAAAAAGCTATAACAGTTAGCCATTTCCACAATACTTTTTCACGTACAACAACCAAGTCACGTGCCACTGGTGGGGCAATGTTGAGTGGTATTTGTTCAACTAATGAAATCTTGCACCATCCCAAAAACGAGCCGTACTTTTGCCTTTTACACGAGTAGTAAATTCTACCATGGTTATTGTTCTTGTTCGACTTCGTTATCTTCACATCCGCTAATTCACCACACTCGCATTGTTTCAATATGAATTTAATATCCACTTCAACACATGATTACCTTCCACAGTTGATGATGAAGCCATTTCAATCTGCCAAATTTGAATAATTTAACATGAACATGTGCTGGAAAGAGACATAGGAAAAATTTATAATTCAAGTGTAACAAAAAATCACTATCCAAAAACATTATCTGCTGAATGACAAAAATTGCTTTTTGTGCTAAATGACAATAATCAAAGTATGTTAAATCAAAGTAGTTACACAAGAATGGGCAAGTGCTTTTGTACTACATTAACAGAAGTTTCTCCAGTTGTTAAATCAAAGTAGTTACACAAGAATGGGCAAGTGCTTTTGTACTACATTAACAGAAGTTTCTCCAGTTTATCATTAAGCACTTGAGTAATGAATAAGGCAAGTGCTTTTGTACTACATTAACAGAAGTTTCTCCAGTTTATCATTAAGCACTTGAGTAATGAATAAACTTTTTGACAATAAATCAAGTTTCTGTTAATGACAATAATCAAAGTCTGTTCTTGACTCCATTAACAGAAGTTTCTCCGGTTATGGGCAAGTACTTAATGACAAAAAGCAATCCCTACTCCAAGGTTTCAGCACATAAATTCCTATAATTTCTACACATAAATTACTATAATTTCTACATAATTTCCTATAATTTCTACACAATCAGTAAGTTTTGTCTTGTTAGATTATTTTAGTATGTTCGCATTGGTTTTGTTATTTTAAAGAGCCATGTATTTTGATTTTGATATTTAAGCAATTATTCATATTGTTAAGTTTAGAGTTGAGTTACTAATTATACAGTTATTTTATTACATTGGTTATTATTCTTTTATAACTAATATAAAAGATTATTCTAAATAGCAATTGTGAGTATGTATAGTATTTATTCATGGTTTGTTTATAGTGTATTTGCATATTTGTTGTTTGGTTGCTTCGTTTTTGATATGTATTATTTTGTCATTGTGAAAATATACATTGCATACACGTGATATTTTTCAGTATTTATTTTATGGTATTTCTAGTTTTTTACGTCTTTTATTGTGTTATTAGTTGTTGTTCATTCTCTATTCATTATTTTCGTTTTACTTGTGTTGTGTTTTACTTTCTCATTATTTTTATATTTACTATTCTCTTTTTCATTATAGTGTATTCACGTAGATTATTATATTTACGATGTATATTTTTATTGATTTATAGTCATTGATTATTTCTAGTATCAACTGTGTAACCATGTTTATCTAAAATATATCGATGTTTTTATTATAAAGAATTATATTCTTCTTATGTTTTCATTTGCTTATATACCTATTTTACCTTTCATAGTTTTTGTTTTTATATATTATACTTCTTTATCTAGTGGTATGTTTGTGAGTTTCAGTATTGTTAGTAAACATTTATGTTCAGTGTATTCTACGATCTTGTATGAGTTAATTTATTGGAGTTCTATGCTGTCAATTTGTTCGTTACTTATATGAATGCATTGAGCTTTATTATGTTTTCTCGTCAGAATTGTATTTTTATTATTTTAACACGTATTGTTTTATATCGTGCTACTCTTCCATTTTGTTTTTTTCATTTTTGTATTGTCGTAGATCATATTATGTCAATATCGTTGTATTCTTATATTTTCTTGATTAAGTGTTGCTATTTTTCGGTGTAAGGGTGTGGTGTTATGACTTTATAGTTGTGTATACGGTTGTTACCATGTGTGCGTTGTTTAGTTTTGATTTTCGTGATTTACATATTGTGTTTTAGTTACGTATATAGTCATAATATTTTTGTAGTTGGCGTGTTTTTTGTGTTATTACATAATTTTGGTCACATTGTACTTTTCATGTATGTGTATTTTGTTATCGTTATTGTTTGGTTATTTATCAAGTTATATGTTTTCTTGTATGTGTTTTATGTTATTTTTAATTTAAATTATTAGTTTAACTGTGTTATTCGAGATGTTATTTGGGATTATGTTATTATTTAGTTACAGCTTTTGCATATTGTCGACGTTTTGTTTATTAGTTGTTTTTTCTCTTTTGTTGGATTGCGTATATTTTACTTTAATAAGTGAATTCTTTTGCTTGTTCACTAACTATTTTAATTGTTGTTGTATTATACCTAGTTATTCATGTTCCTTAGTATTTCATTTTTATGCGTCCTATTATTTTACGCTTACGAATGTGTTTTCGTTATCTGCTATTCGTTGCATGAACATGTTAAATTCTTGTTCTATATGTAAAATGTCACATCTTATATCTTACCTTGCATTGTTATTGTTTTACATTCTCCTCTGCATATGGATATAATTCCATATCTCCGTCCTTGTGTTTTTGTACATTACTTTTATATTAATTCTGAGAACGGAATTTGTTTTAAGGGGGTAGAATGTAATGACCATAAATTATGATACTAGTTGAAATAAATTTTTTAGTATTTTAAAATATTTAATTATGATTTTTAAAAGAGTATTTGTATTTTTCTTGAATTTCTACAATTTTCTATGATTTAAAGTCTAAGTTTTATATTTATTTAAATGATATTAATATTTACAAATTAATTTTATGCGGTGAAAGTTTATGGAATTTATGTGTTGCGTTATCGATGCTGTTACATGTCATTTTGAATAATATGTTATATTATTTTTATTATTACGTATATTTTCATATAATACGTTGTATTATTAATTACGTACTATTTGTATAATTTACTGTATTATTTCTATTGTTACATATTATCTGTTGTATCAGTATAACTTGTACGTTTTACTATGTATATAATTATCCCATAATTGTTTGATTTTAAATATAAGTAAATATATTTTATTTATTAATTATTCTCGTTTAATTGTACAATATGGGTATATTTCGACTATTTCGTATCAACTGTTGTATTAGCACAATATGTACTTTTTTATTTGTAGATAATTATTCTGTAATTAGTTTAAATTTTAAATACCTATAATTATTTATTTTAAATATTTTTGGTTTTAAAAACCCTAATTTTCCTTTAGATATATATATTGTGTGTGTTTATGGGTTTCTCTCTCTCCCTCTCTTCTTCACGAAACCGCCGCCACCCCTCTCTCTCTCCATCTCTCTTCTCGGTCATCTACATCTCTCTCTCGTCTGACACCCCCAACGCGACGATCCACCTGAAACGCCACCACACCAACCCGAGGCAACCCAATGTGCCTCGCCACCCTCGTGGCGCCGCCTGAACCCGCCTCCACGACCCTCCTCCCCGCTTGTCCAGATCTGAGCGCGGCTCCCCTCTTCCATCGTCCTCCACACCGACAGCGCCCCTCCGACCAGCCTCCGAACCGACGCCTGTCCCTCGTTTCTCCTCTTCTCTTCCTCGACAACGAACCCAACAACACGCCACCAACCACCGATCTTCTCGCGTGCTCCACCTCAGACCACCACTCACACCTGCCCCACTGCGATCCAGTGCCGCCGACCGCCTGAACCCCGACTCGCCATTCCCTCAGCCCTGATCGTCGTCGCTCCCTCCTTCGTCTAGCCGCTCGAGATCCCTCGCGCAGTCTATCCTCATCACCGCCCCAGTCCCCTCCCTCCCCTCCAGCGGTCAGCCCGTGACGTCCGAGCTCTTCCATCTCCAGCCACCCAAATCTCCTCACCCGCAGCAACACGACGCGTACAGCCGCCTTGTGACTTCGCCCCTGTAGCTCCGACAGCACCACCCCCGTATCCCTCCTCTCTGTCCTCCGCTGACCGTCGAAAGCCGCCTTCACCCTCTGACGACCAGCGTCTAGCCCCTCCTTCGGCACCTCCCTAGCCTCGTCGAGAGCTCCAGCCATCCCACATCAGATCCACATCGTCCCTTTTTCAGATCCGCCGTAGTCTCGTCGATTCGTTCGACAATACCCCGAGGCAAGATCTCGCCTCTCCTTATTGTCGTTTTAATATTTTTATGTGTAGATTAGTTTGTGTTATAATTAATTGCATGGGTTATTTGGTGAATAATATTGATTTATATCATAGTTGTGTAATAAATAGTATTTTTGAAATAATGATAATAAAGTTAAAGAAATTATTTTGATCACGGAATCAATTTGGAGAATTTATAATAATTAAAAAAGATTTTATTTTAAGAAAAGATTATTTTAGAATAATTATTATAAATTAAAAGAATTTATTTCCGTAGTGGAATTATTTTTGGATAATTATATGAATTAAAAGAATTTATTTGAGAACGGATCACTTAGAAAAATTATAATAATTTAAAAGGAATTATTTTCGGCAAAATAATTATATTTTTGGTAATTATGATGATTTAAAGAAATTTATTTGTAAAAAAATAATTATCTATTTTGGATTTAAGTAATTTATGATTTTGTATGAATAGTTTAGAAGGCTGGATAACAAGATATTGATGAAACCGGACTGCATGTATGCTTTTACTGTTTACGATCATATTTCACGTTTTACATTTATTTAATGTATTTAACATGTTTGTTATGTATTATCCATGTTGTGTTTGAGAACCCATAGTAGTTCATGATTTAGTGGCCTCGTGTGTCATGAACAGACTTAGTGACATGTGTGAGTGTGTTGACTGAGTTTAGGTGGTGAACCCGAGTTTCAATGTGGATTATGTTTGACTTAGAAAATACAAGAGAGTTGGGATGGGAAAGTCCATGTTCATGTGATCGGATAAGGCTGTTGATGTATCTTCCAGGCTCGTGCCAGTGAATTCGTGTAGTCACTAGGGTTGGTTTGTTGGGCTAAAGTGAATTCGTGTAGTCACTTTAGTCAGTGAATTTGTGTAGTCACCCGAGTTCTGCTTGAGTTCGGACTAGGCCGAAATCGGATTGCGTGTAGTCCTCTGACCGATTTGTGTAGCGGTATTGGATGCGCGTAGAGGATTTGTGAACAGTCGGTTATCCGGTGATATGAATGTTGACTTTATGTGAGATGTGGACCAGTGAGTTTTAGGATGACTAGTTACATGACCTCGTTGCTTGGCTAGGTATGGATTACTGTGAGATGTAGGACATTTGTATTTCTTTCATATATCGATAGGGGTTAATATTTAATTATCTACAATTTAAGACATATGGTATATACATGAGAGTTTTCTTGTTTGGATTATTTCGCTCGACGTACTACGTCTCTTGTTGTAGATTTTAGGTATTAATTCCATCTATTGTATGCCCCTGTTACTTGGATGATTAGACTGATCGCTAGCTACATGATCTCGTTACCTGATCGATTTTGCATGCTTTATGTTATCATGATTTAGTAGTGTTTTCATGTTGATTTGTGGATTTCAGTTGTACGTTCTTTTGTTGTTTCGGTTATTGTATCCTTTTTCGCTTAGGTTTTCGTTCGTTCTATTTTCTTTTGTGGGGTCTTGTCGCGTGCCATGCACGCTGACGTACATCTATTTTCTCTGGTGTAAGTCAGACTTAGAGGAAGAACAGGTTCAGCTGGGAGATCGCCAGGAGTCGGAGGATTCGGAGTGCCTTGTAGATGGAGTAGAAGAACAAGTTGAAGCTTAGTTATTCCTTTCAGTTTATTTTTTGTAGCATTTTCTTTTCGCCTGATCATTGTATTTTATATTCTCCAGTATTCTTTTGTTCAGCTTTGTATAAGTGCATGTTGACCCGAATATTATGTCTCGGATGTTGTCCCATTTGTGATATCTATTATTTTATTCCGTGTTGTTCATTATATTCTTGCTATATGTGATCGGGGACCTGTGACTTCGCATTATATTTATTTCTAGACGCTTTTAGCATATTAGATTGAGAAGAAATGAAAAAATAGTGTATATTTCTTCTTAATCTAATACGTCGCGGGCTTGTTCACGTTCCGATTCCCGGGTATTTTGGAAAAAGGGACGTGACAGGTTTTAGTGGTGGCCCATGCAGGTCACGGTCCTGAGTTCCTACCAATGAGAATATAACGGACAATTTAGATACATATCATATTTCATCCGTGTGACTATTCTTGAGCCTTATCCTATTTCTTGATAGATTTCGTTTCGTCCCTATCTTATCACTCTTTGACTCCGGAGTTTCCACGGTTCTTGTCCCATCGCTTCGCGATTACCCTCTCTTTGTATAACTCCTCTATCCTCGTGTCGGTGTCCCATCGCTTCGCGATTACCCTCTCTTTGTATAACTCCTCTATCCTCGTGTCGGTCATTATTTTATTTGTTATTATTTTTATAACTATATTTTTATTGATTTGACTTATATATCGTTTAACTGTATTGACTTCTGTATTATTTATTATATTATTTTATGTATCATACATAGTGTTATATTGTGTGTTTTTCAAAAAAATATATACCATTACTTATATATTTCAATTGTTCAAACCATATTATTAAGTGTTTTGCATTGCTCTAGACTCCGTATATACATTACATAGCATATCTGATATTTAGATTATTTTATTGTGTTTAAATATACAATTGCATATCTACATTATATATGTGTGCATTTTCTGTCCTACTATCTATCATTTCCTTATGTTTTAGATTAGTGTATTTTGTTCATAATTTTAATGAGTTCATGATTTTAATATTCTACATATGCAGTATATTCTTATCCTTTATATTTTAAGTATATAGTTTCTTATCAGTAAGTTTTGTCTTGTTAGATTATTTTAGTATGTTCGCATTAGTTTTGTTATTTTAAAGAGCCATGTATTTTGATTTTGATATTTAAGCAATTATTCATATCGTTAAGTTTAGAGTTGAGTTACTAATTATATAGTTATTTTATTACATTGGTTATTATTCTTTTATAACTAATATAAAAGATTATTCTAAATAGCAATTGTGAGTATGTATAGTATTTATTCATGGTTTGTTTATAGTGTATTTGCATATTTGTTGTTTGGTTGCTTCGTTTTCGATATGTATTATTTTGTCATTGTGACAATATATATTGTATACACGTGTTATTTTTTAGTATTTATTTTATGGTATTTCTAGATTTTTACATCTTTTATTGTGTTATTAGTTGTTGTTCATTCTCTATTCATTATTTTCGTTTTACTTGTGTTGTGTTTTACTTTCTCATTATTTTTATATTTACTATTCTCTTTTTCATTATATTTTCGTTTTACTTGTGTTGTGTTTTACTTTCTCATTATTTTTATATTTACTATTCTCTTTTTCATTATAGTGTATTCACGTAGATTATTATATTTACGATGTATATTTTTATTGATTTATAGTCATTCATTATTTCTAGTATCAACTGTGTAACCATGTTTATCTAAAATATATCGATGTTTTTATTATACAGAATTATATTCTTCTTATGTTTTCATTTGCTTATATACCTATTTTACATTTCATAGTTTTTGTTTTTATATATTATACTTCTTTATCTAGTGGTATGTTTGTGAGTTTCAGTATTGTTAGTAAACACTTATGTTCAGTGTATTCTACGATCTATGCTGTCAATTTGTTCGTTACTTATGTGAATGCATTGAGCTTTGTTATGTTTTCTCGTCAGAATTGTATTTTTATTATTTTAACACGTATTGTTTTATATCGTGCTACTCTTCCATTTTGTTTCTTTCATTTTTGTATTGTCGTAGATCATATTATGTCAATATCGTTGTATTCTTATATTTTCTTGATTAAGTGTTGCTATTTTGCGGTGTAAGGGTGTGGTGTTATGACTTTATAGTTGTGTATACGGTTGTTACCATGTGTGCGTTGTTTAGTTTTGATTTTCGTGATTTACATATTGTGTTTTAGTTACGTATTTAGTTATAATATTTTTGTAGTTGGCGTGTTTTGTGTGTTATTACATAATTTTGGTCACATTGTACTTTTCATGTATGTGTATTTTGTTATCGTTATTGTTTGGTTATTTATCAAGTTATATGTTTTCTTGTATGTGTTTTATGTTATTTTTAATTTAAGTTATTAGTTTAACTGTGTTATTCAGGATTATGTTATTATTTAGTTACAGCTTTTGCATATTGTCGGCGTTTTGTTTATTAGTTGTTTTTCTCTTTGGTTGGATTGCGTATATTTTACTTTAATAAGTGAACTCTATTGCTTGTTCACTAACTATTTTAATTGTTGTTGTATTATACCTAGTTATTCATGTTCCTTAGTATTCCATTTTCATGCCGCCTGTTATTTTATGCTTACGAATGTGTTTTTGTTATCTGCTATTCGTTGCATGAACATGTTAAACTATTGTTCTATATGTAAAATGTCACATCTTATATCTTACGTTGCATTGTTATTGTTTTACATTCTCCTCTAATATGGATATAGTTCCATATCTCTGTCCTTGGGTTTTTGTACATTACTTTTATATTAATTCCGATGACGGAATTTGTTTTAAGGGGGGTAGAATGTAAGGACCATAAATTTTGATACTAGTTAAAATAATTTTTTTTAGTATTTTAAAATATTTAATTATGGTTTTTAAAAGAGTATTTGTATTTTTCTTGAATTTCTACAATTTTCTATGATTAAAGTATAAGTTTTATATTTATTTAAATGATATTAATATTTACAAATTAATTTTATGCGGTGAAAGTTTATGGAATTTATCTGTTGCTTTATCGATGCTGTTGCATGTTATTTTGAATAATACGTTATATTATTTTTATTATTACGTATATTTTCGTATAATACGTTGTATTATTAATTACGTACTATTTGTATAATTTACTGTATTATTTCTACTGTTACATATTATCTGTCGTATTAGTCTAACTTGTATGATTTACTGTGTATATAATTATCCCATAATTGTTTGATTTTAAATATAAGTAAATATATTTTATTTATTAATTATTCTCGTTTAATTGTACAATATGGGTATATTTTGACTATTTCGTATCAACTGTTGTATTAGCACAACATATATGTTTTTATTTCTAGATAATTATTCTATAATTAGTTTAATTTTTAAATTCCTGTAATTATTTATTTTAATTATTTTCATTTAAATACCAAACCCTAACTAATATATATATATACACTAATATATA
>NC_033800.1:93894666-93979995 GCF_001876935.1 Asparagus officinalis
CTGACCGTCGAAAGCCGCCTTCACCCCCTGACGACCAGCGCCTAGCCCCTCCTTCGGCACCTCCCAAGCCTCGTCGAGAGCTCCAGCCATCCCACATCAGATCCGCATCGTCCCTTGTTCAGATCCGCCGTAGTCTCGTCGATTCGTTCGACAATACCCCGAGGCAAGATCTCGCCTCTCCTTATTGTCGTTTCAATATTTTTATGTGTAGATTAGTTTGTGTTATAATTAATTGCGTGGGTTGTTTGGTGAATAATATTGATTTATATCATAGTTGTATGATAAATAGTATTTTCAAAATAATGATAATAAAGTTAAAGAAATTATTTTGATCACAGAATCAATTTGGAGAATTTATAATAATTAAAAAGATTTTATTTTAAGAAAAGATTATTTTAGAATAATTATTATGAATTAAAAGAATTTATTTCGATAGTGGAATTATTTTTGGATAATTATATGAATTAAAAGAATTTATTTGATAACAGATCACTTAGAAAAATTATAATAATTTAAAAGGAATTATTTTCGGCAAAAGAATTATAGTTTTGATAATTATGATGATTTAAAGGAATTTATTTATAAAAAAATAATTATCTATTTTGGGTTTAAGTAATTTATGATTTTGTTTAAAAAAATAATTTATTTAAAGTAATTTATTTATAAAAAAATAATTATCTATTTTGGGTTTAAGTAATTTATGATTTTGTATGAATAGTTTAGATGGCTGGATAACAAGATATTGATGAAACCAGACTGCATGTATGTTTTTACTGTTTACGATCATATTTCACGTTTTGCATTTATTTAATGTATTTAACATGTTTGTTATGTATTATCCATGTTATGTTTGAGAACCCTTAGTAGTTCATGATTTAGTGGCCTCGTGTGTCATGAACAGACTTAGTGATATGTGTGAGTATGTTGACTGAGTTTAGGTGGTGAACCTGAGTTTCAATGTGGATTATGTTTGACTTGGAAAATACAAGAGAGTTGGGATGGGGAAGTCCATGTTCATGTGATCGGATAAGGCTATTGATGTATCTTTCAGGCTCGCGCCAGTGAATTCGTGTAGTCACTGGGGTTGGTTTGTTGGGCTAAAGTGAATTCGTGTAGTCACTTTAGTCAGTGAATTTGTGTAGTCACCCGAGTTCTGCTTCAGTTCGGACCAGGCCAAAATCGGATAGCGGTATTGGATGCGCATAGAGATTTGTGAACAGTCAGTTATCCGGTGATATGAATGTTGACTTTATGTGAGATGTGGACCAGTGAGTTTTAGGATGACTAGTTACATGACCTCGTTGCTTGGCTAGGTATGAATTACTATGAGATGTAGGACAGTTGTATTTCTTTCATATATAGATCGGGGTTAATATTTAATTATCTACAATTTGAGATATATGGTATATACATGAGGGTTTCCATATTTGGATTATTTCGCTCGACGTACTACATCTCTTGTTATAGATTTTTAGGTATTAATTCCATCTATTGTATGCCCCTGTTACTTGGATGATTAGACTGATCGCTAGCTACATGATCTCATTACCTGAGCGATTTTGGATGCTTTATGTTATCATGATTTAGTAGTGTTTTCATGTTGATTTGTGGATTTCAGTTGTACGTTCTTTTGTTATTTCGGTTATTGTATCTTTTTTTGCTTGGGTTTTCGTTCATTCTATTTTCTTTGGTGGGGTCTTGCCACGCGCCATGCATGTTGACGTACACCTGTTTTCTCTGGTGTACGTCAGACTTAGAGGAAGAACAGGTTCAGCTAGGAGATCGCCAGGAGTCGGAGGATTCTCAGCAGGAGTGCCTTGTAGATGGAGTAGAAGAACAAGTTGAAGCTTATTTATTCCTTTCAGTTTATTTTCGTAGCATTTCCTTTTCGCCTGATAATTGTATTTTATATTCTCCAGTATTCTTTTGTTCAGCTTTGTATAAGTGCATGTTGACCCGAATATTATGTCTCGGATGTTATCCCATTTGTGATATGTATTATTTTATTCTGTGTTGTTCATTATATTCTTACTATATGTGATCGGGGACCTATGACTTCGCATTGTATTTATTTCTAGACGCTTAGCGTATTGGATTGAGAAGAAAAGAAAAAAAATAGTGTATATTTCTTCTTAATCTAATATGTCGTGGGCTTGTTCACGTTCCGATTCCCGGGTATTTTGGGAAACGGGGCGTGACACGGCATGTTAGTTCTAACTCACCGTACGTTAGTTCTAGTTCTAATTCATGTTAGTTCTAGGCTCTTGGGCTCTTATGTTAGTTCTAAATCATCGCATGTTAGTTCTAACTCATCACTTGTTAGTTTTAGTTTTAATTCATGTTAGTTCTAGGCTCTTGGGCTCATATGTTAGTTCTAACACATGGCATGTTAGTTATCACCTACGACATGTTAGTTCTAACCCACTTCATGTTAGTTCTTGTTCTAATTCATGTTAGTTCTAGTCTCTCGGGTTCTTATGTTAGTTCTAACCCACGGCATGTTAGAACTAACATGATATCCATTAGAACTAACACGAAATCCACTAGAACTAACACATATATTAGAACTAACATGATATCCACTAGAACTAACACATGTATTAGAACTAACATGATATCCATTAGAACTAACACGAAAATACTTTTTTTAAATATAATAATATTATACATAGCATAAATTTTGACCGAGGAATTTACGCACCTAGGAATAAATGTTAGAACCAACGTCAATTTAACACCTCCTAAAATTTCCACATTTTTCCATCCAAACATCTCCCACAATTTTTATATACAGAACAATAAACTAAAACCAAAAATATCCAAAAACCCTCAAACCCCCAACTACTGTCGGTCCTTGTCGTTCTTCTTTTCTGGGCTCGCCATTTTACTGCCTGCCTTTGCATTTCCATAAGGGTTTGAGTAGCTTCCTCCGTGCTACTAACCCCAGATGAACCGTCTTTGTCCTTCAGCTCGTCGCGATGAACGATTTTGAAGTCGTTAACGGATTTTACTTCCACGGATGATATTTTTTTGGTGAAAAACCTAGCACTGTTGAAATCTGACAAGAAAATTAAAAATTCGAGGGTTTCGGTGACTCCTAAGCGGTGGAAGAGGGAGAGAGAGATGGGGTACTTGAATAGGGAGGCGGCGCTGTAACCGAGTTCAGTCCCATCTTAACTACTAAAATATTCATATTTTTCCATTTGTAAATGATTGTAGACATGATAATACACATGTTACAAAAACTGGTTTTCAAAAATAACCTCCTATTTGTAAAATATCATCATTTTACAAAAATATCCAAAAACATGAAACTAAACATACATGTTTTTGACATATTAATTTAAACAAACTTTTGAAACTTTGTAAACTGATTTTATAGACTTAATAAAATATGTATAAATTGATATTGAAGTCTATAAACTAATAAAATAATGTTTTCACAAAAACACCTATATTTTGATAAAATCAACAAAACTAATAAAATAATGTTTTCACAAAAACACCTATATTTTGATAAAATCAACAAATACGTGTGTGTGATTAATATGAGCTTAAAGTATTAACACACAAGTATAAACCTATACTACAAACACTGTAAACTATATACCCAAGCTTGAAGGTCTTCAATATAGCTTGACTTGATAAACTTGCGGATGAAGCTTAAACTTGGATCTTCAACATGAATTGCATTGCTTCATTCCACTATTCCGCCAACATCCAATGGATATGATCGTGAAAGCACGATTCTATCCATCCTCTAACTTATTGTTTGCCTAAAATAAATACAAAACACAAACACTAGACAAACAACATTAGTTGTAAATTATTTGTTAGTCATCATCAAAACAAAAGGACCCAACAATCTCCTCATTTTTGATGATGACAAACAATTTACAAAAAGAGATATATGCATGGAATAAAATTAATATGTAAATTAGAATTATCATGCATATAACCAAAACAAGATATACTCATAATATTTCTCCCCCTTTGACAATATCAAAAAGGGAAAAATAAAAAAAATAAAGAGAGTGAAAGCTCCCGTTACCTATAAGCATGATGAGTATAACACAAAATAGGGATTGCTCCCCCTATAAAAAAGCCTTAATGAATATATGCAATGTTATGCATGGCAAAACATGTGAGTCAACATATATGAAAAATATGCTAAACACAACTCACATACAAAAAGACAATGAGAACACATATAAATATATCAATATAAAAATAGTGTCTCATTACTCAAACATAAATATAAAAATCATGTATAAAATAGATTTATAAAATCAAAAGAGGAAGAACATAAGAATCATGCAAAAATATTTTCGAATGAAAACAAATTAACCAAATGAAATCATAAATCACAATTAAATCACATAAAAAGTAAACCAATATAAAAATGGCAAGAGAGGCGACAATATCAAGCTCTTGAGCTTGTTCCAACCCATATAAACATTTTAGTACCCAGTAAATAAGATTTGGTAATAAACACCCAATAAATCCAGTGGGTTATATAAACACAAACCTCTCATCAAAATCGAAACTAATAATCATGAAAACAAAAGAATTGATCAAAAAAAATTGTTTTCATATTCAAAAAAAATTTAGAACATAATTTTCATAACCAATTTTCAAAATCAAAACATGAAAAAATAAAAAATAATAAAATTCTTGGTTTAAAAGTTAAATTTGTTTTGGTACCTAAGTATTTGTGGTACCAAAAGATTTAGGGACACGATCCCTATTTTTTAAGCTCAATGCCCTAGGGTTATGAACCCTTTTGGGCGCTGTAGGCATCAAAAATTGCCTATAGGTCTCCACGAACAACTCAGTGTTAAGGAACGACGATGAACGTCACTATCCGGTTCATAGGAGTTCGATTGATGTCGATGAACGCTTGAAGTAAATCGACGAACTACGTGAACTAACGAAGGTACGGGCTAATCGAGAGTCCCGCGATGTTTACAAAAGGAACAACGCCCTTCGTGTCTCATTCATTCAACAGATGATCCAACCATGGGAGCTGATAGAACTCCTTGTCGGCTTTCCAACGTACTTCGAATCACTCAAATCTGAGTCTGGACGAAGGAATTACAGCAGAAACAGATGAAAACACCAAAAGGAGTGTCTCGGACCAACGAGACACCCTAGGGTGTCTCGGCCCAAACCGAGACACCCTAGGGTGTCTCGGATCAATGGGAGACACCCTAGAGTGTCTCCAATCAAGTAGAGACACCCTGGGGTATCTCCAAGGCAGATTTGGGCCTTTAAGTGTTTTTAACCGCTCCGTTATCCCCTCAAGCCTATAAATACAAGCCTTAGGCCTCATTTTTTGGGGAGGGGAATTCTTGTGCCTCGGCGAAGCCCTGCCAGATTGAAGACTTAAAGTGCACAGATTTCAGAGAGGAGGAGGAGAGATCGGATCGAGTTCTTCAACGCAAGAGACAGAGATTCGTCAGATCTATAGTTTCCCGGATCCGTTCCTTAGGATTATCCCGTTGCGGTAATCTTAAGAAGAGTGATTATCTCGCTTCGCTGAGATAAGAGCTATAGTTTTCTCGATCCCTTCAGGATAGACGAAGCTCTGCCCAATTTTTCAGCAATCAGATCTGATCAACGGTGGTCCACGGATAAACCCCGGCACATGCAAAGATCCCACGCAAGCAGAAGACCGATAAACGATCTCTGCGTTTTTTTGATAAAGTTATAAACTTTTTTTATTTTCATTGTGTAAGGAGATCTTATAAAAAGATCAACTTTTTTATTTCATTCGAGTTTATTGTAACGACTAAAGTTGTAATAGATTCGATAACAATGGAAATAGCAACTTTCACTGCAAACAAACTGGCGACCACAGTGGGAGCCAACAGCCTCGCTGCCGAGGTTGTCGTGCCACAGCCAACGATCAAGATCCCCGTGGTTGAAGAGGTCGAATACGAGTTCGACCAGCAGAAGTTTGAGGAGTATGTCTCCTCCTCCTCCTCCAGATCCGCCTCTCCTTGTAGGTGCAGGAAGGCCTCCTCCTCTCAGAAGATCCGTCGGTCTCCAGATCTGAAGACCCAAGAAGTCAATCTCCCCATAGTCGATGCTACAGTCGTGCCTTACAACGGTCCGCCGACATCCAGAGACCAGATCTGCAGATCTGAACTCCTTCGCGAATAAGGAGTCAACTGCTGAAGGCGCACTAACTCTATCAAAGAGAGCACGTCAAAGGCAACGCCAACGCCTCGCGCGCCAATTCGCCAAGGCCTTGGATCAGATGGATGGACTCCATTACCAAGCAGATCTGGAGCTCAGAAAGCGCCAAGTGGCTAATCTGCCACCACGACCAGCATCGGAATCCTCCTCTCGATCTCCAATTAACGAATGGGTTCGCATCCAAAGAACCCGCTCTACTCTCGAGGAGCGAATCTAGAAGCGCCGCGCCCTATCAGCGCAAGCACGGGCTCAAGTCCAAGAAGCCCGTAGAAGACTGCAGAAGGAAGTGGCCAAAAAGCCGCCACCAACCCGCCAAGTATGGAAGCCGAAGTCTGAAGCGGCGATTCAGGCTAAGGGACAATCATTGCGGCCTTCGAAGCAAGTTCAACCTCCGGCGAACCAACCTAAGTCGCCGATAATTCCCATAGCTGCTCCGGGAGACCCCGCGGGACCTTCCCGAACAAGGAAGTCGGTTTTGGAGCGCCTCGGTCCATTTCCCGATGAGCGATGCAAAGCTCCGTTTCAAGAATGTTTGGGCCCGATGAAGAAGCCCCGAACGACTCAACATGCTAGGGGTCGCCGCCACCTTCAACATGACAATGAGTTCATGGTAGCTGCGCGTACTAATTTGCGCATCGAAGTCCAGGAGCCCGCTAAGAACTCACGCCTAAAAAGGCATGTTTCGAGGCGCGTGACTCTTGAAAGCCCAAAGAAGGAAGTTCGCCCTCAGAAGGAAACATTGTCGTCTGATGATGACAACGTTATACCTGAGAAGTCGTGCCAACACACGATAGGTTACTCTGACCTTCAAGCCGACGAGTTGTACTATCGTGCTGGGGGTACGAGTAAAGCCAGGAAGAGGAGTCCTCGAGGACTGGAAACCCAATGCCCCTGTTCCAAACTCATTCGGGTAGTACTGTCTGAGTGCAACTGCATCAAGACGGTCCCCGAAAGAATTTTAGTTTTCGAAAGGCTCAGTACCGAAACGCCGAAACCAAGGTCTAGGCGTTTCCGACAAAGAAGAAGGGTAGTCGAAGACGGAGAATTTCCGAGGGTCACCGCGAATATGACCAGCAAAGGGACATCGACACAGGATAATCCCGAGTCGATTCTGGAAGCACCCTGGCGTATAACACATCTGCAGTCTAGAGCCATCATACGAGGAACTTATGGTAGGATTCGGACAAGATTACCTTCAGAAGATGAAGAATCGGATGCCTGCTCTGCGATCGCATCAGATGATATAGTATCCAGCGAAGGACAACCCCGCGAGTCACTTATGATAAGCACGGAACAAGTGGCCAAGATGCTCGAAGAAGCCCTGGCCAAACAACAAGAGAGCTTCAGGTTCAAAATACAGATGGCCATGCAGAATATGAGAGAAATGCATGGCCAACGAATCCAAGCGCTGACAAACCAGCAAGGCGAACCAAGTAATCGTAACTAGGTCAATCAAGAAGATGAGGACACGGGTGCAGATGAAGCTCATAATGCCAATAATCCTCCCGTCAATGCAGGGGGTGGTAACGAGAATGCTGACAAAGACTCAAGTGAAAGCTTGAAGATTAAAAATCTCGAGAGCAAAATCAATACGTTGATTTCCGCTCAAGAGATGAAAAAGACGGGCATTCCTTATCCATATCCAAGAGAGTGGGAATCGATCCCATATCCGGCGAAGTTTAATCTAATTAACTTCACGCCGTTTGACGGAAAGGGTTCACCCACTCAGCATTTGATTTACTTCAAATCACACCTAGGGGTCATCTCTATTAACGAGCCTCTGATGGTGCGGTCCTTCGTTGACACTCTTCGTGGAGCCGCCTTCGATTGGTATCGTCGCCTCAAGCCAGGAAGTGTGAATAGCTGGGACGACATGGAGACTAAATTCCTCACTAACTTCTTTGACGACGACACTGAGATATCCATCGGGTCGTTTCTTGACGAGAAGCAGGAAGACGGGGAACTAGTTGATACCTTCGTCAAAAGGTTCCGGAACATGGCGATGAACTGTCGGGACCCGATCACTGAGGAGTTCATTCTCCAGACTTACCACAACAACCTTGCATTAGACGTGTTGGAAGCAATGGGGACAACACCGTCCAAAACATGGAAGGATTTGAAGGTCCAAGGAGAGCAAGCCGAACGCTTCCTCCGAAGGAAGAAAGCTGAGAGGAGCCAACCGACGGCTAATCCTCCGAACTCGAACTTCGCCTCCCGTGGTAGAGGCAAAGCACCTGCAGCTGATGTTGATGCCAATCAGACGTTGCAACAACGATCCCGAAAACAGCAAAAGAATTCGGGTCCTAGGCTTCAAAAAGAGTACTCTTTCAAGGACGAAGACGTTCCAGCCATCTTTGAATCCCTCCTTGAAAACAACAAGATCAAACTACCACCCATCACAAATCAGGAGGAAGTTGACAATACTGCGGATCCGAAGTATTGCGCGTACCATAGGAGGATTCTTCATCCCACCAAGGATTGCTTTACTCTCAAGAATAGCATTCAAACCTTGGTTGAAGCCGGCGTTATATCGCTCAATTAAGTTAAATGAACACTCCGATAAGTATAAGAGTATAAACTGCTTCTCATTCCTCCGACCGGTATAAGAGGTTAAACTGCTCCCTGATACTCCAACATGTATATGAGTCTAAACTGTTTCATTTCTTTCACGGAAAGTTCCTGGAGAATTTTTTATATGTAATATTCTTAAGGATAACCCGGTCGTGTAACTGAATACAATGTCGGACCCAGTTCCACAAGGGAAGATGGGGGTGGATTATTCATGTATCGGGAAGTTCCCGAAAGAATACCACGGGTGATATTCTTAGGGATAACCCAATCACTATAAAAGTGATAAGTAAAACATTCATACTTAAACTCTAAAGGTTGGAATGTTTTCCATTATTGTTATCAAATTCACTAATTCTCATGAGTTATCTTGTTGAGACGAGATTCGATCCTTTTGACAGATTAATCTTTCCTCACAAAAATCCCCCACTGATCAAGTTAATTGACGGTGGGTCCACTAAATTTTCTGTCTGCCAATTCATGGCAATTCCCAAAGCTTGACGTGTTAAGTCCTGATTACTTAACGTCAAAACCCTTCATCGAGTGGCCAGTACAAACCAGTATTTCTACTGCTGCTTGTATTCCACTCCCTGTCCGTTTGGTCAAACCTTCCTATAGTTAGGACCACAATCAAAATCCCCTCTCGATTCCTCCAATGAACGAGAGGTCCACTTTCAATCGAGTGATCAAACTTTCCTACAGTTAGGGTCATCTCAAACTCTTGCTTGGTCAAACCTCCGACAGTTAGGACCAAAACCATAATTCATCTCAAACTCTTGCTTGGTCAAACCTCCGACAGTTAGGACCAAAACCATAATTCACTCTCGATAAATGAGAAATTTATCTTTAGTTCAAATGAGAAATTTATCTTTAGTTCGGTAATCAAACCTTCCGACAGTTAGGGTTATCCGAATCTTTTTGACTCTCGGGGTGGAGATCCCACTCCTAGTTTTATCTTTCCGGATTGTGGGGGTGGAGATCCCACCTTGAGTATTCTTTCCAACTGGAGATAGAATATAAAATTTTTCCTCTTCAGCTTTGGGAGATAGAATATAAAATTCTTCCTCTCCCATATCGGGTTCGTCTTTGCCCCAAGAGAAGACACCATTTTTTCAAACTTCTAAAATCCGTGCGTCACACGCACGGGGAATTTTATCTTAACTCCTGAATAGAGATAAGTCTACGCCTAACACGCGTTGCCGGTTTAGTCTTTCACCGATTAAAAAAGACACCAAGGTCTAAACTTGGGAAATTTTATCTCAACTCCTAAATGAAGATAAGTCTACGCCTAACACGCGTTGCCAGTTTAGTCTTTCACCGATTGAAAAAGACACCAAGGTCTAAACTTGGGAAAATTTATCTCAACTCCTAAATGAAGATAAGTCTACGCCTAACACGCGTTACCGGTTTAGTCTTTCACCAATTGAAAAAGACACCAAGGTCTAAGCTTGGGGAATTTTATCCCGAAGCCTAAGTAGGGATGAGTCAAAACCTAACACGTATTGTCGGGTAGCCTATTCCCGTAACAAGGGTGAAGCATATGTATTCAAAATCATAGCACAAAGTCTCAGAGAATTCACTCTCTTAGCACAATGTTACATGCGGAACGGATTTAGACAATCCGCATGCTAGCCCGATTCAAACGGTAATCGGTAAAGGCACATCAAACCCGTTGAAGGCTGGGGGTTTGCTAAAAATCCCAAAGTCTATGTCTAACACGTATTGCCGGTTTAGTCTTTTACCGATTGAAAAAGACACCAGAATTCAAATCTGGGGAATTTTATCCCGAATTCTGAGAAGGGATAAGTCAACGCCTAACACGCGTTGTAGGTTAGTCCTTAACCGTAAAAAGGACAAAAGCCCACATATTCAATATTGTGGCAGGTTGTTATTAATAACGCCAATATCCGTGCTTTACACGCACAGGGAATTTTATCCCGAAGCCTAAGCAGGGATAAGCCAACGCCTAATACGCGTTGCCGGTTTAGTCTTTTACCGATTGAAGAAGACACCAGAATCCGAGTCTGGGGACTTTTATCCTGAATCCTAAGTAAGGATAAGTCAGCGCCTAACACGCGTTGCCGGGTAGCCTATTCCCGTAACAATGGTGAAGTCTACGTATTCGAAGTCGTAGCATCAAGTCTAAGGGAGTTCATTCCTTTAGCACAACGTCACATTCGGAACGGATTTAGTTGGTCTCGTGACTTGAACATCCAACAAATTCAGGATAAAATCCACACATGCAGATGAATCAGCTTTAACAGTTGGTCCTGCAGCCCCAACATTTGGGGACCGCCATACTCCAATACCTTAAGAGCTTAAACTGTGTATACTCCAGTAAACGTACGAGTATAAACTGTGTCAACGTATGACAATTTAAACCCTAGGTCAACGCCAGTCAACGCGTTGCGACAAAAAGTCAACATTCGACGTTCGAAACCCTAATAGTCAACGCCGGTCAACGCGTAACCCTAGGTCAACGCCAATCAACACGTTGCGACAAAAAAGTCAACGTTCGACATTCGAGACCCTAGGTTAACGCCGGTCAACGCGTAACCCTAGGTCAACGCCAGTCAACGCGTTGCGTCGAGACCCTAGGTTAACGCCGGTCAACGCGTAACCCTAGGTCAACGCCAGTCAACGCGTTGCGACAAAAAAGTCAACGTTCGACATTCGAAACCCTAGCATCAACGCTGGTCAACGCGTAACCCTAGGTCAACGCGTTGCGACCAAAAAGTCAACGTTCGACGTTCGAAACCCTAGGGGTCAACGCGTAACCCTAGGTCAACGCGTTGCGACCAAAAAGTCAACGTTCGACGTTCGAAACCCTAGGTCAACGCCACTTAACTCGTTGCGACAAAAAGTCAACATACGGTGATCTGAAACCCTAAGTCAGCATAATGTGACGGAGATAGTCAGTTCAAAGTCAACTCAATGACACGAGCCAAACTCAACTCACTGGTGGTAGACTCGAGACTCCGACGATGGCCAGGCGATAAACGCAGCGCCGGAAGAACTTCGGCTATTCATCAAAGCATTGAATAGACCGAAAATCTAAGGAGTCAAGGGTTGAAGCTAACTACAGGTCCTTTACGCCGACTGAAGGCTGGACTAATCACGTCCAAAGTATTCCAGCCTCTTCTATAAAAGAAACGAGTCTGGAACGCTTTGGAGGGAGTATCTGTAGGCATCAAAAATTGCCTATAGGTCTCCACGAACAACTTAGTGTTAAGGAACGACGATGAACGTCACTATCCGGTTCACAGGAGTTCGATTGATGTCGATGAACGCTTGAAGTAAATCGACGAACTACGTGAACTAACGAAGGTACGGGCTAATCGAGAGTCCCACGATGTTTACAAAAGGAACAACGCCCTTCATGTCTCATTCATTCAACAGATGATCCAACCATCGGATCTGATAGAACTCCTTGTCGGCTTTCCAACATACTTCGAATCACTCAAATCCGAGTCCGGACGAAGGAATTACAGCAGAAACAGATGAAAACACCAAAAGGAGTGTCTCAGACCAACGAGACACCCTTCGGTGTCTCGGCTAAAGCCGAGACACCCTAGGGTGTCTCGGCCCAAACCGAGACACCCTAGGGTGTCTCGGATCAATGGGAGACACCCTAGGGTGTCTCCAATCAAGTAGAGACACCCTGGGGTGTCTCCAAGGCAGATTTGGGCCTTTAAGTGTTTTTAACCGCTCCGTTATCCCCTCAAGCCTATAAATACAAGCCTTAGGCCTCATTTTTTGGAGAGGGGGAATTCTTGTGCCTCGACGAAGCCCTGCCGGATTGAAGACTTAAAGTGCACAGATTTCAGAGAGGAGGAGGAGAGATTGGATCGAGTTCTTCAACGCAAGAGACAGAGATTCGTCAGATCTATAGTTTCCCGGATCCGTTCCTTAGGATTATCCCGTTGCGGTAATCTTAAGAAGAGTGATTATCTCGCTTCGCCAAGATAAGAGCTACAATTTTCTCGATCCCTTCACGGATAGACGAAGCTCTGCCCAATTTTTTAGCAATCAGATCTGACCGACGGTGGTCCACGGATAAACCCCGGCACATGCAAAGATCCCACGCAAGCAGAAGACCGATAAACGATCTCTGCGTTTGTTTGATAAAGTTGTAAACTTTTTTTATTTTCATTGTGTAAGGAGATCTTATAAAAAGATCAACTTTTTATTTCATTCGAGTTTATTGTAACAACTAAAGTTATAATAGATTCGATAACAATGGAAATAGCAACTTTCACCGCAAACAGGCGCATTTGGTGCATTAATACGGTCATAACAATAATCTTGTAAATGACCCTTCCGATTGCAATATGTGTAATAAAAGAGATCCATTTATTTTTGTGGACCATTACTCGTGCACGGGAAACATTTGAAACATTTGCAAATATGGATGATCTTATAAATTTATTTTGCAAATGAGAAATATTGTTAAAGAAAAGTGCTTTATTTGAAAAATTTGGCAAGTTTGAATATTTTCTCAAATCAAAACAAAGCTTTGCCAAATAGCCAAATCTACCAAAAAAAATCACATTTAAACACATTAGCATGCTTATGATATACATGATGAGTATGTGCATGTGTATGTGATGAAGAAGCCTTATGAGATGCATAAGAAGTATTCATATTAGCATTTTTAGATTTTTTTGTACATAATAGCAAAATTTAGCTAGATGGTTTTTTCAGCCGTAAATGGAACATTTGTAAATTTTGCTATACATATGTGCATAGTGAGTGTTGGATTTAGAAGAATTAACAAGTGACTTTGCACATAAGTACATAAGTTTCTTATTATTAACAATGCATATTTTAAGGATTGAATCTAAAGATAATATTCTACTTTTAACATGATCCAACTCATTGTTAGGCATACAAGCATTGATATTAGAAGTAGAACGTCATTTATAAAAGAAGCAGTACCATTTTTTATGTTCTCTACTTCTAATATAACATTTTCTTTTTCATGAGATAAGCTAGAAATGGATGAGGTTAATTTTTTATTTTCCAAATTTAACAAGTCATTGTTTTCATTAAGCATAGTATTTTCTTTTGCAACAACATTAAATTTGGACACTAGCTCCTCATGATCGGATTTTAATGCAACATGCTTGCTTTTTAAATTTATATAATTATGATGTAATTTGTTGTAGGCTTTCATTAATTTCTTATATGCACATGTGAGATTAACTATAGATGATTCACTATCAGGTTCAGACTCGCTAACCTCATTAGGGCTATCGCCTGGTGCCCGTGTGTACGATGATGATCCACACTCACTTGAAGAAGAATCCTCCAAACTACGTCGGATTTCCTCCAAGTTACCTTGATGTGCTTCTATAAAATTTCATAAATTGTAAGCACTATCAAAATGAATAAATTTGTTAGAAATAGATGAGTCAAAAGCATTAAGAAAGAATTCTAACAAAAGCTTGTTCATTGTAAACATTCTATGATAATTTTTACTCCACTTGGATTTCTCTGTAGTGGCTACAATATAAGCTTCATCAATAATATCCCACAAATCAAAATGTCTAGATCTAATAAATATATTAAATCTAGAACACCATTGGTCATAGGGGAAAATATCTATTCTAGGAGCAACATTAGGATCATAGCCTAAACAAAGTGCATAATGCATGTCCATGATTATAAAATTTGCAAGCAAGATACAAAAAATCTCAAAATTAGATTAGCACAAAAAGATAATTTGGATCTTTAACTCAAGGTGGTTAAACCTTAAATCAAAGAGCACCAAGCTCTGATACTAATTGAAAGAACCCTAATACCACTAAGAAAGAACCCTAGAGGGGGTGAATAGGGTTTATGCTAATCTAATCTGATTAAATACCGATTAAAACTAATTGACAAGTTATCCTAGCAACTAAGATATGTAATGAGTTATTAACAAGGATAAGCAATATAAACAAGGGTGAAACAAGATAAACAAAAGCTATAATTGTGATAGGGCAATATAAATAATGCAAACACATAATATGATCACGAAGTTCGGACCTTCTGTCCTACATCTCCGCTCCCCACTCCTGGGGAGAAATCCACTATCACACCGCGTTTTCAACAATCACTAGAAAACGTTTACACCACACAATATCGGTTTTTAATGCTCACCAATCAACGTTCACAATCTCACAATGTAACTACACTAACTACCACCTCAAGTGTTGGTCTCTAGCCTGTGTCTCCCTTAAGTATTAGGAATTATAACCTCTCTCTAGGTATTACCACCTACCCCACTCCTCTCGGAATGACCCCGTCTCTCACCACACATTCTTCTTGGTGTACTAGTATATTATAAAGTGAACCTCACAATTATAGCTCAATACAACAATCAGTTTTCTAATTCATCGAAAACTTTACAACTTACACACTTGCAGTTACACTTTACATCATCTAAGTGTTGGCCTAGCCCGTGTCACCTTCCTCAAGTGTTCGGAATTACCACCTCTCACTAGGCTTTACTACCGACCCCACTCCTCTTGAAACCGACCCCGTCTCTCACCACACAATTCTCTCAGTGTCCAAGTGTAATACAATGTGCAACTCACAATAAAGCTCACAAATATAAATTTGTTCTCTATAATAGATGAGAACACAATTAAGGCTCACACTAAATGTCACACAAACCCCACAACCCAAATTATACAATGTATAAAAATACAATATGCTCAATGGTTGTGTGTGTAAACAATGAGTAAATACAATCAACTAAACTCAATATAAACACTAGCTTAATGAATTGATATCAAACAATATAAATGTAAATCTAGATTGAGTTTAGAAAACTTCTCTATAGATAACATGAGAGAGGAAAAAGAGTGAATGTTCAAACACCAAAGGATGATATCCACTTGCTCTTGCGAAAGTTTATTCACAAACTTGTAAACACACTAAACAAACTTTGAAACCCTTAAACAAAACTTGTAAACACTTTTTAAAAACTTTTCTCTTATAAATTAAACTAAGGATATGTGAGGGTATTTATAGGAAACCCCAAAGCCAAGAGAAAACCAACAAAACCAGCAAAAAGATAAAAATAGAAAAGCTAGAAAAAACTAGCCGTTGGGCCATCGGTGGACTGATCAGTCGACTGATGAGCTGACCGTTAGAGTCAGCATCCAGCTCCTCGGTCGACTGATGACTTGATCGGTCGACTGATGACCTCATCAATCGACTAGTCAGTTGACTAAAATAAAATAGAAACTTTTGACAACTGTAGGCACTTTCACCAGTCGACTGATCGGTCGAATGATTGCATCAGTCGATTGACCAGTCGACTGATAACAAGTATACAACCTGTTTAAAGCAGAAATCTAGTTTTTAAACTGCTTTTAAAAATAGCAAACAAATTCAGAAAAATATAAAACTTTGGAAAATGATTGTAGACATGATAATACACTTTGTAAAAATAATCTTCCATTTGTAAAATATCATCATTTTGCAAAAAATATCAAAAAACATGAAACTAAACATACATATTTTTGACATATTGATTTAAACAAACTTTTGAAACTTTGTAAACTGATTTTATAGACTTAATAAAATATGTATAAACTAATATTGAAGTCTATAAACTAATAAAATAATATTTTCACAAAAACACCTATATTTTGATAAAATCAACAAATACGTGTGTGTGATTAGTATGAGCTTAAAGTATTAACACACAAGTATAAACCTATACTACAAACACTATAAACTATATACCCAAGCTTGAAGGTCTTCAATATAGCTTGATTTGGTAAACTTACGGATGAAGCTTGAACTTGGATCTTCAACATGAATTGCATTGCTTCACTCCACTATTCCGCCAACCTCTATTAGATATGATCATGAAAGCGCGATTCCATCCATCCTCCAACTTATTGTTTGCCTAGAATAGATACAAAACACAAACACTAGACAAACAATATTAGTTGTAAATTATTTGTTAATCATCATCAAAACAAAAGGACCCAACATTAAGAAAATGTTATTCTCACCAATCTCTAACCTAAAATCAAACTGGCTGAGGGTGTAAAGATCTCTATACAATAAGCACCTCAAAGGTGTAAGTCCGTGACGACGCTTCCTACTCAACGCGTCCGCTACCACGTTCGCCTTCCCCGGATGATACTGAAGTTCGAACTCATAATCTTTAATAAACTCGACCCATCACTGCTGCCTCTGGTTGAGTTCCTTCTAGGAGAAAAGGTACTTCAGACTCTGGTGACATGTGAACAACTCGAATTGCACTCCATACAAACAATGCCTACATGTCTTTAGTACGAAAATCACTGTTGCTAACTCCAAATCATGTGTGGGATAAATTTTCTCATGAGTCCTCAACTGCCTCAAAATATAAGCCACTACTCTCTGGGTTTGCATCAAAACACCTCCGAGACCCAATAACGACACATCCGTGTAGACAACAAAAGTCTTATCACTGCTCAGAATGATCAACATCGGTGTTGTAGTCAACTTAGCCTTCAAAGTCTCAAAGGTATCCTGGCACTCCGTGCCCCAAAAAATTGTACACCCTTCTTCGTAAGACGTGCAAGTGACGTCACAATCTTTGAGAAGTTCTGAATAAATTTCCAGTAATAGTTTGCTAGACCTAAGAAGCTATGAATCTCTGTAACGGTCTTCGGTAGCTCCCAATCAAGAACGACCTCCACCTTAGCTGGATCTACTGTAATTCCCTCTCGGCTGATAACATGGCCGAATCAGGAGCATGGGAAGAGCCTATGGGCCTATTTCAAGAGGTTTCACGTAAAGAGACTAAAGATTAATGACCCTGGGAGTTCAGTCGCCATGTCCGCCCTTGTGGCCGACTTGTTGAGCAATGAGCTGGCCAACTCACTCGTTAAGAAGCCAGTCACTAACTATGAATAGTTGATGGCCAAAGCTCATGAGTACATGGATATAAAAGATGACCGAGCCTAGAAGGTGGCGGCCAACGCCGCCCAAGCAAACAGCTAAAGCTTAGCGCAGTAATCCTAGCACCTCCAATAACAATGACGCCAGCCCCTATGCTAGCACCATGGGATCCTCCCAGATTTGACTCCCTCTCAAATCAGCCCAACAGGAGGGATCGAAGGAAGGAGCCAGTGTCGAGACCAGCCCTCACGGCTCTCAATACTTCGCTTACCGAGGCCCTCTATGTGGTCCAGAAAGAGGGACATATCAACTCTGCTCCCTCCAAGATGAGATCAGATCCTCGGAATCAAGATACTCGACAATATTGCTGATACTATCGATACCATGTCCATCTCACTAATGATTGTTAGATCCTCTAGAGAGACATCGAGGACTTGATATAGTGATGATATCTCAAGAGGCTTATCTCCCAAAGGGATAGGAGGGAAGC
Organism: Asparagus officinalis; assembly: GCF_001876935.1. NCBI lineage: Eukaryota > Viridiplantae > Streptophyta > Magnoliopsida > Asparagales > Asparagaceae > Asparagus > Asparagus officinalis. The sequence goes on from NC_033800.1 coordinate 93,912,818, forward strand.
CGCCCTTAGAGGAGCAGATAGTAGGTCCTGTTCCAAGGCACCTCCCCCCTAGCCATAGCTTGATAGTCAACCCTCTAAGCCTAGCCATAGGGTGCTCATATGCACTATCAGTGGTGGTCCCATAGTTGGAGGATCGTCCATCAATGCTCGGAAGAGATATGCTAAGCGAGCATTGCGAGTAGATATGTGCGATAGAAAGCCCAAAATGGAAGAGCCCATTTCCTTCACCGATATAGACTTAAAAGGTGTTGAGACATCTTATGGTGATTCTATTATCATCACGGTTGGGATTGATGGCTTACAGGAAAAGAGGATCATGGTCGATATAGGGAGCTCAGTTGACGTCATGTATATGGACGCCTTCAACAAGATGAGCACTAACAGATTTCGACCGAAGCCTTGCCGAGGCTGCCTTATTGGGTTCATAAGGCATTCACTCCTACCGGAAGGAGTGATCACACTCCTCCTAGCGGTCAGTGAATACACTCGGTAAGCCACAGTTCAAGTCCAGTTTCTAGTGATAGACCTCAAGTTGGCCCACAATGTCATCTCGGATAGGACCGCCTTCCCTCTCTTATGGGCCATTCTCTCCACATACCATCAGATGTTAAATTTCCTGACACTTGAAGGAGTCAGCTAGATCTCTCGCTCACTCTTCTTCTTACCAGATGAGCCCTTGCTAGCCTCCATAGTCGATCCCGTAACCCCCTCTTCAATCCCTTTGTCGGTGGCCTCGTCGGCCTCGTCATCCGACTCATCATCCTTTGCACCACCCACGCCGAGGTTGAGTCCCCCACTTTTCCTCTCTATGTCTAAGGGAGTTTCATGCCCCGGGTCCATAGGCGCATTGGCACGTGTAAGCCGTGTGACCTACTGAGAGCAACTCGATGTTAGCTAAAACTCACTACCAAAATGCTAACACTAGTTATTCTTGGGCCTTGAGCTTCTCTATTTAAGTCACTAATATTTCTTTACACTAGTCCATGTAAAACTAAAGTGGGGGTGTCACAGGGAGCATCCGGATAGTTGGTAACTCTTGAAGGGTAGTGGAAGCATAAGGGTGTGTCCCTCATCTCGGTTGGGAGCTGCATCTCTAGATAGTCATACCCTGCCTCGCAGGTGATCACCACATCCGCCTTCCCAAAGAGGCACTGGAAATACTCCTTGACGATTTCTGACCGATAAGCTTCAAACTCTAAGTAAGCAATACAATTTTAGGCCACTACTAAGGACTTCTCGCGGCAAGCACCCTCCTTTTGGAGCATAGTCCGAGCCAATTACTCTTCCTCCAGCTTATCTTTCGCATGTCATATAGCCTGCCACTCGGCCTCAACTTGCACCAAGGCTTGTAGCCCCCGTGACATTTCCTCAGACAAGTGTCTCGGCCTCTTTTTGCTTTCCTGAAGTTCGTGCTTAAGCCTATCAATCTTGGCGGAGTTCTAGATATCCGAGGCCTTTAGGTCCTCGTGAAAGTACCCTAGAGGGGGGGGGGGTGAATAGGTATTTGCTAATCTAATCTGATTTTGATGCTAGATTAAAACTAATATGAAATATCCTAGCGATATAATATACAATGAGATATATACAAGGATAAACAATATAACACAATAGGCGATATAAAAATGCACGAGATATAATAATAATAATATTGCGCCAAGACAATCATAAATACAAAGAAAATGATCATAGAGTCCGGTCAACCCTCGACCTACGTCCATGCTCCTCACCCTCGAGGATATTCTCCACTAATTAACACAATAACAAATACATAATAGGTTTTCAAAGCTCACCGAAAATGTTTATAACTTACACGTTGTCAATCACACAATTCGCTTCTCTAAGTGTTGGCTGACCTGTGTTACCTTCCTTAAGTGTTTGGAATTACTACCTCTCCCTAGGCTTTTACAACTAATACACTCATCTTGGAATTGACCCCGTTCTCCTCCCAACCACTTCTCTAAGTGTCCTTATGTATTATAACGTGTTCTCAACAACGATAAGCTCAAATAAAGATTTTGTTCTCTAATATAAGTGAGAATGAAAATGAAAGATCACTCAATTGTTACACTCTTATAACCCAAAATATACGATATGTGATATAACTTAAGCTCCAGTGGTTGCGTGTGAAGACAATGCGTAATAATAAAAATTAAACTCAAATTAATATTGCAAATTTATATAAGAATCAAAATGAAAATAAGCTAGATAATGAGTTTAGAAAAACTTCTCTAAACAAAGAGGGATGAAGAATTGAGGTTGAACTCCTCAAGGATGAAATTTCGATTCTCCTCTTTGTGAAACTCTCTTCACATAAAACAAACTTAATTTTAAAAAAGCTGCCAAAACTATTTTGTAAACAATCTTAGTGAAACAAATGAGTTAGGGGGATATATATAGCCTCACAAAAAGAATCAGCCAAAAACTAACCGTTACAGCCCAAAATGACCATTATCGGTCGACTAATAACCATGGATTGGTCGACTGATGAATTAAAAATACAGATAGATGAAAGAGCTCTGATCTATCGGTCAACTGATAACATTCACAACAGATTCTAAAATTTTCTAGAGATGATTTTCTAAATTCAATTTAAAATAGCAAATAAACTTCAAAAATAGTAAATTTTAGAAAGATGTTTCTACACATGAAGATAAACATGCTAGGGTTTTCTAAAATATCACTTCGTATTTGTAAAAACTCACTATTCTAAAAACAAATATTCCAGATTCTGAAAACCGCTGAACACTTGAATTTGTAAAATCGATTTAATATAGTAAATCAACTCCAAAAATGATAAACCTTTGGGAAATGTTTATACAAATGAAAAAGAACATGTTAGAAAAATAATTTCTTAAATTTCATTTACTATTTGTGAAAACTCATTTATTTTGCAAGCCATTCAAAAATACGAAAATATTAAAACTTAATTTTGATAAAATCATTTCAAGCATGTTTTGATATACTTACAAATAGATTAATAGACTTAAGAAAATATATAAAATAGTGTCGTTAAGTCTATAATTCAAAACAATGATAAATCAAAACAATTGTATGTGTATATGAATTTTGAGCTTTAAGTATAAGCACACAAAGTATAACTCCTAAACTAATATACCCAAGTTGATGATCTTCAATAAGCTCGTCTTGGTTGTGGATGAAGCGATGATGAATCTTGAATTGTATTGCGACGGCTTCATTCCTATTTCCCTTCCAACCTCCTTTGAATATCATCGTGAACGCACAAATCCAACCAACCTCCAACGAAGGATATTTGTGTAGAATTCCTAACAAGAAAGTACAAACACTCGACAAACGATGTTAGAAATTATTTGTTAATCATCAAAACTGGATTAGACAATAGGCTCATAAATATGAGACCTAACATTCTCCCACTTTTGATGATGACAAACAATCTACACAAATAGTATATAAACATGCATGTTACCGAATGAATATACAATTTATAACTCATGCATGAAAACAATACTCACAATATACTTGTTTCTCCCCCTTTGTCAATATCAAAATAGAGAAAATAATAAGAATGAAAAGAACGAAAGCTCCCCCTACAAGTAAGCATCGGTGAGTACAAAACAAATATAGAAAAAAACTCCCCCTATCAAAATACCTTAGAGCATATGTCAATAATAATAAGGCAATTTAAATGTGAACAAGCATAGATATAAAAACATATACTAAATAAAACTCACATTCAAGGTGAGTCAAAAGAACACATATAGATATATCATTTATGAAAATGGTGTCTAAAAACATGTATGTAAAAACAATTCTTAAATAAGTCATAAAAATTATGATATATATATATATATATATACATATATACATATACACACATATATATATATATACATATATACATATACATATATATACATATATATACATATATATACATATACATATATATACATATATATACATATATATATGTATATATATATATATACCAAATGATCAATCAAACATGAATCAATGGATAAAGAAATCATGAAATATCGTTTTTGAAAAGGATAAAGAAATGATCAAACAAACATGATTCAAGTGATAAATATGCCCAATTCACCTCTTATATGACAAAATAATTTTTTCGCAAAGAGGTTAGGTAAGGATGTTCGCTAATTTGAGATTTTGAATTAATATAAATAATGGACATATCTTACTTATCTACATGATCACATAAACAATGTTGAACATTTATATATTTTATCCAAAAAGATCAAAGAAAAGTATGCTTTGAATAAAACACATAAAGACCAATTGAATTATTTTTGACAAGAAAACTAGAAGAGCAATCATGCCAAACTCTTGGAGCTTGTTTCAACCAATATAAAGTTTTTTTACATCCAATAAACATGATTTGGAAGAAAAAAGATCAATAAATCCGGGGGGTTGCTCAACATAAACCTCTTTATTTATAACCATTTATGAAAGCATTTTTAACATGCATTTGAAATAGTTTGAAAATTTTAAAACTAGCAAATGCTAAAAACATAAGAATTTGACTCATAATCAATACCTTCAAAATTAAGACCAATAAAAATCATAATATGCATTGAAAAATAAAGTATTTTTCCAAAAATAATGTTTGATCAACATATGTTAATTTTTTTTGCAAACGCGTTTCCCAAAAAGAAACAAAAACGGAAACGCTAAAAGCTAATTTTTAAAATAAAAAACGTTTTGACACCCAAACACTCTTGGTACCGAAGAGTTTAGGGACATGATTTATATATATATATATATATATATATATCAAATGAAAGAAGATCATGAAAATCACGAATTCACGAAGGCCAAATGATCAATCAAACATGAATCAATGGATAAAGAAATCATGAAATATCGTTTTTGAAAAGGATAAAGAAATGATCAAACAAACATGATTCAAGTGATAAATATGCCCAATTCACCTCTTATATGACAAAATAATTTTTTCGCAAAGAGGTTAGGTAAGGATGTTCGCTAATTTGAGATTTTGAATTAATATAAATAATGGACATATCTTACTTATCTACATGATCACATAAACAATGTTGAACATTTATATATTTTATCCAAAAAGATCAAAGAAAAGTATGCTTTGAATAAAACACATAAAGACCAATTGAATTATTTTTGACAAGAAAACTAGAAGAGCAATCATGCCAAACTCTTGGAGCTTGTTTCAACCAATATAAAGTTTTTTTACATCCAATAAACATGATTTGGAAGAAAAAAGATCAATAAATCCGGGGGGTTGCTCAACATAAACCTCTTTATTTATAACCATTTATGAAAGCATTTTTAACATGCATTTGAAATAGTTTGAAAATTTTAAAACTAGCAAATGCTAAAAACATAAGAATTTGACTCATAATCAATACCTTCAAAATTAAGACCAATAAAAATCATAATATGCATTGAAAAATAAAGTATTTTTCCAAAAATAATGTTTGATCAACATATGTTAATTTTTTTTGCAAACGCGTTTCCCAAAAAGAAACAAAAACGGAAACGCTAAAAGCTAATTTTTAAAATAAAAAACGTTTTGACACCCAAACACTCTTGGTACCGAAGAGTTTAGGGACATGATTCCTATTAATATAGCTCAATGTCCTTGAGTTATGATCCCTTTTGGGTACATTTAGTGTACGAAATCGGTCATAACAATAATTACATAAATGACCCATTCTATTGCAATAAGTGCAATGAAATGGACTCATTTGTTTTTGATAACCATTTGTTTGTGCACGTGAAACATTTGTGAACAAAAATGATCTTTTTAAATCATTTTGTAAATGTGAAACTCTTTTAAAATCAAAATAAAATTTATCACAATAATCATATTTAAACACACTATCATGCTTATGATATGAAATGAGTGCATATGAGTGTGTGTGTGTGATGAAGAAACTTTATGAGATGCACAAGACGCATTAATATTAACATTTTTGGGTTTTTGTGCATCGTAGCAAAATTTAGTAAGATGACCTTTACGACCGCAAATAGTGTATTTATAAACTTTGCTATACATGTGTGTATAGTGTGTGAGTGTTTTGGAAGCATTAGTACATGACATTGTACACATATCCTTAAGTTCCTTATTATTGACAATGCATGTATTGAGAGTTGAATCTAAGGATGACATATAGTTTTTCATATTATTCAACTTATTTTTGTGCACAATAGCATTGTCAATAGAAGTAGAACAAACATGATCATTCTTGAAAGAATTAAGTTCATTTCTAATTGTTTCTACTTCTAACAAGGCATCATTTTTCTCATGAGTTATACTAGCAACATTTATGATTAAGGCATCATGATCCAATTTTAATTTTTTATTGTTTTCTTTGAGGATCATATTTTCTTTAGCAATAATATCAAATTTAGTTGCTAACAAATCATGATTGGATTTTAAATTTACATGCTTGCTTTTTAAATCTATACAATTATGATGTAATTTGTTATAGTCATGCATTAATCTCTCATATGCACAAGCTAGTTCATTAATAGAGAGTTACATTTAGAATCGTACTCGCATACCTCACTAGGGCTATCTCCTAGTGGTCATGTGTACGATGAAGCTCCAATTACACTTGATGCGGAATCTGCCAAAACATGTCAGATCTCCTCTAAGTTTTCTTGATGTGCTTATATAAATATCCAGAATTTGTAAGCACTATCAAAATGAGCAAGCTTCTTAGATATAGATGAATCAAAAGCATTAAGCAAAAATTTTAACAAGAGCTCGTTCATTATAAACATTTTTTTACCATTAGTGCTCTACTTGGATTTCTCTAATGTGTGCGCAATATGAGCATAATAAATTATTTTCCATAAATAAAAATATTTAGATCTAACAAATAGTTTAAATCTAACACATCATTGAGCATAAGAGAAAGCATTGAATTTTTGAGCAATATCAATGGTATAGGCTTAAGTAGGTGCAATGTGCATATCCATGATATAAATGTAAACAAGATGTAATAATCACAAAACTAGATTAGCAATAATACAAAGCGAGGACCTTTGACTCTAGGCGATTAAGCCCCAAATAAAAGAGAACCAAGCTCTGGTACCAAATGAAAGTACCATAGGGNNGGGGGGGGGGGGGGGGTGAATAGGGTATATGCTAATCTAATCCGATTTTGATGTCAGATTAAAACTTATATGAAATATCCTAGCGAATGATGTACAATGAGATATATACAAGGATAAAAATATAACATAATAGGCGATATAAACATGCACAAGATATAACAATAATAATAGTGCGCCAAGATAATCACAAACACAAAGGAAATGATCACGGAGTTCAGTCAACCCTCGACCTACGTCTCCGCTCCTCACCCTTGTGGAGATTCTCCACTAATCAACATAATAACAAATACACAATCAGTTTTCAAAGCTCACCAAAAACTTTTATAACTCACACGTTGTTAATTACACAATACACTTCTCTAAGTGTTGGCCGACCCATGTCACCTTCCTCAAGTGTTTGGAATTACTACCTCTCCCTAGGCTTTTACAACCAAGCCACTCATCTTGGAATTGACCCCGTTCATCTTCCAACCACTCCTCTAAGTGCTCTTCTATATTACAACATTTTCTCAATAATGATAAGCTCAAATAAAGATTTTGTTCTCTAATACAAGTGAGAATGAAAATGAAAGCTCACTCAATTGTTACACTCTCACGACCCAAAATATACGATATGTGATATAACTTAAGCTTAAGTGGTTATGTGTGAAGAAAATGAGTAATAATGAAAATTAAACTCAAATTAATATAGAAAATATATATAAGAATCAAAATGAAACAGACTATAGAGAAGGTGACAATAATTCAGGAGTGCATTCTTATAGCACAGAGTCGTTAGAAGAGTTATGCTGATTAGAGATGACGATCATTAGAGTATCACTAATAAAGGGAGTCTAACAGTTTGGTAGACGGGGAAAGCTAGCCCCGAGGTATGTTAGTCCATTCAGGATAGTGGAGCGTATTAGAGCCGTTTCATATCGGCTAGATCATCCAGCATCGATGTCGAGCATACACGATGTTTTTCATGTTTTAATGCTTAAGAAGCATCTGCGGGACGAGGAGCAGCAGTGAGTGTTTGACACGCCAGAGGTTGAGATTCTTGATGATTTGACTACTATTAAAATTCATGTGTGTATCCTTGCCAAGGAGGACAATAAGCTTAGAAACAAGGTGATTCCTCTAGTCAAAGTTTAATGGAACCGGAAAGGAGCTGAGGAGGCTTCTTGGGAGCGCGAGGAAGATATGCGTCGCGACTTCCCGCACCTATTTGAGTAAGTAAAATTGATTGATTGATTCTGATTTACTCTTGTTTATGATTAGTTTATATGGTTATATTTACATTTAATGCTAGAATGGGGGTATTAACACTTTAGCTCCTAATCATTCGGAACACATGGTATATATATGGGGAGTTCCTTATTTGGATTTTTCACCAGACGTACTAGTTCCACTTAGTTAGGAGTTAAGTGGGAGTACTTACATTTTAAATTGTTAAGTGTAGATATTACTACGTTTCAAATATGGGGATTTATGGTGTGAGATGTGTACGGGAGGGTTTCTTTATCTGGATTATCCTCTCTTAGTGCTTTTCTCATATTATTAATTCCTAAGATACAAATGCGGAATTTCGGGGACGAAATTCTTTTAAGGGGGGAAGAATGTAAAACCCCATGAATTTGAATATATTATGATAAATAATAATAAATATGTTATATGGTCATAAATAATAACTTATTTTGATGTTTGAGTATGCTAGGGATTGATTTGACATCAATCCAATGTATAAATGTGAGTATAGATAAGAAACATGTACGAAAACATGCTAATCAGGTCGTTAGTTGACTAATGATGGCATTAGTTGACTAACGAGGCTGTTTCTAGAATTTATTTCAGATTTCAGGTCGGTTTTGGTTTATTTTCAAACTCGGTCGTGTATACCTCTATAAATACTCGTTTAAACCCTAATTTCTTAGAAAAAAATTCGTGAGATCTGTAGCCATCTTCCTCCATTAACCCTAAACCCTAAATTGTGAGACTTGGGAGAGTTTTGAGGTGTTTTTCTGGAGGAAGGCGGAGTTTGAGATCGTGGTTGAAGGGAGATCTTTCATACACGTGGTTGAGGAGTCTAGCAGCACCCTAAGGCAAGATCATCTTCATCCAATCCTGCACCCTTAGCAATTAAGTGTTTTAAGTGTTAAATCAAAGTTTCATATACTTATTTTCTTAATTTGATGTGAAAAAATAGATTTTTGATAATAGGTCTGTAAGTCCATGATAGATTTGATGTTTTCCTTACTGTTTACATTAGAAACATGATCATGATCATTAGGATAAATATTATTTTCATTTTTAATTTATTAGTAAAGTTTAACCTATGTGTAAACTCTAGTTTGTTAATTAATCGAGTTTTTCTTGTAAATTAACCATGCTTAAACTCTAGATTGTGAGATCACAATGACATTGTAGGCATCTAAAATTGCCTATGGGCCCTCGCACACAGCTCGAGACAGAGAGAAGATGATGAATATTTCTATCTGAGTCACAGGAGCTCATTCGACGATGACAAATACATGAAGTGAGTCGACGGACCATACAAAGCAACGAAACATCGGAATAACGGGAACAAGAGCTGATCGGGAGCCCAGCGTCGTTTACGAAAGGTGGAGTACCCCTCATGTCCCATTTACTCTACATATGATTCAATCATGGGAGCCTATAGATCTCCTCATTGGTTTTCCAACGTATATTGAATCACGTAATTCCGAGTCCGGATGACGAATTTACGGTGGAAACAAACTCGATGAACCAAAACCAGAAAAAGCCAAACTGAGACACCCGGTGGTGTCTTGGCTTGGCCGAGACACTCTTGAGTGTCTCGGCTTGGCCAAGACACTTCCAAGTGTCTTGGCACAAAAAACGTTGATTTTGGTTGTTTTCGGCGGTTTTTCGATCGTTAACCGCCTGGATTTGCTCTAACTGATCTGATAATATGGTTAAGTGGTTTCAACTGAAGATAAGATGGAATCAGTCATTCTTATCCGAGGCTCCTGAAGCCTATAAATACAGCACTAGGGCCTTTATTTTTAGAGATATAGAATTCTCGAGCGTCGGCGAAGCCCTGCCGAATTGAGGACTGAAAAGCCATGAATTTCAGAGGGGAGGAGGAGATTTCAATAGATTCTTTGGCATAAAGAAGAGGAGTTCGTCAGATCTGTAGCCTGATTCGTCCCTTAAGATTATCCCGTTGTGGTGATCTTAAGAAGAGCAATTATCTCGCTGTTGCCGAGATAAGCGCTTCGACTTCTTGATTCCTTCACGAATCGACGAAGCTTCGAATCTGATCTGATTGTTTGGTGGTCCACGGATATCAACGTCCCCATCACAGGCCAAGATCTTACGCAAGCAGGAGATCGATAAACGATCTTTGCGCTGTTTGACGAGAATTGTATTTTTATTATGTAAAAGTCTTATAAAAAGACTATCTTTTTGTATTTTTATTATAATGACTGAAGTTGTAATGAGTACCTCAATGAAGAAACCAATTTTCTACCCAAATAAGCTGGCGACCATAGTGGGAGCCAATAACTTCACTGCCAAAGCTGTCATGTCGTAACTGACGATCAAGATCTGGTGTTCGAAGAGGTCGAATATGAATTCGACCAGCAGAAATTTGAGGAATATATTTCCTCCTCCTCCAGATATTCTTCTTGTAAACTCAGGAAAACCACTACCGCGAAGAACGTGACTTCAGATCCAAAGACCAAGGCTGATGATCTGAACCCGAATGTAGTGGAAGACCCCTCTCTGGCCTCCAAAGAAACCAGATCCAACGTTCATGACAACTCCTCGAAAGTCAAGGAGTTGCCCGTTGAAAGTGCACCAGTGCTGACGAAGAGGGCTCGTGAAAGGTGTCATAAACATCTCACACATCAATTTGCCAAGACTTTGGAGCCTGTTGACGGGACCTGCTATGATGCAGATCTGAAACTCAGAAAGTGCCAAGTGTTGCAGTAGCAAGCAAATGCCTCCTCCTCCAAACCAGCAACCAATGAATGAGTTCCTGTCAAAAGACCTATTCAAACCTTGAGGAGTATATCCATAAGCGCCGCGCACTGCTAGTACAGACAAGGATCCTTGTACGGAAGGCACAGGAGTTGCAAAAGGAAGAGGCAGTTAAGAGGTCATCGAGATCCAAACAAATTTGGATGCCAAAGGCTAAATCAAAGCCTAAGGCAAAAGCAGGCGACGTTGCTCCCCAACCTTTGTCAACTTCAGATCCCGCTCCTTCCGCTTCCACGCCTCCGATTGAACCCTATGGCGGTATGGATCTCTCCAGAGTTAGAATTCTATTGAAGGATCACCTCGGTTCTCTGCCCGAAGATCGAGGCAAGGCACCTGTTAAGGAATGCTTAGGACCATTGAAGGAACCCCGAGCAAACATCCGGACTGGGGGTCGTACGCGACATCCAAACAAGTTGATTCTCGTAATCGCCCTCTTGGGGGTGCGTACAGAAGGCTAGGAGCCTGTTAGGGTTTCACCCTCAGAAAAGTGTAATTCCAAACGAGTGACTCCTACAGACGCTAACAAGGCGTTGTTTACTCAGAAGAAAACGTGTTAGACAAACGGACGCGTTATACCTGAGAATTCATGTAAATAACCGATAGATTGCTCCAGGCATAATACCGATAAGTTATACTATTGGGTTGAGGGTACGAATAAATCTCAAAAGAGAGGTACCCGGGAAATGGACTCTCATTGTCCGTGTACAAAAATTATCAGGGCAGTATTATCAGCGTGTAGCTGCCCTAAGACCGCTCCACAGAGGGTCTCGGTATTCTAAAGGCTTTCCTATGAAGCATCAGAAACTAAGCCAATGTGTTTTCATAGAAAAGATTAGCTACACGAGACAACAAATTCCCAGAGGTCACTATCAATATGGCTGATAAAGGAAAGTCAACGCGAAGTTTCAGTTCTCGTTATTTTTCGAACGTATCCCAATGTATAACTCGGTTACACGCAGGAACTACTATGTGTAGGGACTATCAGAGGATGAATAGAGGATTATCCTCAGATGATGAAGCATCAGATGTGAACTCTACTATTGCTTCTGACAATATGGTGTCTAGCATAGGACTATCTCGTGAGGCGTTCATGATCAACGCTGAACAAATGACCAAGATCATCGAGGATGCATTGGCTAAGCAAAAAAAGAACTTCAAGTTCGAATTGGAAATAGCCATGATACAGATGAAGGAAGAGCATGATCGACAAATACATGCTCTATCCAATCAACTTGGTGAATCCAGTCGCCGCACCCAGAACGCCGTAGTGACAACGATCCAGAAGTGGACGAAATCATCATGACCGATGCACCCTCGAAAAATACTGGGGGTGGTCCAAATGCATCCCCTACAAATAACAACTCTAGGGGTGGTCCCTTCAAAGATAACAATGCCGGGGGTGACCACACCGTTCCTCTCGGAAATCGTCCAAAACATAATACAGATGAGGACGAGAAGATGAAAGACCTCGAGAGCAAAATTAACGCTCTAATGTCTATTCGAGAGGTAAAGAAGACTGACATTCCGTGTCCTTACCCTAAAGAGTGGGATTCGATCCCGTATCCGGCGAAGTTTAACCTGATCAACCTCACGTCGTTTGGCGGGAAAGGCTCCCCTACTCAACATCTGATCTATTTCAAGTCCCACTTGGGCATGATCTCCGGCAATAAAGCCTTGATGGTTCGGTCATTCGTCGGGACCCTTCGTGGGCATGCCTTCGATTGGTACCACCGTCTTAAGCCTGGAAGTATCAACAGCTGGGACGATATGGAGAGATCATTACTCGGCAACTTCTTTGACGATGACGCCGAGATATCCATCAGGACACTCTTTGAGGAGAAACAGGAAGACAAAGAGATAGTCGATGACTTCATCAAATGTTTTCGGAATAAGATGATGAACTGCCGAGATCTGATCACGAAGGACTTCATCCTCCAAACATGTCATAACAACCTATCTATTGAGATATTGGAAGTTATGGGAGTCGCACCATCCAACACTTTGAAAGACTTGAAGGTACGCGGCGAACAAGCCGAACGCTTCCTCAGATGGAAAAAAAATCGAAAGAAGCCAACAGTCAATGCATGCGGTTGCTAGTGATAATAATCAGACGTCACAACAACAACTTCAAAAGCAGCAAAGGGCTCCAGATCTGGGACTCCAAAAAGAGTACTCTTTTAAGGATGATGAAGTTTCGGATATTTTCGAGTACCTCCTGAATAACGGTGAGATTAAACTACCACCTATTAAAGATCAGGAAGAAGCTAAGAGGATTACAGACCCAAACTACTATGCGTATCACAGGAGGGTTCTACATCCTACTGAGATTTGTTTCGGTCTAAAGAACAAGATTCAAGATCTAATCGACTCTGGTACCATAAAGCTAGAATAAGCCGAATAACGGTGCACCACTCCGAAGAGTATACGAGTATAAACTGCTCCTCGATACTCCAACAGGTATATGAGTCTAAACTATTTCCTTTCTTTCATGGGAAGTTCCTAGAGGGTGCCATGCATGGTACTCTTAAGGATAACCCGATCATGCAGCTGAATATAATGATAAACCCAGTTTCGCAAGAAAAGCTGGGGGTGGATGGTTCATGTAACAGGAAGTTCCCGGAAGAATACTATATGTAATTTTCTTAGGGATAACTTGATCATTACAAACAAAGTGATAAACACTAAACCCCCACTGGTGTTTGACAATTTATAATCTTTCACCACAAAATCCTTCACCGATCAAGCCAATTGATGGTGAGTCCACCAAAATTCCTTTCGGTTGAATCCACTCAAACTTCCAATGCGTCTGTGCTCTTAACATTCGTATTATTACATTCCAGACATAATACTTGGAATTTTAATATCCTGATCATTAATGATTGTCGAACCCCTCCGTGTTAAGTATTTGTCACTTAACACCAGGAACCCCCTCTGAGTGACTTGTACAAGTCAACACTCCCACTGTGATTTGTACTCCCATTCCCACTGTCTACTAGGTCAAACCTTTAAATAGTTAGGACCATAACCAAAATCCCTTCTCGATTCCTTCCATGAACGAGAGGTCCATAAATTGAATGATCAAACCTTTAAACAGTTAGGGTCGTCTCAAATTCCCATCTTGGTCAAACCTTTAAACAGTTAGGAGACACTCGCAGTTTCACAGTCTGAATTTGTTCATACTTACACATGCATGGCTTAATCTTTGAGACAAGCATAAGACTACTGGCAGGATCAACCAGGTAGCACTCCCTAGGAGACACTCGCACCGCCAAATCCCCCTAATTTCTTGCTGCACAAGTGCAGGTAAGAACGGGCGGATCTGGCGAGCAGAGCGTCATTCATCCTTAGGAAAACCGATTTGTAACCGACAATGGGACAAAGGGCCATTGGCCCTTTTTGCCCTTCGCATCCACAACATCCGCAAGCACTAGCGAGTCGTCGAAGGCCCGATCGATACGAAAATCCAACAACGGTTCGATCGAGGGCTGCAACGACTGCCTTCCTTTGCTGCCCCTTCCACAGTAACGTGGTGGAGGCAGCGAAGCCAACAAAATGCTCGGTACCCCTTATATGAAGTCGGATTTTGTGCACAGGCCAACGGGACAAGGTGCTGACATTGCCAGCACCAACGAATGAAGGCATTGCAACACTGGCGGTCAGCTGCACAGAGGAAGGGAGCCCGTCAGGAGATGCAACATTAAAACCACTCACATGCCACCACGGCCGCACCCACGCCAGGCCCAAGTTCCCATTCCCACCGCGCGCTCGAACCGAAAGCTCGAGCAGCACAACCAAAATCCCCTCTCGATTCCTTCCATGAACGAGAGGTCCACAAATTGAATGATCAAACCCTTAAACAGTTAGGGTCGTCTCAAATTCCCATCTTGGTCAAACCTTTAAACAGTTAGGACCATAACCAAAATCCCCTCTCGATTCCTTCCATAAACGAGAGGTCCACAAATTGAACGATCAAACCTTTAAACAGTTAGGGTCGTCTCAAATTCCCATCTTGGTCAAACCTTTAATCAGTTAGGACCATAACCAAAATCCCCTCTCGATTCCTTCCATAAACGAGAGGTCCACAAATTGTCCACAAATTGAATGATCAAACCCTTAAACAGTTAGGGTCGTCTCAAATTCCCATCTTGGTCAAACCTTTAAACAGTTAGGACCATAACCAAAATCCCCTCTCGATTCCTTCCATAAACGAGAGGTCCACAAATTGAACGATCAAACCTTTAAACAGTTAGGGTCGTCTCAAATTCCCATCTTGGTCAAACCTTTAATAGTTAGGACCAAGATCGAAATGCTCCTTTTGATAAATGAAAGACTTCCACCTTTTCCTATTCGGCCAAACCTATAAAAGTTAGGGCCAAAATCAGAATTTCACCTCAATAAATGGGCCAAACCTATAAAAGTTAGGGCCAAAATCAGAATTTCACCTCAATAAATGAGGAATTCTTTTCTTGGATTAAGCAACCAATCCTATAAAAGTATTCTTTTCTTGGATTAAGCAACCAATCCTATAAAAGTTAGGGTTGCTTGAATCTTTCTGATTCTCGGAATGGAGATCCCACTCCTAGTTTCACTTTTTCGGATTCTTAGGGTGGAGATTCCACTTTGAGTTTCCTTAGCAACTAGAGATAGAATATAAAATTCTTCCTCTTCAGTTTTGGAAGATAGAATATAAAATTCTTCCTCTCCCATTTTTCAACACCAACCTTCAACTCCATAATCCATGCTTACACGCGTGGGGAATTTATCCCAAATCCTAAGTAGGGATAAGTCAACGCCTAACACGCGTTGTCGGTTTAGTCCTTTACCAATTGAAGAAGACATCAAAATACCAATCTGGGGTATTTTATCCCGAAGCCTAAGTAGGGATGAGTCAGCGCTTAACCCACATTGCTGGGTGGTTTGTTCCCATGAAAATGACCGAGTCTATGTATTCAGCATCGTAGCAACAAAATCCATGCCTTTTATGCATGTGGAATTTTATCCCGAATCCTAAGTAGGGATAAGCTAAAGCCTAACACGTTTTGTCGGTTTAGTCTTTCACCGATTGAAGAAGACACCTGAATCCGAGTCTGGGGATTTTTATCCTGAATTCTAAGCAAGGATGAGTCAGCGCCTAACACACGTTACCGGTTTAGTCTTTCACCGATTGAAAAAGACACCAGAATTCGAGTCTAGGGACGTTTATCCCGAATCCTAAGAAGGGATAAGTCAACGCTTAACACGCGTTGCTGGATAGTCTATTCCCATAAGAAAGATGAAGTCTACGTATTCAATATCGTAGCACTGGAAGAATTAATTCTTTTAGCACAACGTTATATGCGAAATGGACTTATACAATCCGTATGCTAGCCCGATTCAAACGGTAATCGGTAAAGGCACATCAAATCCATTGATGGCTGAGAATTTGCCAAAAATCATGAGTCTGCATCTGATACATGCGGCCGGGTAGTCTACTCCCGTGAGAATGACGAAGTCTACATATTTAATATCGTAGCACTAAAAGAGTTAACTCTTTTAGCATAACATCACATGTGGAACGAACTTAAATAATTCGCATGCTAGCCCGACTCAAATGGTAGTCAGTAAAGGTTCATCAAACCCGTTGATGGCTGAGGGTTTACCAAAAATCCTATATATGCAAGAGTCATTGACGCACCAGCCCTATTAGTTAGTCTCGTGATTGGAGCATCCAACAACTTCGGGATAAGATCCATACATGCAGATGAATCAGCTTTCATAGTTAGTTCTGCAGCTCTGACATTTGAGACCACCATACTCTAATACTATAAGAGCTTAAACTGTGTATATTCTAGCAAACGTACGAGTATAAACTGTGTTAACGGCAGGCGATCCGAAACCCTAAGTCAATGCCGGTCAACGCGTGACCCTAGGTCAACGTCAGTCAACGTGTTGTGATTAAAAAGTCAACATCTAACGATTCGAAATCCTAGGTCAACACCAGTCAACGCAGTGTAATGAAAAAGTCAACGCCAGGCGATCCGAAACCCTAGGTTAACGCCGATCAATGCATAATTCTAGGTCAACGCTAGTAAACACATTGCAATAAAAGTTAATGTGAATCAATATATCGTAATGGAGATAGTCAGTTCAAAGTCAAATCGATGATATGAGCCAAAATCAACTCACCAGTTTTGATTCAAGATTTCAACGATGGCCAGACGATAAACGTAGCTCCGGGAGAACTTCAGCTATTCGTCAAAACATCGAATATATTAAAAATCAAAGGAGTCAATAATCAAAGCTAACTATAGGACCTTTTATACCGACTGAAGGTTGGACCGATCACATCCAAAGTATTCTAGCCTCCTCTATAAAAGAATGAGGCTGAAACACTTTGGAAGGGGTGTCTGTAGGCATCTAAAATTGCCTACGGGCCCTCGTACACAGCTCAAGACAAAGAGAAGATGATGAACATTGCTATCTGAGTCACAGGAGCTCATTCGATGATGATAAACACATGAAGTGAGTCGATGGACCATACGAAGCAACAAAACTTCGGAATAACGGGAACAAGAGCTGATTGAGAGCCCCGTGTCGTTTACGAAAGGCAGAGTACCCCTCGTGTTCCATTTACTCTATATATGATTCAATTATGGGAGCCTGTAGATCTCCTCATCGACTTTCCAACGCATATTGAATCATGTAATTCCGAGTCCAGATGACGAATTTACGGTGGAAACAAACTCTACGAACCAAAACTAGAAAAAGCCAAACTGAGACACCCCGTGGTGTCTTGGCTTGGCCAAGACACTTATAAGTGTCTTGGCCAAGCCAACGGCTTGGCCGAGACACTCTTGAGTGTCTCGGCCAAGCTTAGACACTCTCAAGTATCTTGGCTTGGCCAAGACATTCAGAAGTGTCTGCAATACAAAAAACGTTAATTTTAGTTGTTTTCGATAGTTTTTCGATCGTTAACCGTCTGGATTTGCTCCAACTGATCTGATAATATGGTTAAGTGGTTTCAACTGAAGATAAGAGGGAATCGGCTGTTTTTATCCGAACACAGGGCTCCTGAAGCCTATAAATACAGCCCTAGAGCGTTTATTTTTAGAGATATGGAATTCTCGAGCGTCGGCGAAGCCCTGCCGAATTGAGGACTGAAGAGCCACGAATTTTAGAGAGGAGGAGGAGATTTTAGTGGATTCTTCGACATAAAGAAAAGGAGTTCGTCAGATCTGCAGCCCAGTTCATCCCTTAAGATTACCTCATTACGGTGATCTTAAGAAGATCAATTATCTCGCTGTTGCCGAGATAAGCGCTTTGCCTTTTTGATTCCTTTGTGAATCGACGAAGCTCCAGATCTGATCTGATTATTTGGTGGTCCACGGATATCAACATCCTCGTCACAGGCCAAGATCCCACGCAAGCAGAAGAACGATAAACGATCTCTGTGCTATTTGACGAGAATTGTATTTTCATTGTGTAAAAATCTTATAAAAAGACTATATTTTTGTATTTTTATTGTAACGATTTAAGTTGTAATAAGTACCTCAATGAAGAAACCAATTTTCTACCCAAACAGATATGAACGTGTTTTAAACAAGCTTATCTCTGTTCAATGTTAGTTATAACCTTGTCCAAGTTAATCATGTGATAATTCATGCTTTTATGAGAGAATTTGAATAATTATAAAGTTAAACCCTAATTAGTGTTTAATCCAAGAGTTAAATCATGTGAACTAATCTCTGATAGTAAATTTTAGAAGACTAAAACCTTTTTTTTCTATGTTCCATGTGATTTGAATGAGTTTTGTTTAAGAAATAATCACAAGAACATCAAAACCTAAAAAACAGAAATCTGTTTAACACAGAGTAGTTAGCTAATAACATGTGTAGTTGACTACTCCTTTTCTGGTGTGACTCACAAAAATATTTTCATAGCAGAGTAGTCGACTAATGTTCATATTAGTCGACTACTCATACTTAGTCCAAGTTTCCAGATTCTGGATGGGCTCAGAGTAGTCGACTACTAAGCATAGTAGTCGACTACTAAGGATATTTTCTGAGTTTGTATTTCGTATCTGTTTGAGATGTGTTCACGGGGTTTGAGCCGCACTTCTTTACACGTAGATTCACGAATACATAAGTACAGTATCGGTGCACACACATAAGTACCCCCAAAGGGGATTATAATAAGTATTGGGTTATTTGAGTAAGAGATTGTTCATACACACGTTGAATATCATTGATGAGCACAACTCAGTACTATATGGAATAGTGCGTCGATATTCCAGATATGCACAGTTTATACACGAGATGGATATCGTTGATGAGCTCAGTTCAGTACTACGTGGGGTAGTGCGTTAATATTCCATATGTACAGGCTATTAAGTCGGATTTGGATGCTTGTATAGCAGTCCATCTGCACGAGGGTACGATGAGGCTCGTGAGCCGTTTATTTGGATACCTATATGCTAGACCATCCCGCACTCATGTTATGCATTAAGGTTGCGATGAGACTAATGAGCTGTGTACACTATTTAGGATACCTACAAGGTAGTCTGTTGCGTATGATAATGCTAAGTAACAGAATCTTGCACGGGGTTGTATTAGTTAAATTACATTCTAAGTCTTTGGTGGATGCCAGATCAGATATGACTCATCACTGAGCTATATGACCGAGATACTTTGCTCTTAAAAGTATACAGGATTATATGTTGGTATTTATTCTATCTCTCCAGTGATAGTGGAAGATATTATAAATATGATGTATTGATGTTTTATTTTCTTTACTATTTTCTTTACTTCCTAGTTAGGATCAATGATTAGCAATTCATAATTTAAGACACATGGTATATACATGAGGGTTTTCTTGTTTGGTTTATTTTGCTCGACGTACCAGTCTCGTGTTGTTGATTTCTAATTGTTAATTTTATTTAGATTGTTTATTCTTAGTTTGGTATTAATGTTTAGATATCTACAATTTGAGATAATAAAATATATATGAGAGTTTTCTTATTTGGATTATTTCACTCGACGTACTACATCTCGTGTTGTTGGTTTCTCAATATTAATTTCACTTAGATACAGGGAAAATGAATCTAGGTAGACTATGCTTAATAGATAGAGCTTCCATTCCATCTACTAGCCCTTCCCCTGGGGACGGATGGAGCTGATCTTGCTATAGCGCACTGACGGTCTTTTTGCGTGGTTCTTTTTTTTGTTATTTTCTTCCAGACGGTACAGAGGTATAGAGAGTCGCAGAATGATAGAGTTTTTGCATAATCGTCGTCACATAAGTATTAGTAGAGGTTCCACAGTAGATTTTTATGATTTTATTCAGACATTAGAGTTATATTTTCATATTGTAAAGATAGTGTGCCTTCGTATGATTTCCAGTTGATTTATGTTGAGATATTTTATTTCTTCAGATATTAGATGAGTTTTTAGTTGAGACTTGATTTTTATTTTATGAGATATTATTTTCTATATCATGTCTGTTATTCTATTTCCAACTTTGCCTATTTTGTACCTACACTTTAATTGATTCCACTAGAGGATATTACTGTGATTGGTGAAACGTGTTTATGTACAATACGGGTATATGACAGATTTTGCATCTTTTGGTTCTCCTTAGACTGATATTAGATGAGTTTTTAGTTGAGACATGGTTTTCATTTTATGAGATATTATTTTCTATATCATATCTGTTATTCTATTTCCTATTTTGCCTATTTTGTACCTGCACTTTAATTGATTCCACTAGAGGATATTACTGTGATTGGTGAAACATGTTTATGCACAATACGGGTACATGACAGGTTTCGCATCTCTAGGTTCACCTTAGACTGTAGCCTTGTGTGAAATAAGTGGTGTCACATGGGCACAATATAAGCACAATAAATAATTTCTCATAAATCAAAGTGTCTAGATCTAACAAAGAGTTTAAAAATAACACATCATTAAGTATATGGGAAATTATCTATTTTAGGAGTAATATTAATGACATAACTTATTTAGGTACACTATGCATATTCATGATATATTATGCAAACAAGATAAAATCACAAAACTAGATTACAAATAAATCAAAGTGATGATCTTTGATTCTAGGCGATTAAGCCACAAATCAAAGAGTACCAAACTCTAATACCAAATGAAATTACCCTAGAGGGAGATGAATAGGGTATATGCTAATCTAATCCGGTATTAATAAAAAATTAAAACTTATTAACAATTGTCCTAGCAATTATGATAGGGAGATGAATAGGGTATGATAGGGAGATGAATAGGGTATATGCTAATCTAATCCGGTATTAATACCAAATTAAAACTTATTAACAATTATCCTAGCAATTATGATATATAACTTATTATATGCAAGTATGTAAATAAAACAAGGGCGATATAAACATGAGATAAAGACGATATAGAAAGGAATAAGCAATGAGCACAAATAATACGCCATGGCAAACTCAAACACACAATATGATCACGAACTTTAGCCACCCTCGACCTACGTCTCCGCTCCTCACTCATGAGGAGAATCTCCACTATCACAACCGGTTTTCAACGTTCACCGAAAATGTTTACAAGCCACACAATCAGTTTTCTAGCTCTTCGAAAACTTTCACAACTCACATAAATACAATCACACAATACAACCTCATGTGTTAGCCTCTCATGTGTCACCTTCTCAAGTATTCGGATTTACCACCTCTCCCTAGGCTTTACTACCGACGTCACTTCTCTTGGAATTGACCTCGTCTCTCACCGCATACTACTCTCCATGTACTTGTGTGTTACAATGTTATCTCACAATGAAAGCTCAATTACAAAGGATTTGTTCTCTAATACAATGTGAGAATGAAATTAAGCTCACTCTCAATGTTACAACCCCACAACCCAATAATATACTATATGTGAAAATACTTAAGCTCAAGGGTGTGTGTGTGTAACCAATGAGTGTAAATAAAATAAAAACTCAAATTAATCTAGCAAGTAAAAAAATATAACAATTAAAATATAAACAAGCTAGATAATAAGTTTAAGAAAACATCTCTAAACAAAAAGGGTTGAAGAATTGAGGTTGAACTCCCTCAAGGATGAAATCAAGCTCTTCTCTTTGTGAAACCTTCTTCACACAAAAAAACTTATAAAACTCTTTAAAAACTTAAACAAACTTGCTAAAACTTGTTTTTAATTTTTTCTTCATTAAGTTCAAAAGTTTTTGGGTGAGGCGTATATATAGGATCACAAACCAAAGCTCAAAACCCAAGAAAATATCACAAAATAACAAAATCTAGAAAACTAGCCTTTATTCCAACGGACATCAGTTCGGTCGACTGGATGACACTGGTCGGTCGACCGACAGGGCTTGTTTGGCCGACCGAAAACTGACATATGGATTTTCCAAAAACTGAATGCAGAAATTTGATTTTTAAACACCAATTAAAAATATTAAATACATTCCAAAAAATGTAAAACTTTAGAAAATATTTATAAACATGAAAATAAAAAAGAATTTTTAAATTGCACTTCCCAATTGTGAAAATTCATCATTTTGCAAAAATCAGTCAAAATACAAAATCTCAAAATACATGATTTTGACAAAATGATTTCATACAAGTTTTAAACTTCTTTTAAATGGATTAATAGAATTTATAAAAGATATAAACCAATATCGTCAAGTCTATAATCCTCAAACGTAATATTTTCCAAAACAAAGATAAATATGAAACGAGCATGTATGTATATACATATAACTATTTGCTTCATATTTATATGAATAAACTTGAAGGCTAGAAAACAAAAACGTGTACGTATAAAAAAGTTGAGCTTTGAGTATTAACACACATGATATAAAACCTAAACTAGAAACAATATACCCAAGCTAGATAATCTTCAATTAACTCATCTTGGTTGCAGATGAAGCGATATTAGATCTTGACTTGAATGTATTGGCTTCATTCTGTTATTCCTTCCAATCTCCTTTGAATGTGATCGTGAATGCGCAATTCCAACCAACCTCCAACGGTGTTGTTTGTCTAGATTATCTAATAGGTAAATATAAACATTAGACAAATGATATTAGGGATTGATTGTAAATCATCCAAACAAGATTAGATAGTAGGCTCATAAACAGGAGTCCTAACAACATTGACATTATCATTGCTGATCACTCTCTTCTTTATTAATGCTCGCGGACAATACTCTGCTTTATGCCCCATTCTTCCATAGTCAAAGCAAATAAGAGGAAGTCTGTTACTTTCCATATGTTGCGAAACCTGTTAAAATTGATTTTTGGAATTAATGGTTTATCAAGATCTATTTCAATGCAAATCCACGCAAACCTTCCTCTCATTGATATAGTTGCTAAACCATAGCCATATTCGAGAAAATATTTGTAGTTGTATTCGTTTAGATACATATATGGTTCCTCAAATCTATAATTGATAGAATATGATTATGGATATGGTTTTAGAGTGAAATATCAGGATCTGTATCTAAAATATCTGAATACATATCAGTCATACTGTTGGAATACTTTTAATTCTTAGACTAATGGATTTGAGATTAGTTTTGATGATCAAGATGTCTAATCTTAGCTTTTTAGCTATAACAAATATATTAATGAACTGTTTGTATCACAAACGATATTTTTTCAATATTATCAGTTTTCTCATATCTGTTTTGTGTCCACATTCATATTTGCTTATATATCGGCATTGTATATCTATATCCATATCCGATTTTAGCAGACATGAATATGAATTTTGTTAACCAAGGTATATCTATATATATCCACATTCTTATCCTTGATGGGTAAGCAGATATAGGTTGTTCGCTGGAAAAATTGTGTTCTTCGATTCCATTGCTTTCTCAAGTAATAGTTTTTCGATTACAAAAGATCCGGTCTTTTTATAAGATCCGGTTACAACAAAATCAAAAGAAAATGAAAATTACAACTTTCCTCTTATGCCGAACGAATCGCGAGATCCTGTTTTGTGGTCTCTCGCTTGTGTGGGTTCTTCGCCTGCACCGGGGTTAATCCGTGGACCACCGCGCGATCTTGATCCGGTCGGATCTACACGATATGACGGGTGCTATTTCACGAAGGAAATAATAGCCGGGGGTACTATTTCGCCAAGGAAATAATAGCCTTCTCGGGATCAAAAACCAAGTTTTGATCCGGAGGATAGTCGTGTAGATCTCAGATCTGATCTCTCTCTCTCGAACTCCTGCCTTATTTGGCGTGGATGATCGCCAAGAACCAGATCTGAAAAGCCAAGTCTTCAAAGCTTGAAAAACTCCAAAGTTCAGTTCTCAATCCAGCAGCGGGGCTCGGGGGGGGGGGGGTGATTAGGGTCTTATGCTAATCTAATCCGATTAAATACCAATTAAAATTAATTAATAAGTTATCCTAGCAAGTATGAAATACAATAATATTTGTAAGCTAGGATAAGCAATATGAACAATAATATATATCCTAATAATGAGATATAGGCAATGTATGTGCAAGGATATATAAACAACACAAGGGTAGATAATCTAAACAAGATCGTGGATGATATAGTAATGAGCAATGCACAATTGGCGATATAAGATAAATGCAAAAAAAATACGCCAAAGACAAACTCAAACAAGCAATATGATCACGGAGTTCGGACCTTCCGTCCTACGTCTCCGCTCCCCACTCCCGGGGAGAAATCCACTATCAACCGGGTTTTCTACGTTCACCCGAACAACGTTTACACCTCACACTCGGTTTTCTAGCTAACCGAAAACTTTACAATCAACACACTATTGTAATCCCACTCTACACCCACTAAGTGTTGGACCTAGCCGTGTCTCCCTCAAGTGCTCGGTTACAACCTCTCCCTAGGCACGTCAACCGACGCCACTCCTCTTGGGACGATCCCCGACTCTCACCACACACTCCTCACTCGGTGTACAAGTGTATTACAAAGTGAATCTCACAATAAGCACAATATAACAAATGATTGTTCTCAACTATGGATGAGAACTCAATTAAGCACAACTCAAAGTTACAATCTCTCACCACCCAACTATACTATGTATGTAAATACTAAAAGCTCAATGTGGGTGTGTGTAACAATGAGTAAAATGAAATCTAACTCAAATAGCAAACTAGCAATAATTAAATTGCCTAGCATGAGCTTTAGAAACACTTCCAAAGATGACAGAGATTGGAGAAGAGCTGAATGCTCAAAACACCATAGGATGTATCTCTTACTTTGCCTACTTTTGAAATTGAATTCACAAACTCAACCCCTCAATTGCTTAAAGCTTCTTAAACCAAACTTAAACAAACACTAAACAAGTTTAAACCCTTGTTAAACTATTTAAAAACATTTCTCTTGGCTACTTTGAAAGATCGCAGCCAATGGGGGGTATTTATACCCTCTCAAAAAAACATCAGCCAAAACCCAAACAAAAAGACAAAAAAAGTCCCCAGAGACAGCACTCAGAAAAATAGCCGTTGTGTCTAACGCGATCTATGAACTGCGTCGGACCGAACAGATCGTCCGCGTCGACTTGAAAAAAGAATTCGGGCGACCGACGAAAATCCCGCGTCCGACCGCGAGCAGGTCTGAAAAACAATAAAACAAGCAGAGACATTCGGTCGGTCGACCGGTGCGGTCGACTGATGGAGCTTTCGGTCGACCGGACCGGTCGACCGACAGACTCTCTGTCGCCCAGTGAAGAAAGATCAAATGATCGGTCGACCGGTGCGGTCGACCGAAATCTGACACATGAAAAAAAACCTGTTTTGCTGATTTTAAAACAATGTTTAAAAATATCAAATAAATTCCAAAAAATGTAAAACTTTGGGGAATGATTGTAGACATGATAATAAACATGCTATAGCGACATGATAATAGACATGATAATAAACATGATAATAAATTTTCAAAAACTGTAAAATATCATCATTTTGCAAGGAGGTCTAAAACACGAAAATATAAACACATGAGTTTTGATATTTTAGCTAAACCATGTTTTGAAACAATACAAAATGATTTTATAGACTTAATAGAAGATGTAAACTATTGTTATGAAGTCTATAAATAATGAATATAGTATTTTATCAAAATACACATATAATACACTAAAACATGATTTCATGGAACTAAATAAAATTGATATTGATGAAATCATATAAATGAATTAAGTATGAAACAAAAATATGTTTTCCAATTGTATTCAATTGTTTCATAGTAAAACTTGAAAACTATCAAACCAAAACATATATGTATATATATAACTATATATATACAAAAACCAAAACGTGTATGTGTGTATATGATTGAGCTTAAAGTACTAACACACATAATATAAATTCCTAAACTAAATTACCCAAGCAATGATCTTGATCTTCAACGAAGCTCTATCTTGGTACACTCGCGGATGAAGCTTGAACTTGAATCTTTAACTTGAATTGCATTGCTTCACTCCACAATTCCGCCACACCTCCTCTTGATATGCATCGTTGAAGCTCTATTCCATCCATTCCTCCAACTACGTTGTTGTCTTACATACATAGGAATGCCACAACAGGCTAGACAAACAACATTAGTAGTAAATTGTTTGTTAAAATATCATCAAAACATAGAAGCCAACAGAGTTCTCAATCCAGCAGCCAAGTTTTCGGCCTCCAAAAGTCCAGCGCGTTGAGAAAATGAGCCATCCCCCCTCTATTTATAGCCTTCTGAAAGCGATCTAGCGCTCAGATCCTGGGCCAGATCCAGCGCGATCGTGTTCGAGGAGGTGGATCGCCACCAGGATCGGGCCACAGGTGGATGGCCACCAGGTAGCGCTCGGCACCAGCGTGGCTCGCGCCATGCGCCGAGCCACCTCTTGGTGGCTCGGCTTTGGCCGAGCCACCTGGGTGGTTCGGCTTTGGCCGAGTCGCCCGGGTGTTCGCCGTGTCGTCCGTTGTCTGGTTTTGTGGTTTTCGCAGTTTATCGGTTTATCCGAGCTTCGTCATTGATCTGAACTCTGATTTGGGAGTCCGGATCCCGATTTGGCAGTAAATCCGCCTCGGTGTTTAAACTCGTCGCCTCGTTAATCTGCTTCGTCGCATCTCACTTATCTTCGATGTTGCGGTCTAACGATTACGCTTGGATACATCGCCCGATGGTTCGTTGGTTTGTTGAATCACCGTGCCGAGCTGTGTTAAGGGACCTATAAGCAGTTTTATACGCCTACAGATACCCCCTTCAAAGTATTTCAGCCTCGTTCTTTTATAGAAGAGTCTGGAATGCTTTGGATATGATTGCCCCAACCTTCAATCGGTATGACGGGACTTTTGAATGGCTTCTATTCTTGATTCCTTCAATCCTTCAGACTATCCGGTGCTTTGTCGAATGTCTGCAAGGGTTCCGGTGTTGCATTTATTGTTTGACCGTTGTCGGAATTTTGAACTTGAAGTCAATTCCTGATTTTCTGATCTCTACCTCGTGTTTGTTGTTCCAACATAGAACTAACCATCGATTGTTGGCGTTAAGTCTTCATTTGTAACGCGTTGTCCGGCGTTTGACATAGTTTATACTCATACGTCTGTCGGAGTGTTGTTGAGTTATCCTTAAGAATATTTTTAGAAAAATACTCTCCAGAAACTTCTCAACAAAAATAGGGAATAGTTTATACTCGTATACCTTATTAGAGTAATTTTCGTGTCCGAATGAGCTGAACCGGTCTGAGAATGAGCCAAAAAAAGGCAGTAATTAGGCTCAAAAAATCTTCTGACCCTTCTGAATGTGTGGGAGAGGAATGAATAAATAAGGGACCGGACCCTCATTCGATTTGAAGTCATTTCGATACTCGATTCAGCTTCAATTTGAATTCTGGTTCAAATCTGGTTCAAACTGGTTCAACCTGGTTCAAGGCTGGTTCAGGACTGGTTCAAGACTGGTTCAGCCTGGTTCAAGGCTGGTTTAGGACTGGTTCAGCCTGGTCTGGTTCAGCCTGGTGGCCTGGTTCAGCCTGGTTTGGCCTGGTTCAACCTCCTTTGAACTGATTTAGACTGGTCTGGTCCGGTTCAACCTGGTTCGGTCTGGTTCAAGGCTGGTTCACACTATAAAAGAGCCTCTTTTTTCTCCTCCTAGGGCCGACCACCCTCTCCCCCAAATTTTTGGATTTCTCTTCCCTCGTGCATCATTTCTTCCTCAAATCTTCATATTTGTCTTAGATCCATCCTTCCTTTTGATCTTAGACTAAAAAATCCCTCAAAATTTTCATATTTAGAGTTTCTCTCAGGCCCCTCGAGCACGTTGTTCGAGCCTCTTTCAAGATCTAATTTTTTGTCGGATCCTCGAGCTTTTCCTCAGGTAAATCCTCCATAATTTTGGCATATTTCATGTTTAATTTAGTACATGAATTTGTGGGATTGCATATGAGGGTTAGGGTTTGTGATTTGACGCCTCGAGCTCATCTTTCAGGGGGTAGAATTTGGAGATCTGAGGGGTTTAACTATAAAAAAGAGGGGCTAAAATTTTAGGGTTAGAGTTTGTCACCCTAACTAAAATTTTTTTTTTTGTATCTGACCCCCTGATTTACTTTGCAGATCATCATGTCGCATGTCCCGAGAGGTCGCTCCCCTACTGCGTTGGCTGATGGTGTGCTTCCCTCGTATGCTGGTGAGCTCTTTTTGGCGTATTTGTAGATTTGTAGATTAGTCCTTTATCCCCATTTTGTTCTCCTTGGTGAGACAATCGGGAAGATCCTTGATTCTCCTTGGTGAGGATCGACGCTTTAAAGATGGGTTTTGCTTGGTCAAAACCATATCTCAAAATAAATAAAGTTGGCGTTTTGACGCTGCATTGTGCCTTATAAGGTAGGGATATGTTTTTGATATATCCTACCTTATAAGTGCATAATGTGGCCAAATCGTCTCACCCTTTATAAGGCAGTGACTCTATCTTATCCGTTCGTAGGATGAGTTCAACTTCCTTTTATAACTGAGACTAACAAACACTTAATTGCTTGTTTTCAGTGGAATATCCCTCTAGAGCGTTTTCATCTCATGTAGTGGACGGACGTCGTAACGAGTATTATTCAACCTCCGATGATTTTTCACCTATTCCGCTTACTCTTCAGTTTGCTCCGGGCACGTCGACAGATGTTGCCCAAGTGGTGAAGGAGGGTGGACATCGAGCTCTTCGGCAGTTGATTACAGATGCGCCTTTCGTGAAGGATGCCAGTTCTATTCAGCCTCTCAAGAAGACCGACTTTTTATTTGGCGATTCTGCCAGAGATCCGGATGCCGTGTTTATTGATGCTGAGCAGTGGCTTCATAAGACTGGCAGTGGTTTCATATATTTGCCGAAGATTCCTCGGCATCGTTCGTTGACTGAGCTCAGGCGTCAGGCTGTGACACAAGAGATGTCGTGGCGCTTGACGGAGGAGCATGAGAGCGTTCACTGTGGCTATATCACTCATCAGGCAGCTCCTGGTTCGAGCAGGAGTCACATCACTGGATTGCATCCTGGAGTATTGGGGTTGGATGCACTTGCACGCTTGTGGTCTATATACAGCCATTCGTTCCACCATGTATGGCTTACCTGTCAGCGCGAAGCATTTCTTTGCTTTGTGCGAGCTCTATAACCCAGATTCGAACACTTTTCTGACCCGGCAAGGGGAGTTGGGCTTGGCTCTCCATGAGATGCACAGGATTTCTGGTTTGCCCATGGGTCAGATGATATATCAGGAATACTTTCCCTTCAACCATGAGTTAAGTCAGCTAAAGGATTGCATGCCCGACCGCTACGAGACTTTATGGGACCTCACATGTCACTATCATATTGCTTTGGCGCAGTCTGAGCCTTTAGCGAAGAGGACTAAGTCACATGTGAGTCTGAAGCAGTTTGCGTGTTATTTGTTCAGGAATCTAGAGAGCAATTCTGGCGAGGCTATTTGTGAACAGGCAACGCTTACTCCTTCAGAAGTTAATGGTCTGTTGAAGAAAATCGACGCTCACTCTTATACCATTAGCAGTCCCGAGAGTGGTTTTCTTGTAGGGACCAAGTTTAAATCGTTCTTATGGTATGCGACCGCATCGATTCAGCCGATGACCCTTCTTGCCGGTTACCTCGCTATCTGGTTAAAGAAATGCGTGGTCCCGTATCAGTCCCACATAAATATTAATGGTTCTCCCTTATATTTCACATAGCTAGTGGTGGCTCTTTTTTCCCTTTTTTTAATACGTAGTGGAAGATAAATGCTTACATAATAACCCAAGTGTATACATAGATGTATGCGAAACCGAATTTTTTATTAAATTGGGAACCCATATTCGCAAAATCCATGTTCTAAGGTGAGTTATAAAAATTGTTTATTGTGTATATATATGCTTAACTAAACAGCGAGAGGATTATTGTATCATTATTAGTTGTTTGAGAATGGCAGGTGGGAGGGGCGAGGATTCCCTGACATCAGAAAGCAGCTACAGGTCCATATATGTTGGGCCTTTTCCACTTGCTTCCCGCAGTTCTTCAGCCGATATGGCGAGTGTTTGATTGATGAGAAGAAGCCGAGGGAATATCGAACTCATTTAGATATCGGCTGCTTTAATTAGCTAGTGAACATTAGACCAGGTTATCTGACCTTCCGGGTAAGGAATCAGTGTTTTATAGAGCCATATCTACCCTGCCGATTCGCCCGTCAGTTTGGTTATGATCAGCTTTATGTCGGGAATCCACGTCAGCAGCTTCAGACTCATGGCGGTTTGGTGGACGGTCTCCGGGCATGGCTGTGGACCGTGACGGGCTGTACTGGTGCTAAGTTCAGTCTCCCAAGTGCTGAGCGGCAGTTGAATCTTACCTTCTTAAGCTGCAGGTGGCTATTAGCAGCTAATAAAACTGTCCCCGTGAAGCCGATTACAGAGCTAGTAGCCGAGGAAGCTTCTCAGGCTGATTCTCGTGTGATTTGGGAAAATGCTCGGTCACATAGTATACGGAGCAAGACTCGTCGGATTGACGAAGAGGGAAAGAAGATCTTCCATTCTGCTGATGAGGCTTCAGGCGGAGATCTTGAAGATTACGAGGATTGTTCCGAGCGAGGTTAGCTACCTATTCTTTCCTTCTGTCTTCCAGAATTATTAATCTTAACAGTTGTTTGATGTTTCAGGGACCGCAACTGACAAGGATGAAGAATTCCGTCCTTTTTTCCCAGGCGAGACCTTCGATTGTTGTCCCCGCTGCTAGGCGGAAGAGATTAGCCCACAAGCCGCATGCAGATTCACGAGCATCTGAGATGGATTTGTCTAGTGATGATCCCGCTAGCGACGGAGGTAACATCTACCCTATAGATCATCCTCTTGATCATTCAGAACTTCGACTCATGCTTTTCCATCTCTATGTAGGAGAGCGTGGGGATAGCGAGATGAGTCCTGATCCTGCTCCTCATGATTGTGTATTTTCTGGTGAGCCTGACTCACCACACCAGGTAGAAAAACCTGCAGAAGCTGCCGACGTTAGGGAGACTATCAATGTTGGACCCGATTCAGCGAATGCAGGTACATCTACCATTGACAATGTACCCTTTAGATGGCACACAAAGGAGTTGAACGATTCAGAATTCGTGCATTTCCTAATTGTCTCTATGCTTCTTGCTCTTTTAGATAAATTGCAGGAGGCAAACGTGGATCTTGGGAATAGAGAGTCTAACACACCCATAAGAGGTAACTCATTTCCATTGGTCGTAGTCTCTTTATTCTTCTTTTGCACTTATATTCTCTTGTATCAGATTTCTCGACTGATGATTTTGACGAGGAAGGTTTGCTTGTGGACACTCTTATGCTCCACTTCATGTATGGCTCTCCTCAGATTGATGACCAGATGCCTGAAGATATGTTTCCTGAGTCTACACTCCCTAAGAATCCCGAGGATGGTCCTTCTGAAGGTACGTGCCTCTTCTCAAGTTAATTATAGGACTAGCCAATTTTTGACTAATGTAGCTATAATGTGATGCATTTGAGCGTTCCGTTTTGTGTTTAACAGGAGCTTTTGTCGAGACTGATCCTGTTGAGCCGGCTGTGAGACCAACTAAACCAGCTGATACATCCACAGCCGTTACATCTCCACTACCCCCACTGACTCAAGGGGAAGGAGGTACAAATTAAGCAACTGAGAAATGTCATTTATTTCCTCATTAAGGCTTTTAACGGATTTCTCCTTTTTGTGTAGGGCTTTCTTCTCGGATTCATGTCCTTATGAAGGAGTTGTTATCAGACAATGACCCTGAGAAGATCGTCATCTGCATAGAAGTCCGCTCCTTCTTCTCCTTCGTGAATGCTATGATAGGCAAACTCTTCCACGGCGGACTTTTCCTTCACCAATTTAAGCCTTTCCTTGATTCTAGAATAAATTCAATAAGGAATGCAGGATACCCGGATCTGGCGAAGGTTATAGTTGATGACCTTGATTGTCTAGAGCACGAGCTTCAGATGTTTCGTGAGCTCCGGGATGTAGGTGCTTCTTCATTCATTGCTACCCATTTGGATGCTCGCTTACAGACATGGCGCGACACTCGGATTTTTACTGAGCTCGAGATTCAGGTGCAGCGGGATCGGGTAGACCGAGTTGAGGCCAACCTTGCTATTAGATCATCTTCACTCGACAAGCTTGATTTTTCCATTACCTCTTGTGAGACCAAGATAGACCAGCTCAGAAGAGAACTCCGTGAAGAAGAGGAGACTTTGAGCATTCTTCAGATGATGAAGATACAGGATCAGCAAGCCCACACTGCTTTATCTGATGAGTTGAAATCCCTGAAGCAGAAGTTGGTTGAGACGGAGGAGATTGCTGTGAAGACTTTAGCCTCCACTGAAGAGTCTATGCAGAGCTGAGTTGGGCAGGATGAGCTTAGCAAGCTATGATTGAGAAGATGTCTAAGTTTAGTACAGACAGATTTTTAGCCATGGGCTTGAATGTTGATTTCATTTGCTGAATACTTTGAGCTGTTTGATTCTCTAGTGAACTGGTTTTTATCTTTGTCTTTATTATGATTCCTCAATTCTGTTGAAATGATTGACCATAAATACTCATAGGATTTTTGGCAAATCCTCAGCGCTTCACCGGGTTTGATAAGCCTTTACCGACTATCCGTTTGAGTCGGGCTAGCATGCGATGTTAAACCGTTCCGCATGTAACGTGTGCTAAGAGAGTGAATTCCTGCTGAGAGCTTTGTGGCTAGATGATGTCGAATACATAGACTTGCGCATTGTTATAGGGAATCAGCCCGGCGACACGTGATTAGGTTTGACTTTAGGATTTTGGGGCCATCCCGCACAGCCTCAGAACGTTTGATAAGCCTATTACGACTGAACAGCGTTTGAATCGGGCTAGAGCAATGCGGATCTATCGTTAAATCAACAGTGTTCGGCAGCATGTAACATTGTGCTAAGAGAGTGAATTTCTCTGAGACTTGTTGCTATGACTTTGAATACATAGACTTCGCCATTGTTATGGGAATAGGCTACCCAGTAACGTGTATTAGACGTTGACTTATCCCTACTTAGGCTTCGGGATAGTATACCCCAGAATCGAACTCTGGTGTCTTTTTCTACGGAGAAAGACTAACCCGGCGACGCGTGTTGGGCGTCGGCATATCCTTTCTTAGGATTCAGGATGAAATTCCCCATGCGTGTAAGGCATGGATTTTGGTGTTATTAATAACAACCTGCCACAATGTTGAATATGCGGACGGGTATTCTTTTTAACGGTTAAGCACTAACCGGCAGCGCGGGTTAAGCGCAGACTTATCCTTGCTTAGGTTTCAGGATAAAATACCCCAGAATCAGACTCTGGTGTCTTTTTCTACGGAAAAAGACTAAACCGGCAGCGCGTGTTAGTCGCAGACTTATCCCTGCTTAGGATTCGGGATAAACTTCCTAGGATGAATCCTAGATTGACAAATTCTTGGAAAAGGTTGGTGCGGGAAAGGAAGAATTTTATATTCTATTTCCCGGTCTTCTTTCAGGGTGAAGGCAAACCCGAATACAAGGAAGAAAGAATTTTATATTCTATTCCTTGATTCTAGAAAGGAAAAATTTTATATTCTATTTCCAGCGCAAAAGAAACTAGAAGTGGGGTCTCCACTCAGAGAATCTGGAAAATCTGGAAAATCTAGATAAACTTACCGTTTATAGGATTGGTTATCTAATCTGAAGATGAGTTTTTCGTTTATCGAAGTGAAATTTCAACTTCGGTTATAACCATGAGAAGGCTTAACCAAAGAGAAAAAGAAGGGAGTTCTTTCGTTTATCGAAAGGGGACTCTGAGCTGAAAGTGGACCTCTTGTTCATAGAAAGATTCAAGAGGGCCAGAAAGACACTTTTGGTGGACTCACTGTCAATTGAAATTGATCAGTAAGGGATTTTGATGGTGAAAATGATTTTGGGTTATCCTCTAGAATATTAAGTGTAATATTCTTCAAGGAACTTCCCGGTAAATGGGTTATCCAGAATGTACTAGGGATAGTACTTTTTCAGGAACTTCCCATTTATTGGCATTAATTGCCTGGCGCCTTCTTGAGTAATCAGGCGATATGCACCATTTGAGTAGACTGTGTCTATTACAAACGGTCCTTCCCATTTGGGTTCAAATTTACCTTTCTTCTTGGAGTTGAGGATTATTGGTCGGCGAGCAGCGAGAACCAGATCTCCTTCCTTGAAGCTTCTCTGTCGGACTCTCTTGTTAAAAGCCTTAGATATTCTGGCTTGATAAAACTCAATGTGTTGTTGAGCTTCCAAGCGCTTTTCATCCAACCTTTCGAGTTCTTCGAGACGTTTTTGATGTTGTTCTTCTGTCGTCATCTCAGTCGCGAGGGCGATCCGAAGGGATGGGATTTGGATTTCCAATGGTAGCACAGCTTCACATCCGTATACCAACGAATATGGGGTAGCTCCCGTAGGTGTGCGTATGGTGGTGCGATAAGCCCAGAGTGCTTCACCGAGTTTATCATCCCAGTCTCGTTTATTGGTCTTCACGAGCTTTGATAGGATTTTAATGATCGTCTTGTTAAAAGCCTTCGCTAATCCATTTGCGGCGGGATAATAAGCTGTTGACGAAGTATCTTCAATCTTGAACTTGTCACAAAACCTGACGAAGGCGTTGCTTATGAACTGTGGACCGTTGTCATGAATGATCCGTCTTGGCACGCCGTGTTGATATATGACATGATGTTTGATAAAATTGATGACGTTGTTCGTCTTCACTTCTCTAAGCGGAATTGCTTCAGCCCACTTTGAAAAGTAATCCGTGATTGCGAGAATGAATCGATCACCTTTGACTAAAGGGGGAAAAATAGGACCGACAATGTCCATACCCCATGTCTCGAACGGCCAAGACGTGGTTGACGTGTGCAACTGCTCTGGCGGTTGATGCATATAATTCGCATGTATCTGGCAAGCGTGGCATTCTCGTGCGTATTCGATTGCGTCACGAACCATCGTTGGCCAGAAATATCCCATCCTCCTGATGCGATCATACAGTTTAGGACCGGGCTGATGCGCACCACATTCTCCTTCGTGTGCTTCCTTAAGAACTTCTTCTGCTTCTTTGTTCGAAAGGCATTGGAGTAACAAATCATCATACCCTCTACGGTATAATGTATGGGTCTCGGTATTATAGAAGAATCTTGGTGCTCTTCGGCGGATTGATTCCCTTTCTTTTACATCCTCTGGTAAAATACCATATTGGATGTAGTCAATGATAGGAAAACGCCAATCTCGGGACTCAGACCCAATTTGAGTTGAATTCACCTCTTTGGCACTCATGTTTCTATCATCTTCCTCTTCAATATCCATATCGTATATGGGTATGCAGAGCTGATGCGTCCTTACTGTGACTAATAGTTCAGTTTCGGGAGGCTGCGCAAGTGATACCGCTAGTGCTGCCAGTGCATCCACATAAGCGTTCTGGAGACGAGGGATGTATTCAATAAAGAATTCTTCAAAAGAATCTGACATTTTGATGGCCTCCTGGTGGTACGGGATCTGGTCTTGGTTCCTGACTTCATACTCTCCGCGGACTTGGTTGACTATCAATTGAGAATCCCCAAAAGCTTCGAGATATTCGACCCCCAGCTCCTTGGCGAAACTGAGTCCAATGAGAAGCACGTTGTACTCGGAGTTTAGTTGTTCTAGCCATGAAGAAGAGGTTTAGCTGTTTTAGCCGTTCAGCGATTCGCTCAGAGTTGAATCAGCTAACTGAACCATTAGCTCTCGACTCCCAATCGGGTCGACGACAAGCTCTTTGCATAACCTTTGCACTGTAGCATCTTCTCCCAGTTTCGGACCCTGATCGTCGCCGAACTCGGAGACTCGAACTCCATCAACCTGAGCTTCTACTGCTTACTGAAGCTCTCCAGCAACCTCGGTCGAACCGTCCAAGGGAAGCAGACTCGGCATGAGAATCGAGCGAAGCATCCTGTAGCTACCGAAAGTCCCCACGTTAAACAAGGAGGGCATTCCCTCCGTTTCTGTTGTAATTTCGATTGATTAGTTTGTAATAAGCTATTCTTATTAATACAAACGAAAGTCCCCGTTTTCGGGAGATCAAAATTTACACCTATATAAACAAAATAGGATTTTACAGTTGAAGTCTAATTAAACCTATGGGTTTTATGCATGCAAACAATGAGTTCAAATTGCATTTAAAACCTTCATGATCAACTTTTGGGTGAAATACCCAAAATACCCCTCATGTTCAAGGCTAAATTTTAGCCACGAACACATTAAAATTTGGATATGATTGAGGAAAGAAAACCATTGTCCTCAATATCTCACAATTTTAGCTAATTTTGCAAATAAACCCGTCTACAAGTTTCGACCAATTTTGCAAATAAACCCTTTTACAAATTTCGGCCCAATTTGCACATACATCTCTCAAACTTTTGGTCATGGACATGTAGTCCAAATTCTACAAATCTCATCCTAAAATTTTTATCCCTTTTGCAAATAACTCCCTCTACAATGTTTGGTTACCTTTTTACAAATAAACCCCTCAACAATGTTGGTCTTCTTTTGCATAAAGCGCCCATCAAAAATTTGGCCAAATGGGCATGAAATTTTAGTTCACTTTTGCACAAAAACCCATCAAAATTTTAGTCCACTTTTGCACAAAGCCCCCTCAAAATTTCAGCCCTAGTTTTGCACAAAAACACCCCAAATTTTGGTTATCTTCACAACCCACATTCAAGATTCAATCTTTTTCACAAAACCCACCTCACGAGGGCAAAAATTTATGACCTTTGCATACAAAGTCATGGCATATCATCATTATAAGAATAAAGTCTTAATCTTTCTTATAAAACCTATAGATTCTTAACTAAGAATGCAAGAAAAGAAAGAGTTCTTGAGGGGAAGCTTACCCAAATCAAGTCTTGAGCTTGAAGATAGATGAACCCTAGCCTTGAGAGGAGAAGAACTTTGACCAAGGAGGAGAGGAAATCCGAAATTCCTTTGAGAACTTGAGTTTTTTATAAAGGCAAGAACTTTGGTGGGTTAGGAGTTCTTGAAGAGAAGAAACAATGGAGTTCGAATAGGAGGAAGAAGAAGTTGAGGGGGAAAGGACTCTTTTTGAAATGTGGGAATTTAAGAGGGAAATGAAAGTACAAAGCAAAAAAAAAAAAAAGGGGGGGGGGAGTGTCTCGGCTAATGGGCCGGAAAAAAAAAAAAAAAAAAAAAAAAAAAAAAAAGGGGGGGGGGGAGTGTCTCGGCTAATGGGCCGAAACACCCAAGGGTGTCTCGATCTTGGCCGAGACACCTAGGAGTGTCTCGGCCAATGGGCCGAGACACCCAAGGGTGTCTCGGCCTTGGCCAAGACAACTAGAGGTGTCTCGGCTAAGGCTAAGACACCCATGGGTGTCTTGGCCTAGGTCGAGCCCCCAGGTATTTTTCGTGATTCTATTTCACATAATTTCACTAGTGATTGGTTATTATGATGAAATTCAACACAAAACAATGCCTGGCGATCCGAAATCCTAGGTTAATGTCGATCAACGCGTAACCCGAGGTCAACACCAATCAATGCGTTATAATGAAAAGTCAATGTTAGGCGATCCGAAACCCTAGGTTAACGTCGGTCAACACGTAACCCGAGGTCAACACCAATCAATGCGTTATAATGAAAAGTCAACGTTAGGCGATCCGAAACCCTAGGTTAACGTCGGTCAACACTGTGACGCCCCTGGGTTCACACAAGGCTGCAGTCCGAGGTGAAACCAGGAATGTTAAATCTGCCATGCACCACACCGTGCAATAACATGTTTTACCATCACAATTACTATCTCTCTAGAGGAATCAATAATAGGTGTAGGTACAAAGCAAGTAAAAGGTTTTACAACAAATACTTGATGAAATGATAGAACATCAAATTAACACATCTCCTCAACCAAATAAACTGGAATACATAGTCAAAGTCTGAAATGAATAACAACGATCTGGAGATCTCAACATGTCTCAAAGTACATAATATCTGATACAGGAAATAAGGCACACGGCCTTTACAACTCTAGAATATAAACCTCTTAAGTCTAAAAATGTCTCAAGTGGAGGACAAAATAAAATACATCTAATAAGAGGATAAATAGG
The DNA here is from genome assembly GCF_001876935.1 of Asparagus officinalis. Taxonomy (NCBI): domain Eukaryota; kingdom Viridiplantae; phylum Streptophyta; class Magnoliopsida; order Asparagales; family Asparagaceae; genus Asparagus; species Asparagus officinalis. The sequence goes on from NC_033800.1 coordinate 93,951,518, forward strand.
CACTAGTAAGGGCCACCCTCATCCTGCGATCATCCTGCGACTCTCCGGCTCCTGGCTCGTTACCTGAAAGGGGGAGGGACAACGAGCGTCAAAGCGCTAGCGAGCAACATCACAACCAACCTCAAGGGATAGGGCTTGTTGTGTATGAAAATACAGTTAATACATAATAATATAAAAATCATTTGTCCTAACAACATGGGTTTTGGTATTTAGGAAATTACAACACGAGCGTAGGTACGTCGAGCGAAATAATCCAAACAAGGAAACCCTCATGTATATACCTTATATCTCCAATTGTAAATCCCTAAATACTAAACCCGAGGTCTAATACAAGAAATAATAAATAAAACAAATACAAACCCATCTCCACCGATAAATGTAATCATGACGAGGCCACCAAAAGTGTCATGTCAAACTCACATGCGTAGTAGGTCCGAAAACAAGTAAGTGTCCAAAACATAGACTATATAAATTAAACATCCAACCCATAGACTGCATGAAGTAAACGTCCAACTCATGGACTGAATATAACCGTTATCCAATGCATGGACCGGATGTGACAGTTGTCCAGCGCATGGACCGGATGTGACCGTTGTCCAACGCATGGACCGGATGTGACCGTTGTCCAACACATGGACCGGATGGTAATGCATGTCCAACACGAGGACTAAATAGTAAAGCATGTCCAACACGAGGACTAAATAGTAAACCCAAAACTGTGCGGCGGTCGACCGCAGAGGTCACTCCGGTCGACCGCACACAGAGCACAAAACCACTGAGCTCAAAACTGAGCGGCGGTCGACCGCGGAGGTCACTCCGGTCGACCGCGAAAAGAGCAGAAACAATTCTGCTCAGCAAAACACCCAGCGGTCGACCGCCTCGTCCTCTGCGGTCGACCGCGAAGCAGACAGAAGCCCAGTTAGGGTCTCTGTCAGCTTCGAACCACATACAAACTTGATGATTTCTACACTATTATAAATCTAACATTTCTGATATGTCATATAATAGAAAACAACGAACCAAAATAATTAAAATCTCGTCACCAAAGTCCCAAACACATAAACATGTATGATTTGAAAGTTTTAAATCAATAAAACAGAATTTACTCTTATTAAATTATTTCAGATCTAAATCTCAGGAAAACAAATTTGTGGGTGAGCTTTTAAAATCTGAAATACTTGATTTATGCATCATATACCATAATGATCTAGCATTTATACAAAAATACGATTTTAGGCCCAATAACACCGGATAAAAACTCAAATTTAAGCATGAAAACAAAAGGGGTGAAGTTGGGCGAGATGTTACTCGCCTCTGATAGGAACAAGGGTCCTGAATCTGTAGGAGAACAATCCCCTTCGCTGAACACCGATGGATCTTGAGAAACCCCATCGAAAATGAAACCCCACCGAAAATCCTTCAAAACGACCCAAAAATGCCAAAATCCGAGCTAGGGTTTTGAGAGGAGAGAGAGAAGGGGGCTGAGGCTATTAGGGTTCAATAGAGGGTTCTGAGAGCTTCAAAACGAGTATATATAAGTAGGTTAACAACCGGGTTTGGTATAAATAAAACCAACCCGAAACAGAACTGAACTGGCATCTGTACGCTGAGCGGTCGACCGCAGTGACCACGGCGGTCGACTGCTCAGAGTTCTGGGCCATGCTCAGACTGGGGCTTGGTAAAAAGGTTGTAACTTTCTCATACGATCTCGGAATGAGGTGATTTAAGATTCGTTGGAAAGCTATTGAAGAGACCTACAACTTTGGTCTTATACACGCTTCCATATTCTAATTGAATCAGTATGAAAAACATAGAAACTCTCAACTGGTCAAAATTCTCAGATTATCACTATTTGCCTTTGTGCATGTTTTGTGTATTTACACTCATATATTCACAAATATACATGGAGTTGATCTCAAATCAATTCCTATAATACTCAAATATCAAAATACATTATTTTTTACCATATAACATATTTATAATTATTTATCACACTATATTCAAATTTTCGGGGTTTTACAAACACGTAACCCTAGATCAACGTGTTGTATCAAAAAGTCAATGCCGGGCGATCCGAAACCCTAGGTTAACACCTGTCAACGTGTAACCCTAGGTCAAAGCTAGTCAACAAGTTGCAATGAAAAGTCAACGTCGGGCGATTTGAAACCTTAGGTTAATGCCGGTCAATGCGTAGCCCTAGGTCAATGCCAGTAAACGCGTTGCAATAAAAAGTCAACATCGGGCGATACGAAACCCTAGGTTAATGCCGATCAACGCATAACCCTAGGTCAACATCAGTCAACTTGTTGCTTTGAAAAGTCAACGCCGGGTGATCCGAAACCCTAGGTTAACGCTAATCAACGCGTAACCCTAGATCAACACCAGTCAACGCGTTGTAATGAAAAGTCAACATCGGGCGATCTAAAACCCTAGGTTAATGCCAGTCAACGCGTAACCCTAGGTCAATGCTAGTCAACGCGTTGTATTAAAAAGTCAACGACGGGCGATCCGAAATCCTAGGTTAATGCTAATCAACGTGTAACCCTAGGTTAATGTCAGTCAACGTGTTATAATGAAAAGTCAACATCGGACGATCCGAAACCCTAGGTTAATGCCGGTCAACGCGTAACCCTAGGTCAACGCCAGTCAAAACGTTGCAATGAAAAGTCAACACCAGGCGATGCGAAACCCTTGGTTAACGCTAGTCAACACGTAACCCTAGGTCAATGCCAGTCAATGCATTGCATTGAAAAGTCAATGCCGGGCGTCCGAAACCTTAGGTTAATGCCGGTCAATACGTAACCATAGGTCAACGCCAGTCAACGCGTTGTAATGAAAAGTTAACACCAGGCGATCTGAAACCGTAGGTTAACTCCAGTCAACGCGTAACCTAGGTCAACGCCAGTCGTTGCGTTACAATGAAAGATCAATATTGAGCGATCCAAAACCCTAGGTTAACGCCGTTCAACGCGTAACCCTAGGTCAACGCCAGTCAACACGTTGTAATAAAAAGTCAACGCCGGGCGATCCGAAATCCTAGGTTAACGTCGGTCAACGAGTAACCATGGGTTAATGCCAGTCAACGTGTTGTATTGAAAAGTCAACATCGGGCGATTCGAAACCCTATGTTGACGTTAGTCAACGCGTAACCCTAGGTCAACGCCAGTCAACACGTTGCAATGAAAAGTCAACGTCGGGCGATCTAAAACCTAGGTTAACGCCGGTCAACACGTAACCCTAGGTCAACGACAACCAACGCGTTGAATTGAAAAGTCAATGTCAGGCGATCCGAAATCCTAGGTTAATGCCAGCCAACACGTAACTCTAGGTCAATACCAGTCAACACGTTATAATGAAAAGTCAACGTCGGGCGATCCGAAACCCTAGGTTAACGCCGGTCAACACGTAACCCTACGTCAACGCCAGTCAACGCGTTGTAATGAAAAGTCAACACCGGGTGATCTGAAACCCTAAGTTAATGCCGATCAACGCATAATCCTAGGTCAACGCTAGTCAACGCGTTGCGATGAAAGTCAATGAAAGTTAATATATATTGTGACAGAGATAGTCAGTTCTAAGTCAAGGTTAGTTCTAAGTCAACTCGATGACACGAGCCAAAATCAACTCACCAGTTTTGATTCAAGACTTTGACGATGGCTAGACGATAAACGCAGCGCCGGGAGAACTTCAGCTATTCGTCAAAATATCGAATAGACTAAAAATCAAAGGAGTCAAGAATCAAAGCTAACTACAGGTGCTTTTACACTGACTGAAGGTTGGACTGATTATATCCAAAGTATTTTAGGCTCATCTATAAAAAAACGAGACTGAAACACTTTGGAGGGGGTATCTGTAGGCATCAAAAATTGCCTATAGGTCCCCGTACGCGGCTCGAGACAGAGAGAAGATGATGAATGTTGCTATTCGAGTCACAGAAACTCATTTGATGATGACAAATGCATGAAATGAGTCGACGGACTGTGTGAAGCAACGGAACTTCAGAATAACCAAACACGAACTAATCGGGAGCTGCGCGTCACTTACAAAAGACGAAGCGCCCCTCAGGTCCCGTGGAGTTTAGGTCTCGTTTACTCCATATGTGATTCAATCATAGAAGCTCGTAGATCTCCTCGTCAGCTTTCCAACGCACTTTGAATCATGCAATTCTAAGTTCGGGTAACGAAAATACGATGGAAACGGACAGAGCACGTGAAACTACGTATCGGGCCTCGCCGAGACACCCCAAGGTGTCTTAACCCAATGGTGTCTCGGCCATGGCCGAGACACCCATGAGTGTCTCAGCCAGGCTGAGACACCCTCAAGTGTCTCGGCCACACCGAGACACCCGCGGGTGTTCGCAACCTAAAAAATGCTAATTTGGCGGTTTTAAGCTGTTTTTTCGATCGTTAACCACATGGATTTATTTTAATTGATTTGATATCATCCAAGAACGTGGTTAAGTGATTACAACTAAAGATAAGATCGAATCGATCATTCTTATCCAAAAATAGGGATCCCTAAGCCTATAAATACAGCCCCAGGGCTTTCATTTTTCCAGATCTGGAATTATCGAGCGTTGGCGAAGCCCTGCCGAACTGAAGACTGAAGGAGCATGAATTTCAGAAGCAAGGAGGAGATCGGAACGAGTTCTTTAACACGAAGAAGAAAAGTTCTTTGGATCCGTAGTTCCCGTTTCTTATCCTTGAGATTTCCCCGTTACGGTGATCTCGAGAAGAGTAATTATGTCGCTGTTGCCGAGATAATTACTTCAGTTTCTTAATTCCTTCACGAATCAACAAAGCTCCGGATCTGATCTGATCGCTTGGTAGTCCACGTATATCAACTGTAAAACCCCAAAAAATTTTAAATGTTTTATAATGAAATATGATATTTATTAATATTTGGCTATACTAGGAATTGATTTGAAATCAATTCAATGTATATATGTGAATATAGAAGTGATATCATGCACACGTGCATGAGCCTGAATCTGAGAGAAATGATCAGTTACAAATATATGCATTTTACTCACAGATATAGTTAGAATTTGGAAACACTTAAAAGACGAAAGTTGTAATTCTCTTGAAGGGCTTTCCAACAAGTCTTAGATCTCCTTATTCCGAGGTCGGATGTGAAAGTTATGACCAAAATACTGAAGGTTGTTTTCCAGTTTTTTTTTCCAGTTTCGGATCTGTTCGGATTTCGGGTTTTACTTCGGGTTTGACCGCTCATATATAACCTCTCCTACCCAAAAACACCCCTCTTCTCATCATATCTTAGAAACCCTAGCCCCTCTCCCCCTCTCTCAAACCCTAGACTCCGTTCTTGGCGATTTTGGGGGAATTTCGGAGGATTTACACCAGGATTTTGTGGTGCTGTCGAAGGAGGATCTTTTTCTCGCTGGTTCAGGAGTTTTGCAACACATCAGAAGCGAGTAGCATCTCGTTCAATCCTTCTCCCACATTTTTAAGAGTTTTTAAATGTTTTTCATGAGGTTTATTGAGCCTAGGAAGTATTTTCAAGTATAAATCGATGTTCTTTTTAGTGTAGATGCTAAAAATCATGTGTTTGAGATCTCTAAATCCTCACCAACGAATCTTTGATGAAACCCAGATCTGGGAATTTATTTAAAAACGAGTTTCTATTTTGATTAATTGATCTCATACATGTTTAGGGATTAAATGTTAGATCTAACATGCAAGATTTCGTTTTCCATGTTTTATTCAAATTTTACACTGTCTCATATGTTTAGAATTGATAGTACATCGTTTGGATTTAATGAATTTGATTTTTAGATGAATTTTTGCAAATGAACACAACATGCACGAATAGGGAAAACCCCTCTGTTCAGTCGACTGTGAGTCGACCGATGCCCCCAGTCGACTATGAGTCGACTGATGACCCTAGTCGACTGTGAGTCGACTGTCGGGTTTCAGTTTTGTTCTTCATTCGGTCGACCATGAGTCGACTGGTGATCCCAGTCGATCGTGAGTCGACTGATGACCCTAGTCGACCATGAGTCGACTGGTGATCCCAGTCGACCGTGAGTCGACTGATGACCCTAGTCGACCATGAGTCGACTGATGAGTGATATATTTTTCTTTCTGTTAATCACCTGCTGTGTATATGTATAGTGTACATATAAATTTGAGTGTATTGTTTATCATTTTGAGTACGAGGAGCCGCCTCGTTTATCGGGTATTAAATTTTAGTATGGATGATTTCATCTACACATGTAAGATGACACATTTGTCACAAGCTTAGATTTGTACATCGAGGCATGTGCAAGAATAGGAAATGTATCTTTAACATTAGCATTCCATGTTTTATATACACAGTCCTCGTGTTGGACTATAATCCATTAAAGTCCTCGTGTTGGACTATAATCCATTTCAGTCCTTGTGTTGGATATTCACAAATCAGTCCATGTGTTGGATATTGGTTAGACCACGAGCATGACACTTAGCTAAAATCAGGACATGACATGTTTATATGAAGTTGAGACATGATAGCTACTTAGGCTAGACATGACACTTGTGTGATTTCGACATGACACTTATGTGGTTCCGACATGACATTGGTTTTACGTATTGTAATAGGTTATCGCCTTTCTTTATTTTTTTTTTGTATTAGACTTTGGGTTCGGTATTTAGGGATTTACAATTTGAGATATAAGGTATATACATAAGGGTTTCCTTATTTGGATTATTTTGCTTGATGTACCTACGCTCGTGTTGTAGTTCCCTAAATACTAAAAACCCTTTATTTGTTAGGAGTAATGACATGATTATTCTATGTATAAATCTGTATTTTCTTATACAACGAGCCATTTCCCTTGGGGTTGGTTGTGATGTTTCTCGTTAGCGCTTTGGCGCTCGTTGTCCCTCCCTATTTTAGGTAACAAGCCCGGAGCCCGGAGAGTCGCAGGTTGAAGACGATACTCATTAGCGCCTATTTTTCTTTCATAGATATCATTGTATTGTTAGAGCTCCACTATAGACTGTTTTATCTAGGCATGAGAGTTTACTCTACAGTTATAAAGGCCGTGTGCCTTATTTACTTCTTTACAGACATTGTGTACTTGAGCCATGTTGAAATCTCCAGATTATTATCATTTATTTCCGACATTGACTATGTATTCCAGCTTGTTTGATTGGTGAGATGTATTAATTTGAGTTCTATCATTTAGCATTCTGTTGTATAATCTTTTACTTGCTTTGTACCTACACCTGTAGTTGATTCCACTAGAGAGATAGTAATTGTGATGGTGAAACATTTTATTGCATGGTGTGGTGCATAGTAGGTTTGACATTTCTGGTTTCACCTTGGACTGCAGCCTTGCGTGAATCTAGGAGCGTCACATCAACGTCCCCGTTATCGGCCAAGAACCTACGCAAGCAAGAGCCGATAAACATTTCTTGTGTTTATTATCAAGAGAGTTGTAATTTTTATTTTTGTTATTTGAAATTATTGTAAATGATTAAAGTTGTAATGAAATCGATAATGAAGGCGACTTTCGACGAAAACAGCGGGACCACCTTGACACTGAACGACGTTCGACATGTACCAGATCTCAGGCAGAATCTTATATCAGTCGGGCAACTGACAGACTCTGGTTATATAAAATCCTTCGAGCAGGGAAGCTTGAAGGTGTCCAAGGGTGCCCTGGTGTGCTCGACAAACGTGAGGGGTCTCTCTACATCGCCAATGGGAAGATCGACCGCTTGCTTGCTGCAGGACAAGCATCATCATCATCATCCGCTGACTGTATGACTTGGCATCGGCGACTTGGCCACATGATCGAGAAGGGGATGCAGATTATGGCCGCGGGAGAGAGGCTTCCGAGTATGAGCAAGATCGATCTGACTTTCTGTGAGGACTGCATCCTAGGAAAATAAAAGAAGATGAGCTTCAACAAGATAGAACCAGCTCCAAAACTGTAGAAATTAGAGTTCATGCACACCGATGTATGGGGACCTACGTAAGTCCCATCTATTGGAAGCTCTTTTTACTATGTCTCTTTTATTGATGATGCTACCAGAAAACTGTGGGTGATCTTCTTGAAGTACAAGTCATATGTTTTCATCATCTTCAAGAAGTGGCTTGCTTGTATAGAGAACGAAATAGGCAATAAGCTGAAGTGTCTAAGTCTGATAATGGAGGTGAGTATTGCAGCGAGGAGTTTGAGAACTTCTGCCCGTCGTATGGGATTTGGAGACTGAAGACTGAAAACCGTTCCAGGCACACCTTAGAATAACGGAGTGGTGGCATATGATTCGCATTATCTGGGAGCGTGCCAGAATTATGAGGATCCACTCCGGATTGCCCAAGAGTTTTTGGACCGATACTGTGAATACTATTGCATACTTGATCAACCACGGGCCATATGTGGCTCTCGGTTATGGGATAGCTAAAGAAGCTTGGAGTGGAAAGAAGTTGAAGCTAGAACACTTATGTCATGACCAATCCTACAGACTGTTCAAAGCTTGATCCAAAATCAAAGAATCTCTCTTTCATCAGCTATGGAGGATATGAGTATCGGTACCGTCTCTAGGATCACGATGCGCGCAAGGTGGTGCATAGTCGTGATGTCGTGTTCCATGAAGATGCGGTGTACAAGACTAAAGAGGTGAGTGACAGTCAGTTATCTCCCCCTCTTTTCCCAGATATTGTTGACAATGAGGACAATGGTGAGATACCAGTCAGCATAGAAGATGGAGACTAAGAGAATGTGCTGGATGCGTAGTAGCAGGATCCAGCAGAGCTGCCAATCATAGTTTGCAAAGCTAAAAAATGCGAGGATGCCAAAAAGGTACCTTTCCACTATGAATTATCTTCTCCTAAATGACAATGGTGAGCCAGAGAGCTATGAAGAGGTACAACAGATCGACAAAGTTCAGGGTGAGTGGGAGTTTGCTAGGGAGGAAGAAATAAAATCATTGACGAAGAATGAGACTTGTGAGCTCGTAAAGCATCCAAGAGGGCGAAAGGCTCTTCACAATTGATGGATTTATCGGGTCGAGTATGAAGACGATGGACAAAGATGGTACAAGGCGAGACTTGTAGTGAAGGGCTATGAGCAGAAAGCAGGTATAGACTTGTAGGCTGTCTAAAAATCACTACAGATAGATGATCCCTATCAAACACCGATGATTAAAGTTATAATTTGACGGCTTCTAGAAGGCTATAATTTAAAGACTTTCATGTAGAATGATGAAGGTTACAATCTGACGATCTTCATAATAACTGATAAAACCTCTAATCAACAGCCTTCATAAACAACAGCGACAGTTAAAACCTGACGACTCGCACATATCAAAGAGCTAAAACAAAGATTACAAAACGACGATCTTTGCAATGCTCTGACAAAAAGAGACTACAAATTAACGGTCTCCTCAAATCAAGATACGGAAGTCCTTCCCGCATTTCAGCATCAAGACACAGCGCCAATTCAACTGCGGACGTAGCTCCTTATCAGCCATCACTGACGTAGTTCAAGCCCACAGACGCAGCTCATGTTCGATCTCAAACGCAGCCTCCGAAGCTGCCAAACGCAGCTTCCAAGCTGCCAATGAAGCTTCCAAATTGCTACAAATACAGCTTTCAAATTGCTGCAAACGCAGCTTCTAAATTTCTACAAATGCAGCTTCCAAAGGCTACAAACGCAGCTTCCAAATGCTACAAACGCAGCTTCCAGACGCTGCAAACAAGCTTCCAGATGCTGCGTTTGGACGCAAAATTCACGCTAGAACATGGATTTTGCATTTGACTCATTCAAACACGAGCTGAATGGTTTCAAAATCATTTCCCATGATTTGAGGGGATCACAACTCCACTCAGGAGTGATTTAAGGGGCGGTTACATCCCATTAGCCCTAAAAAGAGCAATTTTAGGGGTATTTACACCCCCTAATCGCCTATAAATAGCTGAAAGATTAGCTTAGTTCGAGGAGGGGGGGTATCTTTGGATCTTTGAGTATTTTGGAGATCTAGAGATCGGCTTCTTCAGATTATTTTCTCGGCAACAGATTCTTGGGGCTATCTTCGTACTTGGCTTGTCTAACCAATTACGGTTAAGATCAATCAACTCTTTTACAAGAGTTTAAACTCGCTCTGAGTTATCAATTCGTTCAGAGTTTCAAACTTACCACACAAGTCCTCCATAGCGTCAAATTGTGAGGAGAAGATACTATTCCAGTAAAACAAGACATTCGGATCGTCAACGAGAAGCAAACTTGACGTGAGCATTCGAGGGAGGCATCTCATCGCTACCGTAAAAAACCCAGACTTAAACAAAAGGGAGAATTCAGATCAATTTTTCTCTCTTTTGTAATCGAAATTTAAATTGTAATTAAGATCGAGAGAATACAAATCAAATTTCTTTTATGTTATTTACTACAAAATTTTCACCAAACAAAAGATGACGACTCCGCTGGGGACGATCTTCTTTGACGAAGAAGTGGTGGCGCAATCCGACGTTCATCTTATTGGAACAATCGTCAAAACTCTTATTGTTAAGTTTGATCAAGCCAAGTATGAGGAAGTTCTTTCCTTTGGATCTCTTAGCCCCAAGGCTATGTACAAGATCCACAAAGTCTCCAAAGACACTAAAGCTCCAACTGCTCCAATTGCAGCCGAATCGATCAAGGAAGACCTCTCCTTTTGGCTAGATTGCTCGAACAGCCCCTCCCCTAATGGAGTGCGCTCAGCTTCAGCTAAACCCGCATCAAGAAAATGGGTATCGGGTCGCAAGAGGCCCAGTGAGGCAACAAACTTGATCAACACAGATGGTAATGCCGATGCAAAAGCCTTAAAACAGGCTAAGAAGAACACCGCTTGACGGAGGAGGAGATCCTTACGACGAACACATCTTTGAGAATGCCGATCCTCAAGTCAACATGAGCTTCGTGTTTGTGAGCCTAAACGCGACCCTGTGCCCTGCGTTTCTGCTTCAGAATGCAAGCCTCGCGTCTATGAGCCCAAACATAGGCTCTGTGTGAATAAGACTGAACGCACCGCTTAGTGGTGCATTGTACAGTCAAAACGCAGCCTTCAGGAGTGCGTTCCATTAACTGAACGTAACTCTCAGGCATGTGTTTCAGAACCAAAAAGCAGATTTCAAGACTGTGTTCCACTAGCAAAATGCAAATATTAGGACTGCGTTTCACCAGCAAAACCTAAACCTCAGGCATGCGTTCGGGTAACGAAATTTAATATAAAACCTGGTGTATACGGTGGAGTTTTGGGGAGCTATCCCGAATCCCATCGGGGGGTCATCCACTCCCCTCGGCCCTCCCGACCAGGGGCTAATGTTAGGGGCACACCCCGAATACTCTGCGTAGCATGATTAGATCGAGGGGTGGATATAAGAAGTCTTTGGATTTAAGGCATCTCAACCATATCCATGCTCACCAGAAGCCAGTCCCGTCCAATCATAGACTGGGGGTTCTAGTTCAAACCTCACGGTCAGTGAGTAATTCTTCTCGAGTCTTTGCAATAGATTTAAGAGTGTACATACCAGGAGAAATACCGATACAACAAGTCATTCGTTCATTCCAATGTAAAGACTGATTCCTACGGCCCTCTCGGGATGTCACTGCTGCTCATATGCGGCCAAACTGTTGGTGTTCGACCAATTAACGCATGTTACCTTGCCCAACCAATGATGATGTTCGCACAAGAAGAAGTCTCTGATGCGGCATAAACATGTACCAAAAATGTTGCAAGTGCACAACCGTATCAAGTTATAGTATAAAGATATCGATCCATGAGGAAGGTGTTTTGTAGGAGAGAATATAAAATCGGTTCTTATGTTGTGTGCGTGACAAATAGGAGTGATGAGGAAGGTGTTTTGTAGGAGAGAATATAAAATCGGTTCTTATGTTGTGTGCGTGACAAATAGGAGTGATAAGCGAATGTGATTGTGGAGAGATGAAAATGATTGTGTAAATGAATATATTTGAGAGTGGAAGTGATAATATAAATGTGATCAACAAGGCAAGAAGGAAAAATCAAGAACAAATAAAAATCAAGAATGTAAAGATAGCGGATTCAATTAAAGATATGGGTAATCTAGAATTGAATCCACTTCTTAGAAAAAGGTGATTCCCTAGAGGGTTCTAGCCTAAAGGCGAATCAAAGAAAATAAAAATGAATAAAAAGAAAAACTAAACCCAAGAGGGTATTAGCCTCAAGGTGAATAGTGTAAGAAATTAAAATCTAACTACAAAATAACTTGCAAAATCTAAACTACAAAATAAATTGCAAGAATTAAATGTAAAAAAATAAATTTACTCTATAAGCATGAAATAAATCTAATCTATAAGCATGAAATAAATCTAAGGCAAGAGGGTTCTATCCTCTTGGCTATTTAAACAAGAAAATAAAATCTAATTACAAGCATGAAAATAAATCTAAACTAATAAGCAATAAAAGAGAAATAAGAAAAACAAACCTTCAAATTAATCTCCATCTTCATCTTCATCTTCATCATCCAACAAAGAGAAGAAGAAAAAAATTTAAAGTGGTGAAAAAAATTATTTTATTAATTGTAATAAAAAGTTACAAATTTGGAAGGCCTTCTCAATTAAAAGTAGCCCTCCTCTCCAAAAAGAGTTACAAAAATTTTTACACCCCTAACCCCTCACTCTCAACCCCTATTTATAGTAAACATCAGTGAATGAGAGCCCTTGTATCAAACTTGAGCCCCAAGAATGCAATTTCGGTCGTTGATGAAATCTGGATGACTTCGCATTGATACAGGCATCGATGCCCGCATCGATACCCGCATCGATGCTAGCATTGATGCTCCAATAAAAATTTTGACTTCATAGTTGGCTTCGTCTTATCGAGATAGGCGATTTTTATATATTATATGTTGAATTTCGCCTTCCGGATTGGGAGATATCGTCATTTCTTTGCGGCCAACTATCTTGAATATATTTTTTTATATTTAATTTTTTTATTTTCTTCGGCTTCTACATGCTACTCGGCTTGATTCTGGGCTTGGTCTATTTGACTCTTGCTTGTGTTCTTCATTTAATTCATTGGTTTTTGTTGAGATAAGAGATCTTGGGCTTTATTCTTCACTAACCTGCAATTAAAGTTAAAAACAATTATTAATGGCATATTTATTCATATAAAATAGATAATGAGGGTATAAATTATAATAAAATGTGATTATCAGTCTCCAGAGACCGAATATCCTGGGGTCACTATCAATATGATCGGCAGAGGGAAAGCCTCAGGTCCTAGTCCCGATGACTCTGAGACAAGTCGTTCACCGACCGTCAGAGAAATCACTAACGAGTTTGAAGAAGTCTACCGACACACTCGGACTCGAACAGGAGCCATTCCTCCTGTCAACTATCGGAGGTTAGCCAGAGAAACTAATTCCAATGATGAACACTGAGCCTTTGCGGAGTCCCAATCATCAAGGTCTTTCGTTGGGCATAAGAGCTTCACCCACATGGCAGAACATTCTGAAGATCTTTCAAAGAGGATTGCCGAGCAAGATGCCATGCTCAAATCACAGTAGAAGACCCTCAATGAACTCCTAGCCCTATTGACTCAAATTGTCGCAGACAAGGCCAAATCTCAGAAGACAGATTCATCACCTAGGAAAGAATCTTCCCGGAGAGAAAAAACGTCTTCATCCCGACTTCACACACGCAAAGGGAAGGGAAAAGTGGTTGATGACGCTGCTTCTGACCAAGAAGCCCACAACCTAGAATCTTTCTCTAATGAAGGAAGAGAGACCGAGAATGAGCAGAATCCTTAATCTGCCAAAATAGAAGAATTGGAAGCTCACCTTAATGTCATTGCTAACAGAAGCGAGCTCCAAGATGAGGGAGTTACTAGGCCCTATCCTGTCGAATGAGATTTAGCCCCTTATCCTCCAAAGTTCGAAGTCCCGACGCTACAAACTTTTGACGGCATGGGATCACCGAATTAACATATCTATCATTTCAAGTCACAGACTGGAAATGTGATATAAAACGATGCCATACTTGCTTGATTGTTCATTGGAACCCTCAAAGGAGTTGCCTTTGAATGGTTCAGAAAACTGCCTGCCGGATGTATCCAAAAGTGGGCAGATCTTGAGAGACTCTTCCTATCAAGATTCTTTAAAGAGGATACAGAAGTCTCCATCCATACCCTTCTCGTCACTAAGCAGAAAAATAGGGAGTCCGTCAAAGCCTTCGTTAAAAGGTTTCGAAACATGGCTCTGCAATGTCCGACAGGCATGACACAGTCTACCTTAGTGGAGACCTGTCGACACAACTTGCAGACCGACCTTCTTGCACAAATGAGGGTTGCAGAATGCCATTCTTGGAGACAACTAATCTCTCAAGGTGAACAGACTTAAAAGATTATTACTAGGATCAAAGCTGAAGAACAAAATAGATAGGATCAACCTGAGCAATCGGACCAAGCCTAATCTTATCAGTCAGAAGGGGAAGATACTACGACCACTGAAGCTAATCCTCTTTAGTAGAATGGCAGGTCCACCAAAACTATCACGTTAATAATTATCTCTGATAGTCCATTTTCTCCAAATTCCCCTACCAATCCTCTTTAGTAGGATGGCGGGTCCACCAAAACTATCACGTTAATAGTTAACTCTGATAGTCCATTTTCTCTAAATTCCCCCACCAATCCTCTTCAAGTAGGATGGCGGGTCTACCAAAACTATCACGTTAATGGTCACCTCTGATAGTCCATTTCCTCTAAATTCCTCCACCAATCCTCTTCAAGTAGGATGACGGGTCCACCAAAACTATCACGTTAACGGTTACCTCTGATAGTCCATTTTCTCCAAATTCCCCCACCAATCCTCTTCAAGTAGGATGACGGGTCCACAAAACTATCACATTAACAGTTACCTCTGATAGTCCATTTCCTCCAAATTCCCTCACCAATCCTCTTCAAGTAGGATAGCGGGTCCACCAAAACTATCATGTTAATAGTTACCTCTGATAGTCCATTTCCTCCAAATTCTCCCACCAATCCTCCTCAAGTAGGATGGCGGGTCCACCAAAACTATCACGTTAATAGTTACCTCTGATAGTCCATTTCCTCTAAATTCCCCCACTAATCCTCCTCAAGTAGGATGGCGGGTCCACCAAAACTATCACGTTAACAGTTACCTCTGATAGTCCATTTCCTCCAAATTCCCCCGTCAATCCTCTTCAGTAGGATGACGGGTCTATCAAAACTATCATGTTAACAGTTATCTCTGATAGTCAAACTTATCAAATAGTGACCTACTAGGTGATGGGCCTCTATTCCGACTTGATGGATAGTGTCCCACAAGGCAATATGTCATGTCTACCCCTCCTTTTCTTCCCCTGCTAAGTCTTAATCAAGACTGGGGGTTGGTTACTTAGAATCCACTGGATTAAGGGTAACGAATCTTTCACATTGTCGAGTTAACATTATACTTATGATGATCATCACCCCCACGGAGTATAAATTCAGTTTGCATCACTCCCAATTTGTCACGTTAACAATACACCTCTGACAATCAACTTATCAATCCTCTTTAATAGGATGATAGGTCCTCAAAATTGCTCCAATCATAATCTTCCCCAGCAAGATGTTAAGTCTTCAAAATCTTATTCAAATTACAAGTACAAAACTCCTGTCATGTTAATATTACACCTCTGACAATCAACTTATCAATCCTCTTCAATAAGATAATAAGTCCTCAAAGTTGTTCCAATCACAACAAAATTCCTGTCATGTTAATATCACACTACTGACAAATAAATTTATCAATTCTCTTTAATAGGATGATAAGTCCACAAAGTTGTTCCGATCGTAACAAATTCTTGTCACGTTAAGCCCACACCTCTGACAAAATCCACTTATCGACTCTCCCCAATAGAGCGATAGGTCCTCAAAATTGCCGCGATCGTAATATTCTTCTTGTCATGTTAATATCACACATCTGATAAAATCAACTTATCGACTCTCTTCAATAGAGCGATAGGTCCACAAACACATCAAGTTAACATCACACCTCTGATGACATAATCCACTTATCGACTCTCCTTCATAGAGTGATAGGTCCACAAACCAGTCAAGTTAACATCACACCTTTGATAACCAAACCAACTTATTAACTCTCTTCGATAGAACGATAAGTCCATAAAATACTGTTAGGTTAACATCACACCTCTAACAGTCAAACTCCCCAATGAACTTGTTAATCATTTTTCAACAGGAATAGCAAGTTTTTATTATAAAATCCCAGTGGATTAAAGATTTTCTGGAAATATCCTAGTGATAATGAAGAAATTTTTTGAATTTTACTCTAAGTGAAAATTCATGCCAAGTTAATACTACACCTCTGACACTTCCAACTTTCTTTCAGTATTTCAAGTGAAAACATAACACATGAAGAAACAGCGACAAATCCTACGCCTAACACGCGTTGTCGGTTAGTCTTTCTCCGTGAAAAAGACACCAGAATCCACGTCTGGGGGACTTTATCTCGATCCCTAATTAGAGATAAGTCTATGCCTAACACGCATTACCGGTTAGTCTTTCTCCGTGAAAAAGACACTAGAATCCACTTCTGGGGTACTTTATCTTGATCCCTAAATAGAGATAAGTTTGCATCTAACACATGCTTCCAGTTAGTCTTTTTCTATAAAAAGGACAAAAACCCACGTATTCAACATCGTGGTAGGTCGTTATTAATAACGCTAAAATCCATGTCTTACACGCATGGAGAACTTTATCTTGATCCCTAATTAGAGATAAGTTTACGCCTAATACGCGTTGTCGGTTAGTCTTTTCCCGTAAAAATGACAAAGTCTATGTATTCAAAATCATAGCATCAAGTCTAAGAGAGTTCACTCTCTTAGCACAACGTTACATGTGAAACAGATTCAAATAATTCACATGCTAGCCCGACTCAAATGGTAGTTGATAAAGGCTTATAAAATCCGTTGATGGCTGAGGGTTTGCCAAAAATCCTATGAATGTTTGCGGACCCATCAACTGAACGGAGGTGAGCCGTGACGTGACGTTTGATAGCTTCTGCTCATGAGTAGCTTGTACCGTCGCTTTCTATTTGAAGCTCATCATCACACAGGTCCTACGTCAAAAATCCCTTCAACCAAGATGCCTTCGAAGCGGGTGCAAAGAACAACTCCTTATGATAAGGAATCAACAGTTCTAAGATCAGAGTTGAAATCCAAAGTATTCCAAAAATTCATTCCAGTCAACCGTGAACTTTCAAAAACTTTGGAGGGGGTTCTGTAGGCTGTCTAAAAATCACTACAGATAGCTGATCCTCATCAAACACCGATGATGGAAGTTATAATTTGACGGCTTCCAGAAGGCTATAATTTAAAAACTTTCATGTAGATCGATGAAGGTTACAATCTGACGATCTTCACAATAACTGATGAAAGCTCCAATCAACGCCCTTCATAAACAACAGTGAGAGTTATAACCTGATGACTCTCACATATCAAAGAGCTGAAGAAAAGATTACAAAATGATGATCTTTGCAACGCTCTGACAAAAAGAGATTACAAATTAACAGTTTCCTCAAACCAAGACACGGAAGTTCTCCTCGCATTTCAGCATCAAAACATAGCGCCAATTTAACCGCGAACGCAGCTCCTTATCAGCCATCGATGACGTAGTTTAAGCCCACGGACGCAGCTCATGTTCGGCTACAAACGCAACCTCCGAAAGCTGCCAAACACAGTTTCCAAGCTGCCAATGTAGCTTTCAAATTGCTGTAAATGTAGCTTCCAAATTGCTACAAACACAGCTTCTAAATTGCTGCAAATGCAGCTTCCAAATGCTAAAAACGCAGCTTCCAGATACTACAAACGCAGCTTCCATATGCTGCAAACAAGTTTCCAGACGCTGCGTTTGGACGCAGAATTTACGCCAAAACATGGATTTTACGTTTGACTCGTTCAAATACGAGCTGAACGATTTCAAAACCATTTCCCATAATCTGAGGGGATCACAACTCCACTCAGAAGTGATTTAAGGGGTGGTTACATCCCATTAACCCCAAAAAGGAGCGATTTTAGGGGCGGTTACACCCCCTAATCACCTATAAATAGTTGAAAGATCAGCTTAGTTCGAGGAGGGTGGGGGATATCTTTAGATATTTGAGAATTTTGGAAATCTAGAGATCGGCTTCTTCGGATCTTCTCGGCAACAGATTCTTGGGGCTATCTTCGTGCTTGGCTTGTCTAACCAATTACGATTAAGATCAATCAACTCTTTTACAAGAGTTTAAACTCGCTCTAAGTTATCAATTCCTTGAGAGTTTCAAACTTGCCACGCAAGTCCTCCATAGCATCAAATCGTGAGGAGAAGATACCATTCCTATGAAACAAGATGTTCGCATCATCAACGAGAAGCAAACTCGATGCGAGCATTCGAGGGAGGTATCTCATCGATACCGTGAAGAACCCAGACTTAAACAAAGGGGAGAATTCATATCAATTCTCCTCTCTTTTATAATCGGAATTCAAATTGTAATCAAGATCGAGAGAATATAAATCAAATTTCTTTCATTTTATTTACTACAAATTTTCCACCAAACAAGACTATTCTAACGTTTTCGCTCCCGTCATCAAGTTGACCATGATCCGGACTGTGGTGAGTATTGTGGCAATTCGAGATCTTCATCTTGAGTAGATGGATGTGAAGATAGTATTTTTTTCATAGAGATTTGGAGGAAGAGATCTATATGCATCAACCAGTGGGCTTTGAGGAATGAGGCAGGGAGGGCCTCGTGTGCCGTCTGTGTAAAAGCTTTTATGGCCTGAAGCAAGCTCCACGATAGTGGTACATGAAGTTTGAGAACTTTATGGAGGAGAACATGGTTTTTTAAAATGCGACACAGACCACTGCTGCTTCATCAAGAGGTATGGCGAATCCTATGTGATACTCTTGATTTATATTGATGATATGTTGATTGATGAGCCCGAGTTAGCCAGCATTGAGGAACTCAAGGGGCGTCTCTATGAGTGCTTTGATATGAAGGATCTGGGTCTAGCAAACCATATTCTTGGGATGAGGATCACAGAGACAGATCAACATGGATACTGAGGTTGTCTCAGAAGGCCTATATTAAGAAGATTCTTACAAAGTTTGGCACGGAGAAAGCTAAACCGGTGGGCTCGCCGTTTGGAAACCATTTCCGTTGGGTCCTTTTGTTTTGATGATGATTAACAAATAATTTATAACAAATGTTGTTTATCTAGTGTTTGTGTTTTATATTTATTCTAGGAAAACAATATGTTAGAGGATGGATGGAATCAAGCTTTCACGATCATATCCAATGAAGGTTGGCGGATTAGTGGAGTGAAGCCATGCAATTCAAGTTAAAGAGTCAAGTTCAAGCTTCATCCGCAAGTTTACCAAGTTGAGCCTCACCGAAGATCAAGAAAGCTTGGGTAATTTAGTTTAGGTTTTATATTATGTGTGTTGATACTTTAAACTCAATCATATATAGACATACACGTTTTTGGTTTTGTAGTTTACAAGTTTATATAAATATGAAACATATATTCTTGTTTACATACATATATACATATTTCATATTTATCATTTTGTCAAATGCATATTGTGCAAAACTTTATTTTTGTATAATATTGATTTTTTGATTTACAGACTTAACAACAATAGTTTATATCTTTCATTAAGTCTATAAAATTATTTTACAAAGTTTCAAAATTTGGTTTATGTCAAAACATCTAATTTCAAGTATCTCATGTTTTAATGTTTTGGACATATTTGCAAAATGATGATATTTTACAAATAAGAGGTGATTTTTTAAAACCAAGTTTTGTAACATATGTATTATCATGTCTAGAACATTTCCCAATGTTTTATAATTTTTAAATTTTTCTTGCTATTTTTAAAGGCAGTTTAAAAATCAGATTTTATGTTTCAATCATGTTGATACAGTATTATCAGTCGACTGATGTGACGCCCCAGGGTTCACACAAGGCTGCAGTCCTAGGTAAAACCCGGATTGTCAAACCTACCAAACACCAAACACCATGCTACGATATGTTTCACCATCACAATCGTTATCTCTCTAGTGAAAATAATAAATAGATGAAGGTACAAACAGACAAAACTAAAAATAGAACAATACCGAATATACACAGAAGAAGCACAAGAAATATTAATAATGAGCCTAACTAGAATGAAATAGATATATGTCTGAGTCTGAACTAAATCTCAAATACAATGAGTCAAATAAACAAAGTCTTACAATAGCTCTCAACTCTATGAAATAAAATACCAATCTAGAGTCTGAAAATAATCAACTACATGTGGAGTTCTGCAATAACTACAAAATATAATAAATAGCTAAACAGACAACTAAATCAACTACATGTGGAGTTCTGCAATAACTACAAAATATAATAAATAGCTAAACAGACAACTAAGATGTTCCATTAACCTGCGACTCTCCGTACACCGGACTCGCTGCCTGAAAAGGGGGGAAAACAATGAGCGTCAAAGCTCTAGAGAGATCATCACTATCTCTCCCTAGGAAAAAGGGTAGGAGTATATAGAAAATAGAGTCAGTACATACATATATCAAATTATTCATATAGCTCTCTATGAATGAAAAACAAATAGTCAAGGAAACATACTCCAATCTCCAACATAAAGAATAAATATCTCATCTCGAAGTACATCCGAGTAGCCTGCTCTAATATAAGAGGATGCCAACCAAAACAAAATGAAATATAACTTCCGTTCATAATGGGTGTGCCAAAATTTCAAAATAAATACCATACTCACGGGTAATCTATCATGGAAGTAAAACTTATATCTGATCAAAAATCTATGTGGCATCATCTTGTGCTATAGCGATACTCTTGTAATGCTCTTACTCAATCGCTCTGCGGTAATAGGTTTTATTATCTCCCTTTTCTAGATTCGTGTAATAACGATACTTTTGTAATACTCTTACTCAATCGTTCTGCGGCAAATAGGTTTCATCTCCCTATTTCCGGATACGTATAGAACAACATTATTCATATGTGTTTATCAACTTAACTCGTGTCGAAAGTATGTCAATCTAACACAATCTAGCATAAATGCACAAATCTCAGTGTGCGTGTCCATATCTGAAGTTCACCATCATCCCAGGTGTTTAACAATCACTAATATCATAGTCTATCATCATAAGGTCGAGAAATCCATTCGACAACCAATTCCAACCCTTATAAACATCCACAACCAAAAACAACCTGGCGGTCGACCATGGCGGTCGACCGTGACGGGCTCCAGAGACTACCCAGGTGTCTGTCCTGCACGCGGTCGACCGTGACGGTCGACCGTGAACCCTGATTCTAGATTCTTAATTTTTTTATGTATGTCAAGTTCACGTCGCATTTTTGTGATTCAAACATGATTAAATCTTCATGAAATTTGTATGCAAACATGTCACAGCAGATATGAACATCTGGAAACAACTTAACAATTATAAACATAATTCTATGCATTAGATTTGTATTCAAAACCCTAAAAACATGCATAAAAGCTCAAAACAACGAATCAAACTTCTTTCTTTAGATTAACCACGTTTTAAAATTATCTTCAGATCTTGAATACTTCTGTAAAAATCGTTCTCAACCTTTTTAGCATAGAAAGACCTAGTCTCCTAGTCTCTTTACATATAATACAAAAGAAGTTGACTTTATTCATAAACTAGTCATTTAGGTTCTATAAAATATGTTTAAAACTCTTTAAAAACATTTTAAAAACTAGGAGGGGGATTAGCAGAGATGATACTCGCCTGGGGTTGTAGGAAAACGTGTTAGAAGAAAGGTTGAAAAAGATCTCCACTCCAAAAGCCAAGAATCACCTGAAAATCCACTTGAAAGCCTTCAATCTTCTCCAAGAAATCAAACTAGGGTTTGGGGGGTTTTGGTCACTGTTAGGGTTCTTAGAAAAACTGAGAAAAACGTGAGAAACTCATATATATATATCAAGGAAAACGAATATGAGTTTAGAAATACGAAACCAACTCAAAATAGGAGAAAAACCATCCGCAGGTATCGCGGTTGACCGGGCTGCGGTCGACCGTGACGATCGACCGGAGTGGACATTTCTAGTTTCCATATGTTTGGCCATTCGTGCATGTTTTAACTCTTTTCTCTCTCATGTACGAACTCGTTCATACTCAAAACACATAGTATTATACTCATATACCATTAAATAATATTTATCATACTAAATATCCACATATCATAATTTATCACACATTAAATATATTATTCATAAATTATCGGGTTTTACAACTGATGAATGTGTTCAGTCGATTGAAGAAATTACCTGGAATAACAAAAAGTTCCTATTTTGTTTTGGTCGACTAACTAGTCGACTGATGAGGTTATCAGTTGACCGATCAAGTCATTAGTCGACCGATGAGCTGGATACTGACTCTAACGGTCAGCTCATCAGTCAACTGACGGGCCAACGACTAGTTTTTTTTAGCTTTTCTATTTTTGTCTTTTTGCTGGGTTTTGTTGTTTTCTCTTGGCTTTGAGATTTCCTATAAATAACCCCACATATCCTCAGTTCATAAAACTAAAGAGAAACGTTTAACAATGGTTTTAAAAGTTTGTTTAGTTTGTTTAAAGTTGTTTAAGCCTTATTTAAGAGTTTTGTTTGTGAAGCAATTTTCACAAGAGCAAAGTGGAGATCATCCTTTGGTGTTTGAGCATTCACTCTTCTCCCTCTCTCTTGTTATCTATAGAGAAGTTTCCTTAAACTCAATTCTAGCATTTTATACGTTTGATCTTAATTTCATAAGCTAGATTTCATATTGAGTTTAATTGTTTTTATTGAATCTCTTTGTTCATACACAACCTTTGAGCTTATTGTATTTACATTCATAGTGTAATTTGGGTTATGGGTTTGTGACTTAGAGTGCGAGCTTACATTAAGTTCTCATCTATTATAGAGAACAAATCTTGTTGTTGAGCCTAATTATGAGATATACTTTGTAATACACTTGTACACTGAGAGAAGTGTGTGGTGAGAGACGGGGTCGTCCCAAGAGTTGTGGGGTAGGTGATAATGCCTAGAGATAGGTTGTAATTCCTAATACTTGAGGAAGAAACGGCTAGAGACCAACACTTAGAGGGTGTAAAGTGGGATTGCAATAGTGTGAGATTGTAAAGTTTGTGGTGAGCTAGAAAACCGAGTGTGAGGTATAAACGTTATTCTAATGAGCGTAAAAAATCCGATTGTGATAGTGTAGATCTCCTCAAGGTGAGGAGCAGAGACGTAGGTCGTGGGGGACTAAACTCCGTGATCATATATTGTGTTTGAGTTTGGCTTGGCGTACTTATATTTTTGTTCATCTTTATTGTCATTCTCTCATTGTTTATTTCATCCACTATATTATCTATATTTATATTTCCCTTGTTTAGTTTAATATCTTTGCTCATATATCTTGTTGTATATCTAATTTTCTAGGATATTTATTAATTAGTTTTAATTGGTATTAAATTAGATTAGATTAGCATAAACCCTATTCACCCCCCTCTAGGGTTCTTTCCTAGTGGCATTAGGGTGCTTTTAATTTCAAGCTATCGAAAGCCCAAACACCAAAGACTGCTAAAGAGCATGAGTTCATGGCCAACATACCATATGCATCTGCCGTTGGGAGTTTAATGTATGCGATGGTGTGCACGAGGCCAGATATTGCACAAGGAGTGGGAGTTATGATCCACTTCATGAGTAATCAGGGAAAGCAATGTTGGGGTGCGGTTAAGTGGCTTCTATGCTACTTGAGATGCTCGTCCGACCATTGTCTTAAGTATGTCAGAGCAGATTTATAGCTAGAGGGCTTTTGTGATGCAGACTACGCCGGGGACATAGACTCAAGAAGGAGCATGAGCAGCTATATCTTTATCTTGGGTGGTAGAGCGATAAGTTGGAGAACCAAGTTACAGGATACTGTGGCTTTGTCAACAGCCGAAGCGGAGTACGTATCTAAAGTAGAGACAACAAAGGAGTAGCTATGGTTGAAAGTTTTTCTTCTCGAGCTTGGGGTAAGCTTTAAGAAATACTTCATCCACTACGACAGTCAGAATACCATTCACTTCTCAGAGAAGGATGCATCCCATGCTCGGACCAAGCATGTTGATGTGAAGCACCATGCCATACGGAGATGGCAAAGCAGGATTCAAACTTGTGAAGATTGATACGAGGTACAATCTAGGTGACATACTGACCAAGCTAGTTTCACTCAAGAAGGTGAGGCAGTGTGCAGCCTTATATGGCAACCGCTGAGAACATTGAGGGTTGTGCAAGACATCAAAAATACAAAATATCAGGATGATGCAACCAAGAATAGTGTGAAGATATGATTCATACTTAATCAAATCTTCAAGTAGGAGATTGTCAGCCAGCAGCCACCAGTGTTGAGTAATAAAAGGTGACGGGTCCAACCTTTTATTATTTCACCAAAATTGGTGGTCAAAAAGTTTGAAAAAAGGGTAACGGGTCCCACCACTAATAATATTTTATAAGTGTATAGTGTTTCCCAGACACTATAAATAGTGCCAAAACTCTTCAGGAAAAATCACCCCAAAAACAACTCCTCTTATAGAAGAGTGAGAGAAAGGAAAAATAGAGAGTTTTTCCTAATATCAAGGAGAGGGTTTGTGAGAATTCTTGGAGTGTAGCTTGATCAAGAGAGGATGTTCTCTTTGATCTAATTCTTTTGGAATATAAAAGAACTGGGCGTCGTTGTACTATGGAGTAGTTCCGTAAGAGTGAACCACGTTATATCTGTAAGTACTGTGATTGAATTTGTGTCTTTAATCTGTGATTCCAAAATCGTTTTGGTGTGTATTGTGTCTCCATTCAAGGCGTTCTTATTGACGTATATTCTAACAATTATATAGGCCTAGCACTATGTTAATGAAAATGTTCGAAATGTTCTAGAAAATGAAGAGAGAGAGAGAGAGAGAGAGAGAGAGAGAGAGAAGGAAGAGGAAAATATTTGTATGATATGAAATATTCTAGAAAACAAAAAAGAAAGAAAAAGGAAGTGAAAACAAAATTGAGAAAAATGACTCTTGATAATTTACTTTTTGTCCTCTAAAATATAATAAAAATGAGAACATGTCATCCAATTATACATTTTTATGATGTCCACGGTGATTTATAAAATAATCCATAGTTTTTTATATAATAGTATAAATATGAAATTTTCTTTCTTAGGAGAAAGAAAGAAATAACATTGTCCTCCCATCCCATATGCTCCTTAAAGGCAATCACTGTCCTGCCATGCTATTGTTAGTCTAAGGGATATAGACTCAAAGATGGAATCAAACAAATTAGTGGATAGCAAGTTTCCTAATCTATTTTGGTAACAGGATTCATAATTTGTTTTGGTAACAGGATTCTTAATCTGTTTTGGTAATAGGTTATAAGGATTCCTAATCTGTTTTGCTTTTTGGTTTTAGAATTCCTAGTCTATTTTGATTTTAGGTTTTCTACATATATGGAATGCTTTAAAAGAGATAAAACATCAGAAAAAGAGGGTTTCAAGAGAATTTTTCAAAGAGATCTTATGGATATTAGATCCTATTTGTGGGAATTGTAATATTCTTCAATATTAATCAAAGAATTGTGTGGTGTGGCTCCTGAGGACGTAGGCACGATTGCCGAACCTCGTTAAATCTGGTGTGTTCTTTTTGTTTACTTTCCTATAAGCTTTTATCATTCATTTGCTATGATTTTTCCTACTTTACTACTCTCAAACACAATGTCGAGAAGGGCAAGGGTTCGATATGATTATTTTGAATTCCCAACAACTAGTATCAGAGCTTCATTCAGAAGGATTGTGACAGAGCCATGACAGAGAAAAGGAAAGCTAAGATCGAGAAGTTTGATGGTTTAGACTTCGCCTACTGAAAGTCACAGATAGAGGACTATCTGTACAAGAAGGACTTGTATCGCCCGTTGATGGGCAAGACTAAGAGAAAGAAGAAAGAAGAGTTAGAAGAGGATTGAGAGATACTAGATAGGAAGGCTCTAGGGAAAATCCGGTTGTCGTTCGCCAGGACAGTCGCACACAACATATTAAAGGAGAAGAGGATGGTGGAGCTTATGGAAGCGCTCGCGAAGATGTACGAGTAGCCGTTTGCCACAAACAAGGTGCATCTCGTTAAGATACTCTTCAATCTCAAGATTTTAGAAGGACGCTCCTTCACAATGCACTTCAGCGAGTTCAACACGATTGTTGATCAACTCATCTCCGTAGACATCACGTTCGATGACGAAGTGCAGGCCTTATTGATTCTATCGCAGTTGCCAGATAGTTAGGCAGGTTGTGTAACGACAATCAGTAATTCGGTAGGGAAGGACAAGTTAAAGCTGAGTGAGGTTGTTAGCTTGATTCTATCCGAGGAGGTTAGAAGGAAATCGTCCGAATCAGAAGGTTCAGGTTCAACCCTAAATTTCAAGCAAAGAGGCATAAGCTAGAAGAAGGGTAATCAGAACAGGAATTGGTCAAAGTCAAACAAGAAGAGGTCAAACTCGAATGCTAGGTCTATCAAAAGGAAGTGTTAAAACTACGGCAAGGAGGGTCATATATCTTCGGCTTGTAAACCACAAAAGAAGGATACGAATGAGCAG
Organism: Asparagus officinalis; assembly: GCF_001876935.1. Classification (NCBI taxonomy): domain Eukaryota; kingdom Viridiplantae; phylum Streptophyta; class Magnoliopsida; order Asparagales; family Asparagaceae; genus Asparagus; species Asparagus officinalis. The sequence continues at coordinate 93,978,187 of NC_033800.1, forward strand.
GAGGCTAATATTGTGCAGGATGCCTTGATCCTAGCTATGGACAACGATTCTGATTCCTGGGTCATCGACTCAAGAGCCTTATTCCATGCCACTGCTAATAGGAAGCTTCTTCATAATTATATAGCATGGGACTTTAGGAAAGTATACTTGGGGGGATAATGAACCCTATAGTGTTGTTGAAAGAGAAGATGTGCAAATACAGTTGAAGGGCTCCAAGTAGAATATGAAGAATGTGAGGCACGTACCAAATCTAAAGAGGAATCTTATTTCAGTTAGCCAGCTTGGAGTAGAAGGCTATGTTTCAATATTCACCGGGGATTCATGGAGGATCTCAAATGGTACTATGGTTGTTGCTTGAGGTAACAAAACATGAACTCTCTACCTCACCTCACATGCGAGTGATACCCTCGCAATTATAGCTGACAAAGAGAGTACAGATTTGTGGCACAATAGATTGGAACACATGAGTGAGAAGGAGATGAAGATTCTACATTCACAGGGGAAGCTAACCGGTATCGCTTCCATGAAAGTTAGTGTTTGCGAGGACTGCATCTTTGGGAACCAGAAGAGAGTTAGTTTCTAAAATGGTGAAAGGCCACCTAAAGCTTAGAAGCTAGAGTTAGTTTATACTGACGTATGGGGTCCACCTAGCATGTCTTCTCTTAGCGGTTCGGCGTACTATGTCACCTTCATCGACGATCACTCAAGGAAGGTGTGAGTATACATCATGAAGTACAAGTCAGAGGTGTTCGGGATATTTAAGAAGTGGAAGGCCATGGTGAAGAACGAGACAGATCTAAAGGTGAAGTATCTGAGATCAAACAACGGTGGAGAATATGAGCTGGAGGAGTTCAAGAGGCTCGGTACTCTAAATGGGATTCTTTTGGAGAGGACTACTCCAGGGACGTCGCAGCAAAATGGCGTTGCAGAGAGGATGAACAGGATATTAACGGAGTGTGCCAGGAGCATGTGATTACATGCAGGTCTGCCTAAGACATTTTGGGTGGATGCGATGCATATGACAACTTACTTGATTAATCATGGGCCATCAGTTCTATTGGATTATAATATTCCAGAGGAGGTTTGGAGTGGCAAGAAGATCAATCTCTCATATTTGCGAGTATTCGGTTGTGTGACACATGTTCATATCAATGACCATATCAGGGACAAGCTAGAGACTAAGTCACAAAAATGCACATTCATTGGATATGGCATTAATGAGTTCAAGTATCGTCTTTGGGATGAGAAGAATATGAACATCATCAGAAGCAGGGATGTGATATTCAATGAGGAGGTGATGTACAAGAACAGGGATAATGCCAATGATAGCCAAAGTAATGGGATTAGCACTATGGATACAGGTGGATCCGAGTACATGGATTTGGAGAAACTTCCAGATGGGGGAGACAAAGTCAATTTTGACTGAAGAACGGAGGAGGCTCCAGGTGCAGAGACGACTACCCAAGGCATGGAGCTTAGGAGGTCATCTAGGATACCCAAATCGAATCCTAAATATCTCTCATCACTTGATTATTTACTTTTGACAGATAGTGGAGAACTAGAGTGCTATGAAGAGGATATGCAAGTGAGTAAATCTCAGCAGTGGGAGCATGCGATGCAAGAGGAGATGGATTCTCTACACGCTAATAAGACATAGGAGTTAGTCCAACTACATGCACAGAAGAAAGCCTTGCATAACAAATGGGTCTATCGGGTCAAGAAGGAAAGTAATGAAAGCAAGAGATACATGACTAGGTTAGTCGTGAAGGGGTTCCAATAGTGTGAAGGAGTGGACTATACGAAGATATT
>NC_033800.1:93980005-94017910 GCF_001876935.1 Asparagus officinalis
CCCCCCGTTGTGAAGCTCATCACCATCAGAGTAGTGTTGATCTTAGTAGCTGTAGAAGATCTCTACCTTGAGCAGTTAGATGTGAAGACTGCCTTTCTTCATGGTGATTTGGATGAAGAAATCTATATGAAGCAACCTGTTGGTTTTATTGAAGAAGGAAAGGAAGAGATGGTGTGTAAGTATAAGAAGAACTTGTACGGATTGAAATAGGCCCGAGACAGTAGTAAAAAAAGTTCGACAACTTCATACAGAACTGTTGTTTGTGGAAAATTTTGCAGTAAAAGAAATAAAGAAAAATTGATTTGTATTCCTTTAATCTCAGTTACAATTGGATTTCCTGATTACAAAAGAGAGGAGAATAATCTGGATTCTCACCTTTGTTTAAATCTAGGTTCTTCACGGTGGTGATGAGATGCCTCCCTCGAATGCTCGCGTCGAGTTTGCTTCTCGTTGACGATCCGATGTCTTGTTTCACTGGAACGTGGTCTTCTCCTCACGATTTGACGTTGTGGAGAACTCTGAACGAGTTTAAAACTCTATGAAAGAGTTGATTTAACCGAAAGTCGGTTATAAGCCAAGGATGAAGAAGATCTTGTTGCACCAAAGGATGAATGCCGATCTCTCAATCTATGATGCTCCAAGATCTCCCCCTTTGCTGCCAAGAAGTTCTAACAGACCGCTCGAACCCCTGAACTGAATTGATTTTCAATTATTTATAGGGGATTAAGGGGTGTAACCACCTCCTTAATTCGCTCCTAAGTGGGGCTAATGTGATGTAACCGCCCCTTAAATCACTCCTGAGTGGAGTTGTGATCCCCTCGGATCGTGGAAAACGGTTTTGGAACCGTTCAGCTCGTATTTGAATGAGTCAAATGCAGGACCTGTATTCTGGAACGAAATCTGTGTTTGAACGCAGTGTTTGCGAGCTGCGTCTGGCAGCGCTTGGAGCTGCGTTGGGTAGCAGTTGGAGCTACGTCTGGCAGCGGTTGGAGCTGCGTCTGGCAGTGCTTGGAGCTGCGTTGGGCAGCGGTTGGAGCTGCGTTGAGCTGCGTTCGGAGCTGCGTTGGGCAGCGGTTGGAGCTGCGTTGAGCAGCGGTTGGAGCTGCGTTGAGCAGCGATTGGAGCTGCGTTGAGCTGCGTTCGTGGCTATGAACGCGATGCGTCTTGATGCTGGTGTGCGGGGAGAACTTCCACAGTTTGATTTGAAGAGACCGTTGATTTGTAGTCTCTTTCTGTCGAAGCATTGCAAAGATCATCATTTTGTAATCTTTGCTTTAGCTCTCTGATATATGAGAGTCGTCAGATTGTAACTCCCGAAGTTGATTATGAAGGCTTGTTTGATTAGAGCTTCCATCAGTTGTCGTGAAGGTCGTCAGATTGTAACCTTTAGCGATCTACGTGAAAGTCTTCAACTTGTAACCTTCTGGAAGTCGTCAGATTGTAACTTCCATCATCGGTGTTTTGATGGGGATCAGCTATCTATTATGATTTTTTGACAGCCTACAACTGTTTGGGGAGAAAATTATTTTCTTCATTAAGGTATTCGTTACAACTTAAGTCATTACAATGAAAATAAAAAGATAGTCTTTTTATAAGACTCTTACACAATAAAAATAAAAAGTACAATTCTCGTAAAAACAAACGCAGAGATCGTTTATCGGTCTTCTGTTTGCGTGGGATCTTTGCCTGTGTCGGGATTAATCCGTGGACCACCGAACGATCAGATCAGATCCGGAGTTTCGTTGATTCGTGAAGGAATCAAGAAACCAAAGTAATTATCTCCGTAACAGCGAGATTATCACTCTTCTCGAGATCACTGCAACGGGGCAATTTCAAGGCAAAGAACCGGGCTGCAGATCTGATGAACTCCTCTTTTTTATGCTGAAGAATTTGCTGAAGTCTCATCCTCCTCTCTGAAATTCGTGGCTCTTCAGTCCTCAATTCAGCAGGGTTTCGCCGACGCTCGAGAATTCCAGATCTGAAAAAATAAAGGCCCTGGAGTTGTATTTATAGGCTTCAGGACCCCTGTTTTCGGATAAGAACGGTCGATTCCCCTTATCCTTAGTTGTAACCACTTAACCACTTTTATGGATGATATTTTTTATCAGTTGGAGCAAATCCAGACGGTTAATAGTGGAAAAATGACTCAAAACAGCTAAAAACAATATTTTTGGGTCTGCGGACACTCATGGATGTCTCGGCCATCCCCTTGGTCGAGACACCACTTGGTGTCTCGCCGAGGTTTGGCTTTGTGAATTCTGTCCGTTTCCACTGTATTTTCTTCATCCGAACTCGGAATCACGTGATTCAAAAAGCATCAGAAAACCAACGAGGAGATCTATAAACTCACATGATTGAATCATATGTGAAATGAATGGGACATGAGGGGCGCTTTGTCTTTCGTAAGTAACGTGCAGCTCGCGGTCCATTCGTGTTTCCGTTGTTCTAAAATTCCGTTGCTTCGCATGGTCCGTCGACTCACCTCATGCGTTTGTCATCGTCATATGAGCTTTTATGACTTGAATAGCGATGTTCATCGTCTTCTCTCTGTCTCGAGCCACGTGCGGGGACCTATAGGTAATTTTTGATACCTACAAGAATAATAGCTATAGAAGATGCAATTCAGATCATTGTTGCTACTTCAAGAGGTTCGAGTCCAGTTTTATCATATTATTATTATATGTTAATGATATGTTAGTTGAAGGACTGAGTTTAGAGGAGATAAACAACTTAAAAAATTAGTTGGCAAAGGAGTTTGCTATGAAGGATCTGGATGTAGCAAAGCAGATTCTAGGGATGTGAATCGGTAGAGATAAAGCTGAAGGGACGTTGAGGTTGAATCAAGATGAATACATCGAGAACGTGCTTCAGTAGTTCAACATGCAGGATGCTAAGGTTGTTAGCACGCCCTTAGAAGCCAATTCAAGTTATCTAAAGAGTAATCGCCTAAGACTGATGCAGATAGAGAGCATATGAGAAGGGTGCCATATTCTTCAGCCATTGGGAGTCTCATGTACACGATGGTTTTCACGAGGCCGAACATTGTCCATGCAGTGAGAGTTGTGAGCAGGTTTGCAAGCAATCTAAGGAAGTAGAATTGAAAGGCCGTGAAGTAGATATTACGCTACTTGAAAGGGACTATAGAAAAAACCATATGTTTTAGGAGAAAAGAGTTGGTACTGCAGGGATACATGGATGTGGACTTCACCAGTTATTATGATACGAGGCGTAGCGTCATGGGGTATGTTTATACCTTGGCGTCGACAGTAGTGAGTTAGGTTTTACGTCTGCAGAAGATTGTAACTTTGTCTACAACTGAAGCTGAGTATGTCACGATGACTGAAGCAAGAAAGAAGATTATTTGGTTGAACAGGTGTCTGGAAGAGTTGGATCTGAAGTAAGGGAGAGGAGCTCTTTATTGTGACAGTCATAATGCTATACATCTTGCCAAGAATCTAATATATCAAATCAGAACAAAGCACATCGACGTAGGATACCATTTTATACGCTCGCTGATTGAGTACTGAAAGTTACATCTAGAGAAGATTTTGGGGAGTCAAAATCCTGCGGATATGTTGACAAAAACAGTGATCATTGACAAAATGGAGTTATGCATAACTTCAGTTGGCCTTCACGTGTAGGAGATGAAAACGGAGCAACACCAAGAGGATCGTCGGGTTGATGATGACTAAAGAATGGATTTTTTTTTCTTGTAAGAGGATGCTTACGAAAAAGGAAGAGTTCGAGTGAGCTTGTTGATTGTGCTATGGTCTCCAAGTGGGAGAATTGTTAGTCTAAGGGATGTAGACTCAAAGCTGCAATCAAAAAATTGTTGGATAGTAGGTTTCCTAATCTGTTTTGGTAACATGATTCTTAATCTGTTTTGATAACAGTATTCTTAATCTGCTTTGGTAACAGGTTATTAGGATTCTTACTCTGTTTTATTTTTTGGTTTTAGGATTCCTAATCTGTTTTGGTTTTAGGTTTTCTATATATATGGAACGCCTTAGAAGAGATTAAACATCAGAAAATAGTGTTTTGAGAGAATTCTTTAGAGAGATCTCAGAGAGATTAGATCCTATTTGTGGGCATTGTAATCTTCTTTAATATTAATCAAAGAATTATGTGGTGTGACTTCCGAGGATGTAGGCACGATTGCTGAACCTCGTTAAATTTGGTGTGTTCTTTCTTGTTTACTTTCCTGCAAGCTTTTATCTTTTATTACTATGATTTTTTTCTACTATTTTACACTCAAACACAAGATCCGAAAGGGCAATTGTTCGATTTGATTGTTTCGAATCCCCAATAGTTTGTGAATTAAATGGCAAAAATGAATAATGGGCTTACATTGTCAACAGAAGGATTCAAACCTGCGCAGTCAAAAATACCAACAGATTTCGACTCTGTTTCCTTTACCACTCGGACGTATCACCGATGTTTGCAATTTATCAAATATATTTTATTTAATAAAACAATATACTTCTCTGAGCCGTACGGATCATCCTCTTTCAGTTCTCAAGTGCCAACTGAATGACGAATATAGCTTGTGCTTTTCTTGCTGTGTTTCGACTACTTTTTAATCTAAAATGTCACAAAAGATTAGTGATTAGAAACTATTTGAACAGTTACAAATAAAACCACCAAGTCTATAAACTGAATTACAAATAACAATACCTGTCACCTTAATCAAGGAGACCTAATTTATTTAGCATATATACGGAGGTATAAATGAATGAGCGTCAACACGTGACTATCTGAAGCTGAGACAAGTGGTGACATGCATAAGCTCATGATTGGTATATGCGTAGTTTAGACTATTACCTATATATGGTATTAAGGGAATCTGTGTTGTGAGGTTTAATGAGAGAGAGAGAGAGAGAGAGAGAGAGAGAGAGAGAGAGAGAGATGGGAAAAGGATGGGCGATCGCTCTTCACGGTGGAGCCGGAGACATTCCCTTGATGCTACCTCCTGAGAAGAGGATCCCAAGAGAGGAAGCCCTCCGCCGCTGCCTTGATCTTGGCATTGCCGCTCTCAATGACAACAAGCCCCCACTCGATGTTGTCGAGCTTGTCGTATTATTTTTCATCTTAATTTCTCCCTCTTTCTATTTATTGTTTAAGTTTCAATCTAATCTAATTTACAGAATTATATTCACAAGTTCAATCTAATCTAATCTATTTATTGAGACTTCCACCTATATATAAGGGTCATTGATAATTAAATTGCACTTACATTCTTCCCTTTATTAGTTAATGAGAAGGAGATATACATCCTGAGCTTTTTTTGTGAACACCCTTTTAGTGGTATCCAGAAATTAAGACAGATCAGTGATCATCTATGATGTCCACCAACACCGTGTTCAGCCTGGTTTACGACACTTTTGATAAGATTTAAGGGAATCATCTATGCTTTTTATTTGAATGGGAAAATAGGATTAATGTAGCGGATCTTGAAAAATTTTTGGGATGATATATGCCTACTGGTTTATAGCGTCTAAGTGACCTAATTAAAAAAAGGGCAGTCTGGTGGATGAAGCTCCCGCTATATATGAACGGGTGCGGGAACGGATGGGCCACTTTTGAGTCCATTGAGTCTTACCTTACATTTTTCAGAAGAGGATGTCTCCACGAATTGAACACGTGACCTTCAAGATCACATGAAGGTCACACGGCGACAACTCTTACTGTTGCACGAATGGAACTAGTTTCTGCTTTGTGTTATATTAGGGTGCTACTACAGGGACTCCACAGGGGTCCAAAATAGGGGACCTAATGGGGGGACAGGTGAGGTGCCATCCATTAACGCATGATGCATTGTTCATGAACAGTGCATCATGCGTTAGGGGGGGCACCTCACCTGTCCCCCCTTGGGTCCCCTAATTGGGGTCCCTGAGGCATTTTTGTTTTCTAAATTGCTTCGTCCTTTCCATTATTCTCAATTAAAAATGCTGCCAAAGATAACTCTCGAGTTCAGAGGAATTATTGTATACTGAAAACCTCTTTGCACATTTCCCATATGGACTAAATTTACATACTTACTCATTTAGGTTTTGGCATCCTCGCTAGATTAATTATCTTGGGGATGTGGGATTCAATTAAATACAGCATGAAAAGCATAGGCCAATATCGTGAACATCAATAGCTGCTACTTGTCATGATCTTTTGTACATTCCTTTGACTGGAATTCTTTGCAGGTTCGTGAATTAGAAAACTGTCCACACTTCAATGCAGGCAGAGGTTCAGTATTGACTTATGCTGGTACAGTTGAAATGGAAGCATGCATTATGGATGGTAAAACAAAAATGTGTGGAGCTGTCTCTGGCCTTTCTACAGTTGTTAATGCCGTATCCCTTGCTCGACTTGTGATGGAGAAAACCCAACATATTTACCTAGGATTTGATGGTGCCGAGGCTTTTGCAAGGGAACAAGTTAGTTTACTTTTCTTTTCTTTTTTTCTCTTTATTTGTCTTTCCTAAGAATTCGAATCTACTAATACCGTATTTATGGTTGCATGATATAGAAAATAAATTAGGTTCTTAATAACTGATATGAATGCAGTATTAAATTGAGCTTCATGCATGGAATTTATGATTTAGTAGTTTTATAACTTTACCTTGGTAATTTGCACATTATCACATGCATTCCTCCCATTCTCTGAATCATGTTGGTTAAGATATATTATGGATTATGCAACATTTCTGTTCCAATGTTTTCCTTTTTGAGAAAAAAGTCTACAGACGAAATGTAGGTGAATTATGTTGGAGAAGTTCATCATTTGAGATTTTAGCTTGAAAATTTTAGACATTCTGGTTAAAGTTCAAAGTTTATGAAACCATAAATTTTTATCTTCACCCACAAAAAAACATCAGAAGCTAGTCTTCAAAACTTAAAAGCTAGGAAAAACTACAATCAGATTTGGACATATTTAAACTAAGGGCCCATTTGAATGACAAGAAGTATCTTAACTAAAAAGTAAATCAAAGAAGTAACTTAAAAAATTATGAAGTAGGAAGTAATGTAAGTAGTACTGTTTTTGTTTGTTTCACATATTTACAGAAGTTGCAGAAATAGTACTTCCTCCTTTTCATTTACATTTTTTTTTATTGTTTGGATAGCTCTTGGTTAGGAAGACAGGAAGAGGATCTTTGAGATTTTATTTAGAGTGAGGCATATCTACAAATAAAAAAACTAATTTTATTTTTTAAATGGATACACAGTTCAGGTACTTTCTGAGGTATTCCGAGCCATGCGCTCTATGCTTGTTAGCTTATGAGATTTATGGGCTGGTTAGAAAAGAATAGTTTGTTGAATGTTAGATGCCCAGAGACTGAAAAATAATAAATCCAAATTATCGTACATGTAATGGTTTGACTGATTTATACTTTAGTAATCATTATTGTCTGTTGGATATTTTTTTTTGTTGTGTCCAAACCTGCTAAATGTTAAAGGATTATGCGGACTGAGAATATAGATCCTGAAATTACACAGCTCGGTTATTTCACCTTTTTTTTGCTGTAGTTTTCCTCCTCTCTTTTTATTAATGTCTGAAGGCTTCATCTCAGCATGTGCAATTTTATCGGAAAACCTCTTCTGTTTTTAGCTATGCTATCGCATAACTTCTAACTGATTGGAATAAATCTAAATTACTCAGGGTGTTGAAACTGTAGATACATGTCATTTCATAACATCCGAAAATGTGGAAAGACTAAGAAGAGCGAAGGAAGCCAACCAAGTGCAGGTATGCAGTTTCTCTGATAATTGATCCCTCTGCGTCTTTCCTTAATGTGCACTAAATAATGGCATCTAACTTTATTGATATTGCTTAACAATCGAATATTGACAGTACTATCATTTGACAAAGGTGACTTTCACCACGAGCTTAAAAATCAGTAGCTTTTTTATTATTTCTGTCAATTACAAAAAGGTATTACCTTTCGTTATGCGCCGGGCAGTGGGTTCCAGGATTTACGTATGAATTGTTATCCAAACATGCTATGTAGCTTATATATCATTAGTCTGTCTCTGTTTTCTGTAACTTATCGACGCATGATATGTTATAACAAAACTTAGGAAGTTAATAAGGCCAGTGAGCTCCCTTAATTAAACAAAGAGGAAGAGGAAAAAGCATTGACATCCTCAATAGTTGCAGAATATACCCTCACATGTCAAGCCCTTAGCACTCTGCAGTGGCTGACCTAGGAATTATGAGAAGGAGGGGCCAAAAAAATTAATAGCTAAATATGATAATATGCATAAAAAAATATGTTATTCATTATTATCTAAACATCACTAGCAAGACTTCCAACATTGATTTTCAAATTAGAATATAGTGTTTACAACAATATTCTTCTTGCCTTAATTCTTGAAATCTTTTCATGACGTCTTCATAATTAATATTATAAAATATATCTTTTTCAATATAGACACCAAATAACCATTCATGTACGCGTCTCTCATTCTATTTTAAGGTCATTCTTAATAATTTTTATTGTCAAAAATCTTCTTTCAACACTTGTTGTTACAACGGGCAAGATTAGTGTCAACTTCACCAACTTGTACATTAAAGGATATAAAGTATCAATATTCCATTTAACCAACTTCTTAGCAAATTTACCAATTTCTTAATTATCAAAACATTCATGATGAGTAGCTACATAAGAGATACAATTTTTCATAGAGTTTCAGTTTTAGTGCAAAGGCTTTTTACACTTTAGCCCCCTTCATTTATTGGAAATTGAGATCTAGAATTCAATGGCTCAAAGAGGGTGATAACGATACGGCATTCTTTCACAAATCTGCTTCCCACCATAGGAAAATTAACCACATCCCTCACCTCTCTATCAATAACATCATTCTTTCTTCTATAACAGAAATCAAACAAGCTTTCTTTTACTACTTCTCCAATTTTTTCAAATCCCATGCAGATTCTAGGTTCAATATCAATTGGGACTTGTTATATTCACCTTCTACCATTGATCTACCCCCCTTAGATTCTCCTTTCTCTGCGGAAGAAATCAAATAAGCAGTTTTTGACCTCCACCCAGACAAATCCTCAAGCCCTGATGGTCTCCCTATCCTCTTTTGCCAGAAATTCTGGTCGGTTATCCATCATGACATCACCTCCTTCATTCAGTCTTTGCATTCAAATGTCTATCCTCTTCATAACATCAACTACTCTTTCATCTGTCTCATTCCCAAGAAGGACGGGGCAGACAACCCTGCAGACTTTAGACCTATTAGCCTTATCAACAGCTTAGTGAAAATATTCTCTAAAATCTTAGCTAACAGGCTCAGCCCCTTTATCCCCTCTTTGGTAGATAATTCCTAGTCTGCCTTCCAAAGTGGCAAATCATCACTTGACCCCATCCTTCTCGCTCATGAGTTGATCAACCATTGTTCTACTGGCAAAAAAGATATGTGTACCATAAAATTTAACTTCTTCAAAGCTTTTGATTGTTGCACTCGAACTTTCTGCTTTCCCTTCTTCAAGCCAGAGGTTTCAGTCCTATTTGGTGCCACTGGATTCACTATATCCTATCATCTACCAAATCAGTTGTTCTTGTTAATGGTTCCCCCACACCTTTCTTCAAATATCACAGAGGACTCAAACAAGGTGATCCCCTCTCTCCCTTACTATTTCTATTAATTATTGATGCTCTTAACAAAATGATTATAGATAGTGTTCAAGCAGGAGATCTCTCATAGCTGAATATCAAGGGTGAGCTTAACCATATCAGAACCCTCCAATTCACCGATGACACCCTTAATTTTTACAAAGCAACCCTCAGTGACATCTTTACTCTCAAAACCATTTTGTTCTTATTCGGTCATATATTAGGGCTTAATGTCAACCAGTCCAAAACTCAACTCTTTTACCTAGGTAAAGTTCCCTGTAGGGGAGCTCACCTGGCCAATTCTCTGTCTTGTGCAGTTGGTTCCATCCCTTTCCATTACCATGGTCTACCTCTCCAGAAAACTTACGTTATGGAAAAACAAGTCCTTGTCAATTAGAGGTAGACTCACTCTAATAAATTCAGTTCTATCCTGTCTCCTTCTATACTATATATCATTTTTAAACTCCCTACCGGCTCACCAAGGCTATAGATAAAAATCAAAAGATCCTTCCTATGGGGTGGTCATCAGCAGACCACATCAGCTAAATGCTTGGTCAATTGGAGAAAAATTTGCACTGCTAAGAGTGAGGGTGGATTAGGAGTCATCAACCTACAATCTTTCAACACTACTCTCCAATCTAAATGGATATGGAAAATTTTAGATAGAAAATCTTACATCAGTAAAGTCTTTTCTCTATATACTCCTCTAATTTTTTCAACCCAATATCTAGCCCCCCTAAAGCTTCAGCATCAAAACCGATTAAAGATCTTTACTCTATACAAGACCCTTTCTTTAGCCAGGTTATTTGGCAGCTAGGTGCAGACAATACATGCAGATTTTGGGTGGACAAATGGGTGGGAGATAACACTTTCAGTAGCGGGGTAGCCGGAGCGATGAAGGGGGGTTGAGGAGAGAGAGGGTACGGTGGAGGAGGCTGTCGGAGGGGCTGTGGGGGAGGGGGGTGTGGGTGGTTGCAGGGATCTGAGAGAGAGAGCGCATAGACAGGAGAGAGAAAGATAATGTTGGTGGCGGCTGTATTCGTGAACAGGAGAGGGTTTTGGTTACGGGATATTTATATACATATATAATATTAGGGTTAGGGTTAGGTATTTAAAGCAAAAAATAATTAAAATAAATAATTACGGGTATTTAAAAATTAAACTAATTACGGAATAATTATCTACTAAAACATACCAGTTGTATTAACAACCGCTGATACGCAACTGAAGAAATAATACTATAAATTGTACAATTATATAAGAATAATTAATAAAACATATAATTATTTATTTTAAAATCAAATAATTATGGAATAATTATCCACGCGATAAAACGTACCGGTTGTGCTAATACGACAGCTGATACGCAATAATTAAAATAATACAATAATTTACACAAATAATACGTAATTAATAATTCAACAGAATACACGAAATAATACGTAATAGTAACAATAATACAACGTATTATTTAAAATAATATGTAATAGTACTGATAACACAACAGATTAATTCTAGAAATTTTTACCGCACAAAATAAATTTATAAATATTAAAATTATTTAAATAAATATAAAATTTAGACTTTAAAGAGTGGAAAATTCTAGAAAATCAAGAAAAATACAAATACTCTTTTAAAAATCATAATTAATATTTTTAAAATACGAAAAAAATTATTTTAACTAGTATTAAATTTTACGGTCATTACAAACAAGCTCAACACTAAAGATAATCTCTCAAAACAAGGATGGAACGGGGAACAAATCTGCTCTCTATGCAAGAACGAAGTTGAAACGCATGATCATTTCTTTAATAATTGCTCTATCACCAGACAAGTTTGGTCTATTCTTATCCAGTATGAACAGATAGGGAACTGGCCACAAGATATTAATTCTCTCTTCTCAGTTAAGAACACCCACTTGTCTAACAGGAAGCTTAAATTTTCTTGGAGGGTCATCTTCCCTTGCTGCTACTGGTGGATCTGGACCAGCAGAAACAACCTTGTCTTCAATGATATTCATGTATCCTCCAACACGCTAATCTAGCTCGTTTCACTCTTTTCTGGATAGGAGCATCAAGCAGTAGAAAGACAGCAGCTCTCCACAAGGCAACCTTAGATCTGGGACTGAAGGAGTTGGCCAAAGACTGTAGGGGTGATGCAGAGGGAGAAAACTTCTAATCTACCACCTCCCTAGCTTTTGCAGTGATCTTCTAAGTCTTTTGTAATTAAATTAGCAAACTTTCCAGTTGATACTTCTCATCTCTTTAGCTATGATCCTATTGGAATAGATGGAAACAAAGCAGCTATGGCCTGGATGGTGACGACAAGGTCCGCTCCCCTCCGACCACATCTTCTTTTGGTTCCACCCCCTATTTTTACTTCCAAAAAAAACTATACACCTTTTTTGGATATTTAAAAAGTTCCATTACCACCAGAATAGAAGGTCAAAAAAATACTCTTATGCATACGCAAGGAAAACAAAAGACAAGATATTCTAATATAAAGCAAATTCAAAAACTACAAACATGAGACAACTCAAGCATTGAACAAGATAGAATGTAACTTACTGGGTACGAAGGGGCGGTCTGATGGTACACTTTGCAGGTGATTTTTTTCTTGCTAATGTGCACCTCCGCTGAGATCTAATGGCGAAAAAGAAGAAGAATAGTGGGAAAAAATCTTTAACATTGGCCTTAGAGCTGCTAATTCGAGTTTGGCTGACTCTAGGGATCATTTTGATGTTAGTTTCGTTGATGACGATGAAGGATCTTCCTCAATAATGGGTTCTACTGGCCTTAAGGGGGAGAATAAGAAGAGATCCATGGTTGATATTCTTCATTCTACAACTGCTATTGTAACTCCTCAGATGATTGGAGTTCAAATCAGACAACTTAGTAAGTCTCCTCTCTCTTTAAATGGCTCTAAGAGAGTGTCCTGGGCTGACGATATTGATTTAGAGAAGGATTCTCCTTGTTCTTCTTGTTCTCTACATCAATCTCCTTTTTCATCAAGAGATCTTGGTACTGCTCCATTGATTTCAAAATCAAAGCCTGATTCAGTTACTGTTACATTGAACTCTGTTGATTGTCTAATTAATGGAGATAGTTTGAATAATGGGGATAATCTTAGTTCAAATGTTGAGATTTTGGGGAATGAGAATCATGTTTCTCCTCCTGAGGGTTCTATAATTGTTGTTAATCCTTCGGATCAAAACCTGAACAAAGAAAAGCTGGGCAAGTCTTTTTTCAGACAACAGGATACCAAGTTGTGGCTTAGATCTGAGTTGTGTTCCATTTGAAATGCATGATACAGTTACTTTTGATGAAGAGGAATGGAATGAGGGTGCCTCTATATGGAAATTTTCTCTTGTTGGTCAAGTGTTGGGGATCAATGTTAGATTCCAAGCTATGGAAAACTTTGTTAAAAAAGTATGGGCTCATATTGCAAATCCTGAAATATGTCTTCGTAGAGAAGGATTTTTTCTTTTTAAATCCAATACTAGAGAAGATATGAATGAAATTCTTACAAGAGGTCCTTGGTTTTTTAGCTCTAGACCTCTCTTATTAAAAGTCTGGTCATTGAGTGAGGATTTTGACAAAGTGGATGAATGTATTTATCCTATGTGGATATAGCTACCTACACTTATGCTAAACCTGTGGAATGAGAAAGGTATTAGTAAAATTACAAGTCTCATTGGTAGGCCTATAGCTACTGATAAACTTACTACAAATAGGCAAAGATTGGCCTATGCAATGGTGTTAATTGAAGTTAAATTGCCCACCTCTCTTCCTAATCAGATTGTTGTGAATGGTCCAAATGGAAAACAATATAATTAGAAGATAATCTATGAATTGAAACCAAGAGTGATACGGGTGTATCTCCTCTTCGGAACTTATTGATCCTCATGAGAGATTGAGGATAGATGATTCTCATGATTACTTAAGAATAGAGGTATAAAATAATACAGTGGAACGCAGGTCGAAGCATGGAACGAGACGACGAATCGAAGAATCGAAGCATCCAATTTTTAGCTCGTGAATCGACTCATACATGCATATGAGTCGACTCATCAGGTTGAGTCGACTCATGCCTGTCATGAGTCGACTCACGAAACCCAGCCGTTTTGTCAAAAGTTTCTGACCAGTCGACTCATGACTGTCATGAGTCGACCCATATGTCATGAGTCGACTCATATATGCACATGAATCAACTCATGATGGTTTCCTGGTTCGTTTAGGTTTCTGTTTACACGAATTCCTGTGGGGTTTAGGCTTGGTTATTTACCACTTTGTCATCCATGTTGTTACACATATATAAGGGATTGTTTTAGGGGTTTAAAACAATCAAGAGAGATTAGATTGTATTAGAGAATTGAGAGAGATTGTTCTCCAATTCTAGTGAGATTGTAAGAGATTGTAAACTATTTAATTCTCATAATCTAGAGAAGGGATTTTCCTTCACCACCACTGAATTATCCTTGTGTTCTTGTTATTTTTTTCTCAACCATCTTTGATAATTCCGCAATCAAAGGTGCTCGCACGACGACTCTTATCAAGTTGGTATCAGAGCGATCAAATCCTGTGAAGGGAGCATCCTGTATATGGTCCTGACTCGATCGCAATATAAGAAGTTAGACGAGATCCTTATTTTATTAGAAGGGGTCCAGAAATTAAGGAAGAAGAAGATGACTGAAGGAGATAGTTCAACGAGGCTAGATGTATTAGAGAAACAGATGGAGACAATAAGTTCGACTCTCACATAACTCATCAATATCTTTCAAGAAAAGGACAAAAAGGAGGAATCTTCTTCGAAAGGCAAGAAGAAACTTGTAGAGTCCGATGGAGAATGCGAGAAATCTGATTCTGATAGGGAGGCCGAGACTGTCAAAACTGTTCCGCATCAAGAGGGTAAAAATTACTACCAAATTTTAAAAATTGATTTTAAGATGGAGATTCATGTTTATGATGGGAGTGTCAATGTGGAGAAGCTCGATGGTTGGATCGAGCGTATGGAGATGTATTTCACTCTCTATGGATATTCATCCAAGGAGAAGATTGTATTCGCGACTTTGAAGCTTTCAGGGCATGCGTTGATGTGGTGGAAATTGTACTACAAACAGGAGAAGAAGGTGGTGTCGTGGAACAAGTTTAAGGAGCTACTGAGAAAGCAGTTCTATTCAGTGGGGTTCCTTGAGGAGCGTTGGTACAAGTGGTACGGCTTGCGCTAAAGATTCAATCAGATCGTTCAAGAATATACGACGGAGTTTCAGCAGCAGACGATGGTTCTCAACATCGCGATGGAGGAATATTCCATCTTTATGAAGTATATGGCGGGCCTGAATGAATATATCCGAAAGGAGATGAAGTTGTTCACAGTCGAGTCCTTAGCAGAAGCGAGTGTAAAGGCCATTACCATTGAGGGCAGGTCAAAGAAGGGTAACGAAACGAAGGGAGACTCCAAACAGACATGAGGCAAGTCGAGTGGCTCTCATCCTAATGAAGAGAAGAAGAAGGGTGATTCGGGGAAAGCAGGATTGACATGCAATCACTGCAAACAGACAGGACACGTAGTTGATCGTTGTTGGGAGAAGTATCATCATCTGAAGCTAAAAGGATTGAAGAAAAAGAAGGAGAAGAAGGCATATGTAGTAGCTCAGGGTCCGAAGGAAGTTCCCGGCATGACAGCACCCAATAGCAGTCTCAACCTTATGGCGGGGAAGCAGAACACGACGGAGGACAAAGACCTGAGGGAGCAGCTCTTTGTTTTGAAATTTCAGGTCAAGACCAGCTTGGTTAATGCCATAGTGAATCTAAGGATCCAGAAGAATTTGATATCTGACACCTTGGTTCAAAAGCTAGGATTGAAGACGGTTAAACATCCGTAACCTTATCCTTTAGGGTGGATTTAGAAGGAGGCGGAATTGAGTGTAGTCAACCAATGCACTTTTAGATTTATACTTCATAAGTCGTATATTGATGAGGTCACATGTGATATCGTTTCGTTGGATGTTTGCCAAGTAATACTGGGCAATCCTTATTTGTGGGATAGGTTTGCGGTCTACGATAGGCGAGCCCAGAAGTATACGTTCACCAAAGAGGGCGAGCAATTCATATTTCGTTCGACATCTCTTCCACAGGAAACGAGTTTGGTGACAATGACTCAAGCAAAGAGGCTAGTGAATACAAGCAAGAGGTTTATATTGTTAGTCATTAGGCCTTATGAGGAGCAGCTGAGTAGGGTGTGCTTGACTACCTTGAGAAAGTTTCAGGAGGGAGAGCTTGACAGGTTGAAAGCCAAGTACGTGGACTTGTTTTCGGAGATCACGGGACTACCACCACGATGGGGTGTGGAACATGAGATTATGTTGACCGACGAGAGTTCTTTGCTGAATATAGGTCTATACCGCATATCTGTAGAGGAGTCTTAGGAGATCAAGAGGCAAGTTCAGGGGCTTTTACTTTTGGAGACATGAGTGATTGTACCGAGTTGTTCCCCTTGCGGGTCACCAGTGTTGTTGGTACCCAAAAAAGATGGAGGCTGGCGTATGTGTGTGGATTACTAGGCGCTCAACAAGATAACCATCAAGAATCGATACACATTACCTCGGATTGATGATCTTATGGACCAGTTGGAAGGAGCGAGGTTTTTCACGAAGCTGGATTTGAAGTCTGGTTACCATCAGGTGAGAATTCGGGAGGATGACACTTGAAAGACTGCGTTCAAGCCCAATCAGGGCCTGTTCGAGTGGTTGGTGATGCCGTTTGGATTGTGCAATGCTCCAGCTACCTTTATGAGACTTATGAACGATTTGTTGCGACCCTTGTAGGCGTATAAAATTACTTATAGGTCCCTTAGCACAGCTCGACACTAACCGACGAACCATCGGGCGACGTATCTAAACGCGAGCGTTAGTCCACAACGCCGAAGCCATGTGACACGCAATGAAGCGGATTAACGAGGCGACGAGGTTAACGAACCGCACGCAAACAATGGAATACATCCATTCGCATGCGGAATCAAGCTAACAGTTCGGTGAGTCAACGAGTCATCCAACCATAGAACGGATTTGAACTCAAACACCGAAGCGGGTTTACTACCAAATCGGGATTCAGATCAACAAATCAGAGTCCAAATCAACCACGAGACCGGAAAAAACAGCAAAACCCAAACACCAAAGGGGACTCGGCCAAAACCGAGCCACCTCTAGGTGGCTCGGTGGCCGAGCCACCTATAGGTGGCTCGGCCCAAGCCTAGCCACCTATAGGTGGCTAGGTGGCCGGCCAGATCTGTGCCCGGGCACAGATCTGAGAGCCTATAAATAGCCCCCCTTGGTTCATTTTTGAGAGGGTGGAACTTTTGGAGCCGAAACTCTGCCGAATTGAGAACTGAGCTTGGAGTTTTGAAGACTTGAAGACTTGGACATTCAGATCTGGTTCTTGGCGAGCATCCACGTCACAAAAGGCAGGAGTTCGAGAGAGAGAGATCAGATCTGAGATCTACACGAAGTAATACTCCGGATCAAAGCTTGGCCTTTGATCCCGAGAACTAAAGGCTATTATTTCCTTGGTGAAATAGTACCCCCCGGCTGTTACTTCCTTAGTGAGATAACACCCATCAAATCGTGTAGATCCGACCGGATCCAGATCGCGCGGTGGTCCACGGATTAACCCCAGCGTTGGCAAAGAACCCATAAAAGCGAGTGACCGCAAAACAGGAGCTCGTGATTCGTTCGAAAGGAAAATTGTAATCTTTTTTTATTTTTTCTTTGATTTCGTTGTAACCGGATCTTATAAAAAGACTGGACTTTTTGTAAGCAAAAAGCAATTACTTGATAAAACAATGACATCAAGGAAGAAAATAATTTTTCCCGCGAACAATCTGGCGAAAGAAGTTCTTAAGGAAGCGCACGAAGGAGAATGTGGTGCGCATCAGCCTGGGCCCAAACTGTATGATCGCATCAGGAGAATGGGATATTTTTGGCCAACGATGGTTCGTGACGCAATCGAATACGCCCGAGAGTGTCATGCTTGTCAAATACATGCAAATTATATGCATCAGCCACCAGAGCAGTTGCACACGTCAACCAAGTCATGGCCGTTCGAGACATGGGGCATGGACATTGTCGGTCCTATTTTTCCCCCTTCAGTCAAAGGTGATCGATAAGAAGTTCTTAAGGAAGCGCACGAAGGAGAATGTGGTGCGCATCAGCCTGGGCCCAAACTGTATGATCGCATCAGGAGAATGGGATATTTTTGGCCAACGATGGTTCGTGACGCAATTGAATACGCCCGAGAGTGTCATGCTTGTCAAATACATGCAAATTATATGCATCAGCCACCAGAGCAGTTGCACACGTCAACCAAGTCATGTCGGTCCTATTTTCCCCCCCTTCAGTCAAAGGTGATCGCTTCATCCTCGCAATCACAGATTACTTCTCGAAGTGGGCTGAAGCAATTCCGCTTAGAGAAGTGAAGACGAACAACGTCATCAATTTCATCAAGCATCATGTCATATACCGACACGGCGTGCCAAGACAGATCATTCATGACAACGGTCCGCAGTTCACAACGCCTTCATCAGGTTTTGTGACAAGTTCAAAATTGAAGATGTTTCGTCGACAGCTTATTATCCCGCCGCGAATGGACTAGCTGAGGCGTTCAACAAGACGATCATTAAGATTTTGTCAAAGCTTGTAAAGACCAATAAACAAGACTGGGACGATAAACTCGGTGAAGCACTCTGGGCTTATCGCACCACCATACGCACACCCACGATTCAAATCCCATCCCTTCGGATCGCCCTCGCAACCGAGATGACGACGGAAGAACAGCATCAAAAACGTCTCGAAGAACTCGAGAGGTTGGATGAAAAGCGCTTGGAAGCTCAACAACACATTGAGTTTTATCAAGCTAGAATATTCAGGGCTTTCAACAAAAGAGTCCGACAGAGAAGCTTCAAGGAAGGAGATCTGGTCCTCGCTGCTCGCCGACCGATAATCCTCAACTCCAAGAAGAAAGGTAAATTCGAACCCAAGTGAGAATGACCGTTTGTGATAGACACAGTCTACTCAAATGTCGCATATCGCCTAATTACTCAAGAGGGCGACAGGCAATTAATGCCAATAAATGGGAAGTTCCTGAAAAAGTACTATCCCTAGTACATTCAGGATAACCCATTTACCGGGAAGTTCCTTGAAGAATATTGCACTTAATATTCTAGAGGATAACCCAAAATCTTTTTCACTACTAAAATCCCTCACTGATCAATTTCAATTGACAGTGAGTCCACCAAAAGTGTCCTTCTGGCCCTCTTGATTCTCTCCATGAACAAGAGGTCCACTTTCAATTCAGAGTCCCCTTTCGATAAACGAAAGAGCTCCCTTCTTTTTCTCTTTGGTTAAGCCCTCTCATGGCTATAACCGAAGTTGAAATTCCACTTCGATAAACGAAGAACCCAATCCTATAAAAGGTAAGTTTATCTAGATCTTCCGGATTCTCGGAGTGGAGATCCCACTCCTAGTTTCTTTTGCACTGGAAATAGAATATAAAATTCTTCCTTTCCAGAATCAAGGAATAGAATATAAAATTCTTCCTTCCTTGTATTCGGGTTCGTCTTCACCCTAAAAGAAGACCGGGAAATAGAATATAAAATTCTTTCTTTCCCGTACTGATCTTTTATAAAATTTATCAATTTAGGATTCATCCTAGGAAGTTTATCCCGAATCCTAAGCAGGGATAAGTCTGCGCCTAACACGCGCTGCCGATTTAGTCTTTCTCCATAGGAAAAGACACCAGAGTTCGATTCTGGGGTAGTCTATCTTGAAACCTAAGCAAGGATAAGTCTGCGCTTAACCTGCGCTGCCGGTTAGTTCTTAACCGTTAAAAAGAACACCCGTCCACATATTCAACATTGTGGCAGATTGTTATTAATAACACCAAAATCCATGCCTTACACGCATGGGGAATTTCATCCTGAATCCTAAGAAAGGATATGTCGACGCCTAACACGCGCCGCCGGTTTAGTCTTTCTCCGAAGAAAAAGATACCAGAGTTCGATTCTGGGGTATTTTATCCCGAAGCCTAAGTAGGGATAAGTCAGCGTCTAAAACACGTTGTTGGGTAGCGTATTCCCGTAACAATAGCGAAGTCTACGTATTCGAAGTCGTAGCATCAAGTCTAAGGGAGTTCATTCCTTTAGCACAACGTTACATGCGGAACGGATTTAGACAATTCGCATGTTAGCCCGATTCAAACGGTAGTCGGTAAAGGCTTATCAAACCTGTTGAAGGCTGGGGGTTAGCCAAAAATCCTAAAATCAACACCTAACACGTGTCGTCGGGTAGCCTATTCCCGTAACAAATGGTAAAGCCTATGTATTCAATATCATAGTACAAAGTCTTAGAGAATTTACTCTCTTAGCACAACGTTACATGCGGAATGGATTTAGACAATTCGCATGCTAGCCCAACTCAAACGGTAGTCGGTAAAGGCTAATCAAATCCGTTGATGGCTGAGGGTTTGCCAAAAATCCTGTGAGTATTATGGTCAATCATTCCAAACAGAATGAGGAATCATAATAAAGATAAATAAAAGGACCAAAAGTCAAAACATTCAGCAAATGGAATCACACATCAAGAACATGGCCAAAAATCTGCTGATTAAGCTTAGACAGCTTCTCATCATAAGCTTGCCTCAGTTCAACTCGGATGGACTCCTCGGTGGTGGCTAAAGTTTTCGCAGCAACCTCCTCTGTCTCAACCAACTTCTGTTTTAAGGACTTCAGCTCATCAGATAAAGCAGTGTGCACCTGCTGATCCTGTATCTTCGTCATCTGAAGAATACTCAAAGTCTCCTCTTTCTCACGGAGTTCTCTTCGGAGCTGGTCTATCTGGGTCTCACAAGAAGCAATGGAAGAATCAAGCTCGTCGAGTGAGGATGACCTAATAGCAAGGTTAGCCTCAACTCGATCTACCCGGTCCCGCTGCACCTGAATGTCGAACTCAGCAAGAAACCTAGTATCGCGCCATGTCTGTAAGTGAGTATCCAACTCGGCAGCGATGAATGAAGAGGCACCTGCATCCCGAAGCTCACGAAACATCTGAAGCTCACGCTCTAGGCAGTCAAGATCATCAACAATAGACTTCGCCAGATCTGGGTACCCTGCATCCTTTATTGAATTTATCTTAAGATCAAGGAATGGCTTGAACTGGTGAAGGGAAAGTCCGCCGTGGAAGAGCTTGTCAATCATAGCATTCACAAAGGAGAAGAAGGAGCGGATTTCTATGCAGATGACAATCTTCTCTAGGTCGCTGTCTGATAATAACTCCTTCATAAGGACGTGAAGCCGAGAAGAAAGCCCTACACAAAAAGGAGAAATCCGTCAAAAGCCTTAATGAGGAAATAAATGACATTTCTCAGTTTCTTAATTTATACCTCCTTCCCCTTGAGTTACTGGGGGTAGTGGAGGTGTAACGGCTGTGGGTGTATCAACTGGTGTAGTTGGTCTCACAGCCGGCTCAACAGGATCAGTCTCGACAAAAGCTCCTGTTAAATACAAAATAGAATTCTCAGATGCATCATATTATAGTTGCATTAGTCAAAATTGGCTAGTCCTATAATTAACTTGAGAAGAGCTACGTACCTTCAGAAAAACCATCCTCGGGATTCTTAGGGAGCTAGACTCAGGAAATACATCTCCAGGCAACTGGTCATCAATCTGAGAAGAGCCATACATAAAGTGGAGCATAGGAGTGTCCACAAGCAAGCCTTCCTCGTCAAAATCATCAGTCGAGAAATCTGACACAAGAGAATATAAGTACGAAAGAAGAATAAAGAGACTACAACCAATAGAAATGAGTTACCTCTTATAGGTGCGTCAGCCTCTTTATTCCCAAGATCCACGTTTGCCTCCGGCAAATTATCTAAAAGGGCGAAAAGCACGGAGACAATCAGGGAATGCACAAATTCTGAATCATTCGACTCCTTTGTGTGCTATCTAAGAGATATATTGTTAATGGTAGATGTACCTGGATTCATCGAAGCGAGTCCTACATTGACAGTCTCCCTAATGTCGGCAGCTTCTGCAGGCCTCTCTACCTGATGCGGTGAGTCGGGCTCACCAGAAGATGCAAAATCATGAAAAGCAGGATCAGGACTCATCTCTCTCTCCCCACGCTCTCCTATATAGAGATGGAAAAGCATGAGTCGAAGTTCTGAATGATCAATAGGTTGGTCTATAGGGTAGATGTTACCTCCATCACTAGCAGGATCGTCACCGACCAAATCCATATCAGATGCTTGCGAAACTGCACGCGGCTTGCGGGCTAATCTCTTCCACCTAGCAGCAGGGACAACAATCGAAGGTCTCGCCTGGGAAGAAGGACGGAACTCTTCATCTTGGTCAGCTGTGGTCCCTGAAACATCAAACCATTGTCAGGTTTAATAATTCTGGAAGATAGAAGGAAAGAGTAAGTAACTGACCTCGTTCAGAACAGTCCTCGTAGTCTTCAAGATCTCCGCCTGAAGCCTCATCAGCAGAATTAAAGATCTTCTTTCCCTTTTCGTCAATCCGACGAGTCTTGTGCCGTGCCCTTTGTGACCGAGCATTTTCCCAAATCATACGAGAATCAGCCTGAGAAGCCTCCTCAGCCTCTAGCTCTGCAATCGGCTTCACGGGGATAGTTTTATTAGCTGCTAACAACCACTTGCAGCTTAAGAAGGTAAGGTTCAACTGCCGCTCAGCACTCGGGAGACTAAACTTAGCACCAGTACAGCCAGTCACGGTCCACAACCATGCACGAAGACCGTCCACCAAACCGCCGTGGGTCCGAAGCTGCTGTCGTGGATTCCCGACATAAAGCTGATCATAGCCAAACTGGCGAGCGAATCGGCAGGGTAGGTATGGCTCTATGAAACACTGATTCCTCACCCGGAAAGTCAGATAACCCGGCCTGATGTTCACCAGCCAGTTAAAGCAGCCGACGTCTAAATGAGTCCGATACTCCCTCGGCCTCTCCTCATCAATCAGACACTCGCCGTATCGGCCGGAGAACTGCGGAAAGCAAGTGGAAAATGTCCAACACTTGTGGACCTGTAGCTGCTGTCTGATGTCAGGGAATCCTCGCCCCTCCCACTTGCCATTCTCAAGCAACTGTAGCAGGGGAACGGAGGGGTCTATGGCATTCGGTACTGACATCATATCAGAACGATGAAGGACGAACCAAGCCATCAAATAAGTGTACGGAAGCTCCACCTTAATAGTAGGAATCTGAGCCGACGAGTCACTTTCCTTCCGTGTAAAAGCACTAGAAATCTGTCGAAGCCCTCGATGAATGTTAGCCACCATCACCGGAAGAAGCGAAAGTTCCTTTTTGTAGGCGAGCTAAACCGCTGGGTAGAGCACTTCCAAGGGCAAAGCGTCGCCAGACTGATACGGGGCTACGCATTTCTTTAACCAGATGGCGAGGTAACCGGCAAGAAGGGTCATCGGTCGAATCGGCACGGTCGCATGCCATAGAAATGATTTAAACTTGGTCCCTGCAGGAAAGCCACTCTCAGGACTTTTAATGGTGTAGGAATGAGCGACAATTTTCTTCAATAGACTATTCACCCCTGAAGGAGTGAGTGGTGCCAGCTCGCAAATAGCCTCGCCGGAATTGCTCTCTAGATTCCTGAACAAATAAGACGCAAACTGCTTCTGGCTCACATGGGATTTAGAAACCAGAAATCCTGTGCATCTCATGGAGGGCCAAGCCCAACTCCCCTTGCCGGGTCAGAAAAGTGTTTGAATCCGGGTTGTAGAGCTCGCACAAAGTGAAGAAATGCTTCGTGCTAATAGGCAAACCATACATGGTGGCACGAACGGCTGCATATAGACCACAAGCGTGCAACTCCTCGCTCCATCGGCTCAAGACGTACTTCGTCATGCGAGTCCACCAAAGCTTGTCCAAAGAATGGACCCAGCCATAAAATCTTTGACGCGTCGCAGGCATTTCCCGTCCTAAAGCAGCGAGGTAATTCTTCAAAGTAGAAGCAGAGGCAAGAAGCTCGTTACGCGGCGGTGCATCCAACCCCAATACTCCAGGATGCAATCCAGTGATATGACTCCTGCTCGAACCAGGAGCTGCCTGATGAGTGATGTAGCCATAGTTAACGCTTTCATGCTCCTCCGTCAAGCGCCACGACATCTCCCGTGTCACAGCCTGACGCCTGAGCTCAGTCAACGAACGATGCCGAGGAATCTTCGGCAAATATATGAAACCACTGCCAGTTTTATGAAGCCACTGCTCGGCATCAATAAACACTGCATCCGAATCTCTGGCAGAGTCGCCAAATAAAAAGTCGGTCTTCCTGAGAGGCTGAATAGAACTGGCATCCTTCACGAATGGTGCATCTGTAATCAACTGTCGAAGAGCTCGATGTCCACCTTCCTTCACCACTTGGGCAACCTCTGTCGATGTACCCGAAGCAAACTGAGGAGCAACTGGAATAGGGGAAAAATCGTCGGAAGTCGAATAATACTCGCCACGACGCCCGTACACTGCGTGAGATGAGAACGCTCCAGAAGGATATTCCACTGGAAACAAACAATTAAACATTTGTTAGTCTCAATTATAAAAGGAAGTTGAACTCATCCCACGAATGGGTAAGATAGAGTCACTGCCTTATAAAGGGTGAGACGATTTGGCCACATTATGCCCTTATAAGGTAGGATATATCAAAAAACATATCCCTGCCTTATAAGGCACAATGCAGCGACAAAACGCCCCTTTTATTTATTATGAGATATGGTTTTGACCAAGCAAAACTCATCTTTAAAGCGTCGATCCTCGCCAAGGAGAATCAAGGCTCTTCCCGATTGCCTCACCAAGGAGAACAACGTAGGGTAAAAAGGACTAATTTGCAAATTTCCAAGAAAAAAAGGACTAATTTGTAAATGTGCCAAAAATAGCTCACCAGCATAAGAGGAAGGCGCGCCATCAGCCGACGCAGTAGAGGATTGACCTCTCGCAATACGAGACATGGTGACCTGCAAAATAAATTAAGGGATCAGAAAAAAAAATTCTCTTTTTATTCTACCCCCCTGAAAGATGAGCTCGAGGCGCCAAATCCTAATCCTAACCCTCACATGCGACCCCGCAAGTTCAGAAATTTAATTAAGCATGAAATATGCTAAAATTATGGAAGATTTACCTGAGGGAAAGCTCGAAGATCCGACAAAAATCAAATCTTGAAAGAGGCTCGAACCACGTGCTCGAGGGGCCTGAGAGGAATTTTTATATGGAGATTTTTGAGGGATTTCTCAGTCAAAGATCAAAAGGAAGTATAGATCTAAGACAATTGTGAAGATTTGAGGGAGAAAGGATGCTCGAGGGAAGAAAAAAGCAAAAAAGAGGTCAAGGGGGGGCCGGCCCTAGAAGGAGGAAAAGAAAAGAGAAAAGAACCCCTTTTATAATGTGAACCAGCCCTGAACCAGACCGGACCAGGTTGAACCAGACCAAACCAGTCCAAATCAGTCCAAAAGAGGTCAAACCAGGTTGAACCAGGCCAAACCAGACTGAACCAGACCAGACCAGGATGAACCAGTCTGAACCAGTCTTGAACCAGTCCTGAACCAGTCTTGAACCAGGTTGAACTAGCCTTGAACCAGGTTGAACCAGTTTGAACCAAATTTGAACCAGAATTCAAATTGAAGCTGAATCGAGCATCGAAACAACTTCAAAGCGACCGAGGGTTCAGTCCTTGGTTTATTCTTACCTCTCCCGCACATTCGGAAGGATCAGAAGATTTTTGAGCCGAATTACTGCCTTTTTTGGCTCATTATCAAGCCGGTTCAGCTCATTATCAGGCCGGTTCAGCTCATTCGGGCACAGAATATACTCCAATAAGGTATACGAGTATAAACTATTCCCTATTTTTGTTGAGAAGTTCCTAGAGAATATATTTCCAAAAAAAAATGTTCTTAAGGATAACTTAACAACGCTACGCCGGACAACGCGTCGCAAATAAAGACTCAACGCCGACCTTCGAGGGTCAGTTCTATGTTGAACCAACAAACACGAGCTAAAGATCAGAAAATTAGAAACCGACTTCAAATTCGAAATTCCGACAACGGTCAGACAATAAATGCAGCACCGGAAACCTTACAGACATTCGACAAAGCACCGAATAGCCTGAAGGATTGAAGGAATCAAGAACAGAAGCCATTCCAAAGTCCCGTTACACCGATTGAAGGTTGGGACAATCATATCCAAAGTATTCCAGACTCTTCTATAAAAGAACAAGACTGAAATACTTTGGAGGGGGTATCTGTAGGCGTATAAAATTGCTTATAGGTCCCTTAGCACAGCTCGGCACAAACCGACGAACCATCGGGCGACGTATCTAAACGCGAGCGTTAGTCCACAACGCCGAAGCCAAGTGACACGCAACGAAGCGGATTAACGAGGTGACGAGGTTAACGAACCGCACGCAAACAATGGAATACATTCATTCGCATGCGAAATCAAGCTAACAGTTCGGTGAGTCAACGAGTCATCCAACCATAGAACGGATTTGAACTCAAACACCGAAGCGGGTTTACTGCCAAATCGGGATTCAGATCAACAAATCAGAGTCCAAATCAACCACGAGACCGGAAAAAACAGCAAAACCCAAACACCAAAGGGGACTCGGCCAAAACCGAGCCACCTCTAGGTGGCTCGGTGGCCGAGCCACCCATAGGTGGCCGGGCAGATCTGTGCCCGGGCACAGATCTGAGAGCCTATAAATAGGCCCCCTTGGTTCATTTTTGAGAGGGTGGAACTTTTGGAGCCGAAACTCTGCCGAATTGAGAACTGAGCTTGGAGTTTTGAAGACTTGAAGACTTGGACATTCAGATCTGGTTCTTGGCGAGCATCCACGTCACAAAAGGCAGGAGTTCAAGAGAGAGAGATCAGATCTGAGATCTACACGAAGTAATACTCCGGATCAAAGCTTGGCCTTTGATCCCGAGAACTAAAGGCTATTATTTCCTTGGTGAAATAGTACCCCCCGGCTGTTACTTCCTTAGTGAGATAACACCCGTCAAATCGTGTAGATCCGACCAGATCCAGATCGCGCGGTGGTCCACGGATTAACCCCAGCGTTGGCAAAGAACCCACAAAAGCGAGTGACCACAAAACAGGAGCTCGTGATTCGTTCGAAAGAAAAATTATAATCTTTTTTTATTTTTTCTTTGATTTCGTTGTAACCGGATCTTATAAAAAGACCGAACTTTTTGTAAGCAAAAAGCAATTACTTGAGAAAACAATGACATCAAGGAAGAAAACAATTTTTCCCGCGAACAACCCTTTATAGAGGATTTTGTGATAGTTACCTCAATGATATTTTGGTGTACAGCAGGACCTGGGAGGAGCATCTTGTTCATGTCGAGAAGGTGTTTGAAGTGTTGCAGAACGGACAGTCGAAGCTTAACGGGAAGAAGTACGAATTTGGAAAGGACGAGTTGGTGTATCTCGGGTTTATCATGGGGAAAGGCCAGCGAAGGATAGATCCAGGCAAGGTGGCAGTGATCATAAAGTGGCCGACACCTAGGACAGTGACGGAGGTGAGAAGCTTCTTGGGGGCTTGCCAGTATTTGCGCAAGTTCATTCGACATTTCTCGACTTATGCGGCACCTTTACATGGCCTTACGAAGGTGAAGGTTTAGTTCGGGTGGGGGAGGACGCATGAGGAAGCTTTTCAGTTATTAAAGAGGAAGATCTCAGAGGCACCGATGTTGGTATTGCCGAATTTATAGAGGACCTTCGAGGTAGAGACCGACGCTTCTAGTTATGCTATGGACACTGTGTTGATTCAGGATGGGAAGCCGGTGGAGTACCATTCAGAAATATTTACGGGTGCTATTTAGAACTACCCCACCTATGACAAGGAGTTTTATGCATTTTATCAAGCAATTAAGCATTGGCGGGTGTATTTGTTGGGAAAGGAGGTGGTTGTGCACTCAGATCAAGCCATTAGAATTTTTACATCCCCAGACGAAGCTACAGTAGGCACGACACTTGAAGTGAATGTCCTATTTGATGGCGTTCAATATCATCATTAGGTACAAGAAGGAAACGACAAACAAGTTAGCCGATATGTTATCTCGCCCACCTGTGAGAGCTCTCTTGGTGGCGACGCGCATCCAGCCCTTGGTTCCTTTGGAGTATGTGCAGATGTACACATCCAGCCGAGATTTCAGCAGTGTGTTCGAGCAGGCGAAGGCTGGTCAAAAGGGGGAGTATAAGATTGGTGCAGATGGTTTGTTATATCAAGGGACATCACTATGCATTCCGGAGGATGGTGACCGATTGTAGTGGATTCGAGAAGCTCATACATCATGTGTACAAGGTCATTTTGGGATTCAAAAGATGCTTCTCAATCTACGGCGCCATGTCTTTTGGCCGAAGATGTTAGAGGATGTCACTAAATATGTTAGAGGGTGTAAGCTATGTTACATATCGAAGGCTTCTATTAGGAAAAGGGAATTGTATCTACCATTGCCGGTACCGTCGAGACCGTAGGAGAGTGTTTCTATGAATTTCTTAGGAGGATTGCCGACGACTAAGCGCGAGAATGATTATTTGTTCGTTGTGGTGAACCGGTTCAAGATGGTCATCTTGATTCCTTGTAAGAAGATCGTGACGGGAGCGGGTGCGGCACAATTGTTCTTTGAGCATGTGTGGAAGCACTTTGGGTTACCAAATTCGATTATTTCAGATCGAGATAGGCGGTTTCTTGGACATTTTTGGGATTCTTTATGGAGCTTGATAGACACTAGGTTGAAGAAGAGCACAGATTTTCATCCACAAACCGACGGACAAACAGAGGTAGTTAATCGGACTATGGTACATATGTTGAGAGGATACAATTCCAAGCATCCCAAGACTTGGGATGAGAGCTTGCTATATCTTCAGTTTGTATTTAATCAGGCTATTCATGGATCTTCAGGAAAGTCACAATTTGAGACTTGTTATGGGTTTTTACCTCCGAGTCCATTTGATCTCGTGTTTTCCAGTGAAGCTACAAGTGACGGCAAGGAAGGGAGTGAGAGACAACGTGCTCAGCGATTTCTGGAGAAGATTACACATATTCATGCTACGGTTGAAGCTCAATTGAAGAAATCACAAGCCAAGTACAATGCGAAGCATGATCAGCATCGGGTTCCTTGTAACTTTGTCATAGGTGACATCGTATGGCTAAAATTAAGGAGAGGCTAAAGAGAGAAGGGAAGAAGTTGAAACCTATACGATATGGTCCGTTTCGGATTCTCGATCAGATTGATGATAGCGTCTTCAGGCTGGATTTGCCACCTTACTTAGGCATGTATTCGGTGATCAATGCCTAGTATTTGAAGTTGTTTGAGCCTCCGTTACTGGATGATGAAGATGACGACAAGATGATCTTGCTGCATGTTGAAGACTTGTGGTTTGATAGAGAAGAGCCGCTAAAAGAAGATTGCTTTTTGGAGCGAAAGACGACCACGACGAGGCGGGGGGCGAAGGAGTCGTTTCTTATTGGACGTCAAGGTCAGGTTCTTAGCAAGGCTAAATGGTTTAACAGGGAAGGAGGAGCTCGCGAGTTTTCTCAGCTGAAGTTCTAACTTGAACGGGACTTTAAGTTCCTAAAGTGGGGAGCCATGATACGGGTGTATCTCCTCTTTGGAACTTAGCGATCCTCATGAGAGCTTGAAAATAGATGATTCTTATGGTAACTTGAGAATAGAGGTGTAAAACAATACAGTGGAACGCAGGTCGAAGCGTGGAATGGGACGGCCAATCGAAGAATCGAAGCGTTCAGTTTTTAGCTCGTGAGTCGACTCATACATGCACATGAGTCGACTCATCAGGTTGAGTCGACTCATGCCTGTCATGAGTCTACTCATAAAACTTAGCCGTTTTATCAAAAGTTTCTGACTAGTGGACTCATGACTGTCATGAGTCGACCCATATGTCATGAGTCGACACATATATGCACATGAGTCGACTCATTGATGGTTTTCTGGTTTGTTTGGGTTTCTGTTTATAGGAATTCCTGTGGGCTTTGGGCTTGATTATTTACCACTTTATCATCCATGTTGTTACACATATATAAGAGATAGTTTTAGGGTTTTAAAATAATCAAGAGAGATTAGATTGTATTGGAGAATTGAGAGAGATTGTTCTTCAATTCTAGTGAGATTGTGAGAGATTGTAAAGTATTTAATTCTTATAATCTAGAGAAAGGATTTTCCTTCGCCACGACTGAATTATCCTTATGTTCTTATTACTTTCTTCTCAACCACCTTTGATAATTTCGTGATCAAAGGTGCTCGCACGACGACTCGTATCAAAGAGGTGTGACCATTGTAAGCAGGTTGGTCATGACACTTTAAACTGTAAAAGAAAACCTATGGTTCAAAGGTGGATGCCAAAGCAAAATGTAGTAGCATGTCAAGCTACTAATGACAGAAATTCAGGTAATATGGAGAGACATGTTGATATAAATTCTCAAAAGCAATTTGTGCATGATGGAACTAATTCTAATATCCAGGGATCAAAGCAGGAGGTGCTGGGAATGGAAGTTGGGGTTTCTGTCAGTTCTGATTCCGTAAGATCTATGTAGGATGTGCAAGGGAGGCCTATTGAGCATAATATCAATTCTGGGTTATTCTGGGATGTTGGCGGGCTCTGTTCTGTGCATGTTGTGCACGGTTATTCTTTTGCCATAACCAATTCGTCACAAGCAGTTACCCCTTTGTCTCAAGTGAAAAAATAATATGATGAATAATTCACCTACTATGAATCCTTTCTCTCCTTTGACTAATGAGGTTAGTGGAATTGATCCCTCTATAATTGATAGAGGGGGAATGATATTATGAATTTATCCTTTTGGAATGTTAGGGGATTAAATAAATCCCCTAAACAACATATGGTCAAACACCATGTTGTGTAGTATAACCTATCTTTCTTGTCTCTTCTTGAAACAAAAATCAAGGATTCAAAAGTACCAGATATTGCAAAAAGGATAGCAAAAAACTGAAATTGGTGTTCAAATGCAAGCAGCTCTGAAAAAGCTAGGATTTTGCCATTATGGGACCCAAACATTGTGGATGTTCAAGTTATTAATTCATCACCTCAATAAATTACATGCAATATTAAGGCTTTTGATGGAAGTTTTAACTGTATCATATCATCAATCTATGGGTACAATCTCTCTGATTCTAGAAAGGATCTGTGGACTGAATTAGCTCTGATTCAACAAACATTTGGAAATGTGCCTTGGCTTCTATGTGGAGATTTCAATGATATGATCAACAATGAGGAAAATTTGGGGGTGTCATGTTAACTGATGCTGATACAAAGGGGTTTCAATCAATTCATCGATGACTGTCAGCTTTGCCATCTCAAAACTATTGGATGTTTCTATACCGGGAACAATAAGCAAGACACAGTCACAAGAGTGTGGAGTAGATTAGATAGGGCTTTAGTCAACGATCTCTGGATTAACATGTTCAACTAAAGTCATGTTGAGTTTATGCTTCCTAGTTTTTCTGATCATTCTCCTGCTCTTGTTCCAGTTTATGCAAATAACATGTAGGGGAAAAAACCATTTAAATTCTTCAAAATGTGGACAAAGCATGATGATTTTTTTCCTACAGTTTCAGCAATATGAGAGACCTCTCTTGATGGATGCAAAATGTTCTCTGTCTACTCAAAACTGAAGCAATTGAAAGGGTCTTTGAAGGATCTAAACAAAAGGCATTTTTACAACATAAGTGAACAGGTTCAAGAACAAAACTAGCATAGGAGGAAATTCAAAGGAAGCTTCAATCTGATCCTTTTAATCCTACACTCATTAGTCAAGAAAGGAATCTTATCTCTTCTTATAATAGACTTTTGGATTGTGAACTATCTTTTTATCAGAAAAAATCAAGAATAGCCTGGAGTATGTAAGGAGATAGAAACACTAACTTTTTCACTCAATTATCAAATCAAACACACATCATAATAGAGTGTTGATCCTCTACAATGATTTGGGTGACAAGATTACAGATGGAGAGGGGATTGCAAATGAATTTATTTCATATTACAAGAAACTTATGGGTTATGCTACTCTAGCTTCTACTCCAGACATCAATATTATTTGTAGTGGTCCCTGTCTGATGGAAAGCCAAGTCAAATTCTTATCTGTGCCAGTCACCAAAGATGAAATAAGAGCTGTTGTTTTCTTTATGCCTAATAACAAAGCCCCTGGTCCTGATGGGTATAGTGCTTACTTCTTCAAATTTGCATGGTCAATTATTAGAGATGAAGTTACTTCTGCAATTGAAGAATTCTTCAAAACTGGAAAGTTATTAGGTGCGGTAAACTCCACTTATATAGTAATGATTCCCAAGGTACAATGTCCTAAGATCCCTGCTGATTTCAGACCCATTTCTTGCTGTAATTGTCTTTACAAATTCATTTCTAAAATTCTAGCAAACAGAATTCAATCTGTCATGGGTTTTATCATCAATGAAGCTCAAAGTGCTTTTGTGAAAAGTAGACAAACTATTAACAACATATTGCTAGCACATGAACTTGTTAAATTTTATGGAAGAAAGCATGTGTCTCCCAGGGTCATGATCAATATTAATATCAGAAAAGCTTTCGACACAATCAGTTGGAATTTCCTGCAAGACATGCTCAATGGAATGGGTTTTCCTAGGATATTTACAAACTGGGTTATGACTTGCATCTCCTCCCCTAGGTACTCCATCTCTCTTAATGGTACTTTGCATGGTTATTTCAAGGGTGAAAGAGGATTAAGGCAGGGATGGAATACCTATCTAGGAGCATAAATCTGTTAAAGTGTGACAAGAAGTTTAAATTCCACCCCAAATGTAGGAAACTCAAAATCACTCACCTAGTTTTTGCTGATGATCTTCTTCTGTTTAGCAAAGGTGAGTCTTATTCTATGCAAAAGATCTATGATTGTGTTAAAGACTTTGGTGAATCAGTTAAGGAGAGGTTGATGAATCAGTTAAGGAATCTATTCGAAACTGTTTGGGTTTTCTTGTGGGGAATTTACCAATCAAATACCTTGGATTGCCACTTATAAGTAAAAGGATGTCATACATGGACTGCAGTACACTTTTCATGAAAATCTCAAGCCAGTTTCAAGCATGGCTGAAGCATAAGAAGCTATCATATGCTGGTAGACTATAAATAATCAGGAGTGTAATTCTGGGTATACAGATTTCCTATACTTCTTGCTAGATTCTTCTAGTAAAGGTCTAGCACAAAAATTGATGAGCTCTGCAAGAATTTTCTATGGGGTAATTCTGATCAAGCTTTTAAATCTCCTCTTGTGAGCTGGGCTAGAGTTTGCACTGGCAAAAAGTATGGAGGTCTGGGGATCTTTTCTGTAACTCTATGGAACACTACTATTGCATTGAGAACCATTTGGTATATTCATACAAATAAAGAGTCATTGTAGATAAAGTGGATTCATGGCAACTATCTTAAAAACAGAGATATCTGGCTTGTGAGTGTGAAGTCTGGAGATTCATGGATGTGGAAGCAATTGCTTAAAGTTAGAGATAATGCTTTGAATGCTTGGGGGGTGGGGGTAACTAACAACCTGAAGAAACTTATTAGTTCTTGTTAGAAAAACTCAAAGGTACATCTCTCTAATCTTTACTCTGTTTTATCTCTAACTGCAACAGAAGTTGAATGGCATATGACAGTGTGGGAGAAGTTTTGCTACCCAAAGCACTCTTTCATTACATGGTTAGCAATTCAAGACAAGCTTCTAACACAAGATAGATTAATTAGAAGGGGGATCATTCATACAAATAAATGATATTTGTGTGATGGTGCTGGTATGAAGAGTCGTGGCCATTTATTTTTTGATTGTTGTTTTTCAAATAGAATTTGGAATGGCATTATGGACCGGTTGAAATACAAATGGAGATCATCGGATTGGAACAACCTCTTAGATTGGTATAATTCCAGGTTAAAAGAGAAAGACATTACACAAAGAATCAAGAGACTGGCTCTCTCCACCACAGTATACAATATCTAGCTAGATTTTTCAAAGGAAAAGTTTGGAGAATCGATCAGTTGATTAAAAGCATCAAAATGGATATCCTAACTATTTTTCTCAATTCCCCCTACCAGCTGAAGACAAATTGTGGCTCTATTCATTGTACCTGTTAGATTGGTTGGATGATTTGTTTTTCCTGTGTTACTTTTCTTTAGCAAGGTTGTTTTGTTGATATCTCATATAATGAGTAGCATGATGTACATAAAAGTTACAAATTTTGTGAGTGAATAAAATTTTTCATTAATAAAAAAAGCATTGAACAAGATGATTCAACGCAAGTATTGATCAACATGAGTAGGGAATCTATAATCAAAAACCCTTGTTAATGCTTCCCTTTGGATATCACAAATATTTCTCTTCTTAATAGCTGCTTTGCCAACATACCCTTTCTTTTTTGATTGGCCAAGGTGGGGCCAAAGCGCTCTTGGCCACCACCTAGGTTCCGCCCCTGGTACTTTGGACTTATTAGTGAATTCCAAAAAATCAAGTTATTTAACTCTGTCAATATGATGAATTCCCTAGGTCAAACTAGAAACTTACATGTTACAATGTCCATTTGAAGGATTCAGAATTATTTTGAAAGCCACTACGATCTTGAAAACCACTATTATGACCTGATTTCGTCCCTTCAAATTGGAATGGATGGTGAGAATTGGGATAGTCATATCCTCTCAGTTACCACCTAATGTACAAGATTTGATTACCATTTGAAACATTATATGTTAAACAGCTAGATTGATCATATTTCCAAGTGGACGAATACACCATAAGTTCTAATCACATGATATTATCCTATCTGGTCAGTCCTTAAGACAAATAGTTTCACATGGCTAAAATGAACTCTGTAATAATATTTTTTGTAAAATTAACTATAAACATTTTCAGAGGAATCATGAAGCACCTTCAAAATTAAGCATGGTGAACATTATGTAAAGTTTTCACGCAGAGCATAACAAATGGCATGGAGCCTAGCAATAGCCGGGAGTACGCCAAATTAACCACCTTTCAGAGTTTAGGTTAGAACTTAAACAACTTAAGAACGTAAAATCTGTTGGAATTAATTTAAAGATTTGAGTTCTTATGCAAATATAACCTTTTGAAGGGTTCTTTTTGAAAATTTCCTTTCCTTATCTAATTCAAAAACATCCTCTGTCATCTTCCCCATTCTCCGCTCTCAATTTTCCTCCGAAATAAATCCCGATGATTCCTCTTTCCTTTTTTTTCTCCGAGCAAAAATCTCATCCTCGTACAACAGAAACGTACGCGCTCTCTCCGGCCTCATCAACGACAACGGGAAAATTCTCAAGGGCTATAAAAGGGGATCTTAGGGAAACATGAAGATGAGAAGAAAGAAAGAAAACAGTGAGCAATTCTCAATCTCTCTCTCACAATTCTCTATAATATTTTGATTTCTGATTTTAATTTTGGGCAAACATCTATTGAGTAAGAGATCAAAGTTTCACAGTAAACTTTGGTGCCCGCTTTCTCGGGGGGTTCTTATCGCTAGGCATAGTCGCACCAAGTCGTCTCTGTGAAGGCGGCTGTAACGCCCCGCCCCGGAATTCCGGAGTCGGTACGCTATTAGATCTGATGGACTGGCCTCACAAACCACCACATGTCTTTTCAGCACGTTTTGTCCTCACTCACGTGCTCCCTGGAAAACTTCCCAGGGGGTCACCCATCTTAGAATTTCTCCAGGTCAAGCACGCTTAACTTTGGAGTTTCTAAGAGTTAGATTCCCGAAAAGAAGATGCATCTTGATGGTATGAGTATTCCAATCAAATCTATTAATACTAATCACATCACCCTCTCAAGGGTTGGGGTATTACAATCTCCTCCACTTAAACTCGCAACATCCTCGTTGCGCCAAATCATATCATCCAGGACCGTACCATCCGTGTGAGATTCTAGAGGTGGCTCCTACGGCCTCAAGAGGTGGCTCCCGCCCTCTCGACGTAGTATTTTGTGCCGCATAGCACTTAGCTCTCACAATTCTGGTTGGCTTGGCTCTGATACCATTTGTAACGCCCCGCCCCGCCGCATAGCACTTAGCTCTCACAATTCTGGTTGGCTTGGCTCTGATACCATTTGTAACGCCCCGCCCCGAAATCCCGGAGTCGGTACGTTATTAGATCTGATGGACTGGCCTCACAAACCACCACATGTCTTTTCAGCACGTTTTGTCCTCACTCACGCGCTCCCTGAAAAACTTCCCAGGGGGTCACCCATCTTAGAATTTCTCCAGGTCAGGCACGCTTAACTTTGGAGTTTCTAAGAGTTAGATTCCCGAAAAGAAGATGCATCTTGGTGGTATGAGTATTCCAATCAAATCTATCAATACTAATCACATCACCCTCTCAAGGGTTGGGGTATTACAGCGGCGACTATTGTTCTAGGGCAATGATCACGCGATTACCCCTTCTCAGGCCTGCGTTTTCTAACCCTCTTTCGAATTCTTTTGATTATTTGTAGTATTCTTTTCTAATATTCTAGAACAATAGTAGCATTATAATCATTCTGTTTCAATTAATAAATCTAAAATTTTGTGCTCTATCATCCTTTTGCCTAATTTCTGATTTTCTAATCTCTAATTCTAACTGTTGCATTTCTGTAATTGTTCTCATAAATTTTGCTCGCTGTCTAATATTATATATTCCTTGTTTTCAATCATCAGAGGCTAAGTAATATGTTGGTTTGCATATTGTTAAACGAATGACAGAATAAGGTTTATAAAAGTATCATCTATTGTAAACATTGTTAAAATATCATGTTTTCTTTTCCTAGTTCAACTTGGAACAGAGTTGCACGAAGGCCCGTTTGCAAGGCCCATTTAAATATAATCTCTTCATGTCAAATTGTTACTGGCATTACATTTTATTTGGTTTGTGAAACATAAGCAGTTATACCATTGTGCAAATTAATTGTACATTATATTATTTCCTAATATTAAGTTTTGAGTTACTACAAAGTTGCTTGTCATTTTGAAAACGTATCATTTGCTTTTAATAATCTATATTCATTTGATATTGTATTACAAAGCAATTTTGTAGCTCTCTATATTTTTAATATATTCAGTTTGCATATAGTTTCATATTTATCCATTTTGATAGCATATCATTGTGAGCTTTAAGTTTTCTTCATTTTGTGAACCATTGTCATATAGTTATAAGTCTATATCTCACAAACAAGTTCTTTTCTCAGATCCTTTGAATCATCAAGACTAGCAATTTTTATTTTCAGGCTTTATGGCCAGTTCCGGTCTATCTAAGTCTGCCAAACCTGAGAAGTTCACCGGTTTGAACTACAAACGGTGGGCTAATCAGATGAAATATTGGCTTACAACTTTAGGACTTATTTCTGCTATTGACTCTGGTTTTTCTTTATCAACACCTACACCCTCTTCATCATCACAAGTTGAATCTACCTCCACACCTACCACAACATCCGGAATTTCCAAATCTCCTGAGGAAATAAACTTTCATTGTTACAACTACCTCCACACCTACCACAACATCCGGAATTTCCAAATCTCCTGAGGAAATAAACTTTCATTGTTACAACCGAATCCTTAGTGCTCTTTCAGACAAATTCATTGTTACAACCGAATCCTTAGTGCTCTTTCAGACAAATTGTATGACATTTATTATGAGTATAAGGACGCAAAAGATTTGTGGGTAGCACTAGAGTGTGAATATGGTTTAGATGATGCTGGTATAGAACGTTTCTCCTCCTCCTCCTTTAATAAGTTTGTTATGGTAGATAGTAAACCTATCAATGATCAGCTCCATGAATTTCAAGACTACATTCGATACCTTTAGTCGAAAGGAAATACTTTTTCTGAAGAATATAAGGTATCTAGTCTTATTGATAAACTTCCTCCTTCTTGCTCTGACTTTGTTAAAGATCTCTGTCATCTACAGGGTGACTTGACTCTTGTACAAGCCCTCAAAGGTATTAGGATAGAGGATCAACATAGGCAAAACTCCAAACCAAAAAATGAAATGAAAGCAAAAGTAAACCTAGTGGAAGAAAAGCCTAAGAACTTTAGAAACCAAAATCACAAACCCAAGGGCAAGAATTTCAAGAAGAAGAATCTTTCCCATCGTCCTAACCAACATCCCAATCTCTCTAGAAACTGTTGAATATCATTTCTCCATGATAATGTTTTGATGATAACAATTTATATTTTGTGTGCACTAACT
>NC_033800.1:94018910-94020040 GCF_001876935.1 Asparagus officinalis
TATTCGTTGACTAATCCATGCTCCAATAACGTAGCCGAGTACAACGCGCTTCTCATTGGACTCAGTTTCTCTTTTGGGGGTCGAATATCTCGAAGCTTTTGGGGATTCTCAATTGATAGTCAACCAAGTCCGTGGAGAGTATGAAGTCAGGAAGCAAGACCTGATCCCATACCACCAGGAAGCCATTAAAATGGTAGAATCTTTTGAAGAATTCTTCATTGAATATATCCCCCGTCTCCAGAACGCTTATGCGGATGCGCTGGCAGCACTAGCGGTTTCACTTGCGCAGCCTCCCGAAACTGAACTATTAGTCACAGTAAGGACGCATCAACTCTGCATACCCATACACGATATGGATATTGAAGAAGAAGATGATGGGGACATAAACGCCAAGGAGGTGAAATCAACTCAAATTGGGTCTGAGTCCCGAGATTGGTGCTTTCCTATTATTGACTACGTCCAATATGGTATTTTGCCCGAAGATGTAAAAGAAAGGGAATCAATCCACCGAAGAGCACCAAGATTCTTCTATAATGTCGTGACCCATACGTTATACCGTAGGGGGTATGATGGTTTATTACTCCGATGCCTTTCGAGCAAAGAAGCAGAAGAAGTTCTTAAGGAAGCGCACGAAGGAGAATGTGGTGCGCATCAGCCCGGTCCCAAACTGTATGATCGCATCAGGAGAATGGGATATTTCTGGCCAACGATGGTTCGAGATGCAATCGAACACGCACGAGAATGCCACGCTTGTCAGATACATACGAATTATATGCATCAACCGCCAGAGCAGTTACACACGTCAACCACGTCTGACAACGGTCCACAGTTCATAAGCAACGCCTTCATCAGGTTTTGTGACAAATTCAAGATTGAAGATGTCTCGTCGACAGCTTATTATCCCGCCGCGAACGGACTAGCTGAGGCTTTCAACAAGACGATCATTAAGATTTTGTCAAAGCTTGTGAAGACTAATAAACGAGACTGGGACGATAAACTCGGTGAAGCACTCTGGGCTTATCGCACCACCATACGCACACCTACAGGGGCCACCCCGTATTCGTTGGTATACGGATGTGAAGCTGTGCTACCATTGGAGATCCAAATTCCATCCCTTCGGATCGCCCTCG
>NC_033800.1:94021439-94037679 GCF_001876935.1 Asparagus officinalis
CCGTCCACATATTCAACATTGTGGTAGGTTGTTATTAATAACACCAAAATCCATGCCTTACAGGTACGGGGAATGTCATCCTGAATCCTAAGAAAGGATATGTCGACACCTAACACGTGTCGCCGGTTTAGTCTTTTACCGATTGAAAAAGACACCAGAGTTCGATTCTGGGGTATTCTATCCTGAAACCTAAGCAAGGATAAGTCTGTGCCTAACCCGCGCTGCCGGTTAGTTCTTAACCGTTGAAAAGAATATCCGTCCACATATTCAACATTGTGGTAGGTTGTTATTAATAACACCAAAATCCATGCCTTACACGCATGGGGAATTTCATCCTGAATCCTAAGAAAGGATATGCCGACGCCTAACACGCGTCGCCGGTTTAGTCTTTTACCGATTGAAAAAGACACCAGAGTTCGATTCTGGGGTATCTCATCCCGAAGCCTAAGTAGGGATAAGTCAACGTCTAATACACGTTGCCGGGTAGCCTATTCCCGTAACAATGGCAAAGTCTACGTATTCAAAGTCGTAGCATCAAGTGTAAGGGAGTTCATTCCTTTAGCACAATGTTACATGCGGAACGGATTTAGACAATTCGCATGCTAGCCCGACTCAAACGGTAGTCGGTAAAGGCTAATCAAATCCGTTGATGGCTGAGGGTTTGCCAAAAATCCTAAAAGTATTATGGTCAATCATTTCAAACGGAATGAGGAATCATAATAAAAATAAAGATAAAAACCAGTTCCACTAAAAGGACCAAAAGTCAGAACATTCAGCAAATGAAATCATACATCAAGAACATGGCTAAAAATCTGCTGATTAAGCTTAGACAGCTTCTCATCATAAGCTTGCCTCAGCTCAGCTCTGATGGACTCCTCGTTGGTAGCTAAAGTCTTCGCAGCAACCTCCTCCGTCTCGGTCAGCTTCTGCTTCAAAGATTTCAGCTCCTCAGATAAAGCGGTGTGCGCCTGCTGATCCTGTATCTTCGTCATCTGAAGAATACTCAAAGTCTCCTCTTTCTCACGGAGTTCTCTTCGGAGCTGGTCTATCTGGGTCTCACAAGAAGCAATGGAAGAATCAAGCTCGTCGAGTGAGGATGACCTAATAGCAAGGTTAGCCTCAACTCGATCTACCCGGTCCCGCTGCACCTGAATGTCGAACTCAGCAAGAAACCTAGTATCGCGCCATGTCTGTAAGCGAGTATCCAGCTCGGCAGCGATGAATGAAGAGGCACCTGCATCCCGGAGCTCACGAAACATCTGAAGCTCACGCTCTAGGCAGTCAAGATCATCAACAATAGACTTCGCCAGATCTGGGTACCCTGCATCCTTTATTGAATTTATCTTAAGATCAAGGAATGGCTTGAACTGGTGAAGGGAAAGTCCGCCGTGGAAGAGCTTGTCAATCATAGCATTCACAAAGGAGAAGAAGGAACGGATCTCTATACAGATGACAATCTTCTCTGGGTCGCTGTCTGATAATAACTCCTTCACAAGGATGTGAAGCCGAGAAGAAAGCCCTACACAAAAAGGAGAAATCCGTCAAAAACCTTGATGAAGAAATAAATAACATTTCTCAGTAGCTCGATTTATACCTTCTTCCCCTTGAGTCACTGGGGGTGGTGGAGGTGTAACGGCTGGGGGTGTATCAACTGGTGTAGTTGGTCCCGCAGCCGGCTCAACAGGATCAGTCTCGACAAAAGCTCCTGTCAAATACAAAATAGAATTCTCAGATGCATCATATTATAGTTGCATTAGTCAAAAATTGACTGGTCCTATAATTAACTTGAGGAGAGCTACGTACCTTCAGAAAAACCATCATCAGGATTCTTAGGGAGCGTAGACTCAGGAAATACATCTCCAGGCAACTGGTCATCAATTTGAGGAGAACCATACATAAAGTGGAGCATAGGAGTGTCCACAAGCAAGCCTTCCTCGTCAAAATCATCAGTCGAGAAATCTGACACAAGAGAATATAAGTACGAAAGGAGAATAAAGAGACTACGACCAATAGAAATGAGTTACCTCTTATAGGTGCATCAGCCTCTCTATTCCCAAGATCCACGTTTGCCTCCTGCAAATTATCTAAAAGAGCAAGAAGTATAGAGACAATTAGGGAATGCACAAATTCCAAATCATTCAACTCCTTTGTGTATTGTTAATGGTAGATGTACCTGGATTCATCGAACCGGGTCCTACATTGATGATCTCCCTAATGTCACCAGCTTCTACAGGCCTTTCTACCTGGTGCGGTGAGTCGGGCTCACCAGAAGAAGATTCAACTCCTTTGTGTATTGTTAATGGTAGATGTACCTGGATTCATCGAACCGGGTCCTACATTGATGATCTCCCTAATGTCACCAGCTTCTACAGGCCTTTCTACCTGGTGCGGTGAGTCGGGCTCACCAGAAGACGTAAAATCATGAAAAACAGGACCAGGACTCATCTCTCTCTCCCCATGTCCTCCTATATAGAGATGGAAAAGCATGAGTCAAAGTTCCGAATGATCGAGAGGTTGGTCTATAGGGTAGATGTTACCTCCATCACTGGCAGGATCGTCGCTGGCCAAATCCATATCAGATGATCGCGAAACTGCACGCGGCTTGCGGGCTAATCTCTTCCGCCTAGCAGCAG
Source organism: Asparagus officinalis (assembly GCF_001876935.1). Classification (NCBI taxonomy): domain Eukaryota; kingdom Viridiplantae; phylum Streptophyta; class Magnoliopsida; order Asparagales; family Asparagaceae; genus Asparagus; species Asparagus officinalis. Next base: position 94,024,073 of record NC_033800.1, read on the forward strand.
AGACAACAATCGAAGGTCTCGTCTGGGGAGAAGGATGGAACTCTTCATCTTGGTCAGCTGTAGTCCCTGAAACATCAAACCATTGTCAGGCTTAACAATTCTGGAAGATAAAGAGAAAGAGTAAGATCAGAATAGTCCTCGTGATCTTCAAGATCTCCGCCTGAAGCTTCATCAGCAGAATGAAAGATCTTCTTTCCCTCTTCGTCAATCCGACGGGTCTTGTGCCGTGCCCTTTGTGATCGAGCATTTTCCCAAATCATACAAGAATCAGCCTGAGAAGCCTCCTCAGCCTCTAGCTCTGCAATCGGCTTCACAGGAATAGTTTTATTGGCTGCTAACAACCACTTGCAGCTTAAGAAAGTGAGATTCAACTGCCGCTCAGAACTCGGGAGACTGAACTTAGCACCAGTACAGCCCATCACGGTCCACAACCATGCACGAAGACCATCCACCAAATCGCCGTGGGTCCGAAGCTGCTGACGTGGATTCCCGACATAAAGCTGATCATAGCCAAACTGGCGAGCGAATCGGTAGGGTAGGTATGGCTCTATGAAACACTGATTCCTCACCCGGAAAGTCAGATAACCCGGCCTGATGTTCACCAGCCAGTTAAAGCAGCCGACGTCTAAATGAGTTCGATACCCCCTCGGCTTTTCCTCATCAATCAGACACTCGCCGTATCGGCCGGAGAACTGCGGAAAACAAGTGGAAAACGCCCAACACTTGTGGACCTGTAGCTGCTATCTGACGTCAGGGAATCCTCGCCCCTCCCACTTGCCATTCTCAAACAACTGTAGAAGGGGAGCGGAGGGGTCTGTGGCATACGGTACTGACATCATATCAGAACGATGAAGGACGAACCAAGCCATCAAATAAGTGTACGGAAGCTCCACCTTAATAGTAGGAATCTGAGCCGGCGATTCACTTTCCTTCCGTGTAAAAGCACTAGAAATCTGTCGAAGCCCTCGATGAATGTTAGCCACCATCACCGGAAGAAGCGAAAGTTCCTTTTTGTAGGCAAGACGCTGGGTAGAGCACCTCCAATGGCAAGATATCACTAGACTGATATGGGACCACGCATTTCTTTAACCAAATAGCGAGGTAACCGGCGAGAAGGGTCATCGGTCGAATCGGCGCGGTCGCATGCCACAAGAATGTCTTGAACTTGGTCCCTGTAGGAAAACCACTCTCAGGACTGCTAATGGTATAGGAATGAGCATCAACCTTCTTCAGTAGACTATTAACCCCTGAAGGAGTGAGTGGTGCCAGCTCACAAATAGCCTCGCCAGAATTGCTCTCTAGATTCCTGAACAAATAAGACGCAAACTGCTTCTGGCTCACATGGGATTTAGCCCTCTTCGCTAAAGGTTCAGACTGCGCCAAAGCAATATGATAGTGGCATGTGAGGTCCCATAAAGTCTCGTAGCGGTCGGGCATGCGATCCTTCGAGCTTGACTTAATTCTTCGGTTGGAGGGAAAATATTCCTGATATAGCAATCTGTCCCATGGAAACCAGAAATCCTGTGCATCTCATGAGGGCCACCCAACTCCCGCTTGCCGGGTCAGAAAAGAATATAATTCGAGTCCGGGTTAAATATAATACCACACAAAACGAGAAATGCTTCGTGCTAACAGGCAAACCATACCATAGTGGCAACGAACGGCTGCATACAGACCACAAGCTGTGCAACTCCTCGCTCCATCGGCTCAAGACATACTTCGTCATGCGAGTCCACGCAAAGCTTTGTCCAAAGAAATGGACGCCAATCACTAAAATCTGTGACGTGGCGGCAGGCATTCCGCGTCCTAAAAACAGGCGAGGGCGATTCCTCAAAGTAGAAGCAGAGGCAAGAAACTCGTTACGCGGCGGTGCATCTAGTCCCAGTACTCCAGGACGCAATCCAATGATATGATTCTTGCTCGAACCAGGAGCTGCCTGATGAGTGATGTAGCCGCAATGAACGCTCTCATGCTCCTCCGTCAAGCGCCACGACATCTCCCGTGTCACAGCCTGACGCCTGAGCTCAGTCAACGAATGATGCCGAGGAATCTTTGGCAAATATATGAAACCACTGCCAGTTTTATGAAGCCACTGCTCGGCATCAATAAACACTGCATCCGAATCTCTGGCAGAGTCGCCAAATAAAAAGTCGGTCTTCCTGAGAGGCTGAATAGAACTGGCATCCTTCACGAAAGGCGCATCTGTGATCAACTGTCGAAGAGCTCGATGTCCACCTTCCTTCACCACTTGGGCAACCTCTGTCGACGTGCCCGAAGCAAACCGAGGAGTGACTGGGATAGGAGAATAATCGTCGGAAGTCGAATAATACTCGCCACGACGCCCGTACACTGCGTGAGATGAGAACGCCCCAGAAGGATATTCCACTGGAAGCAAACATTTAAACATTTGTTAGTCTCAATTATAAAAGGAAGTTGAACTCATCCTACGAACGAGTAAGATAGAGTCACTGCCTTATAAAGGGTGAGACGATTTGGCCACATTATGATAGGGTATATCGACAATATATCCTTGCCTTATAAGGCACAATGCAGCGTCAAAACGCCCCCTTTATATTGAGATATGGTTTTGACCAAGCAAAACATATCTTTAAAGCGTCGATCCTCGCCAAAGAGAATCAAGGCTCTTCCCGATTGCCTCGCCAAGGAGAACAAAATGGGGATAAAAAGGACCAATTTGCAAATTTTCAAGAAAAAATGGACTAATTTGTAAAATTCTAAAAAATAGCTCACCAGCATAAGAGGGAGGCGCGCCATCAGCCGACGCGGTAGAGGATTGACCTCTCGCGATACGAGACATGGTGACCTGCAAAATAGATTAAGGAATCAGATCTAGAAAAAATTCCTCTTTTTTGCAATTCTCCCCCCCTGAAAGGTGAGCTCGAGGCGCCAAATCTTAATCCTAACCCTCGCATGCGACCCCACAAATTCATAAATTGAATTAAGCATAAAATATACTAAAATGGTTGAGGATTTACCTGAGGGAAAGCTCGTGGATCTAATAAAAATCAGATCTTGAAAGAGGCTCGGACCACGCGCTCGAGGGGCCTGAGAGAAATTCTAAATATGGAAGTTTTGAGGGATTTCTCAGTCAAAGATCCAAAGGAAGACTAGATCTAATGCAACTATGAAGTTTTGAGGGAGAAAGGATGCTCGAGGGAAGAGAAAAGTGAAAAAAAAGGGAGAGAGGGGGGCCGGCCCTAATGAAAAAAAAACCCTCTTTTATAATGTTGAACCAAGACCAAATTGAACCGGACCAGACCAAGTTGAACCGGACCAGACCTGGTTTGAACCAGAATTCAAATTGAAGCTGAATCGAGCATCGAAACAACTTCAAATCGACAAAGGGTTCAGTCCTTTGTTTATTCTTGCCTCTCCCACATGTTCGGAAAAATCAGAAGATTTTTTTGAGCCTAAATTACTTCCTTTTTTGGGCTCATGTATCAAGCCGAATAATCAGCTCATCAGGGCCAACAGAAATACTCACAATAAAGGTATAGAGTATAAAATTGTTCCCATAATTTATTTGGATGAGAAGTTACCAAATTGCAAGAGAAATGTTTTATAAAATATTACTTAAGAGAATAAGAAAAAACTCAACAACCAGCTTACGCGACAAACGCGTGCGTAAATAAAGACTCACCACCAACAATCGATGGCGCAGCTAGATTAGTAAATCAGAAGTCGACTTAAGTTTAAATTCCACAACAGTCAGACTAATAAATGCGCACGAATCTTTACAGACATTCGACAAAGCACGAATACCTGGAGGATTGAGAGAATCAAAACAGAGTCATTCCAACGGTCCCCGTTACACCGACTGAAGGTGGGACACATCATATACAAGAATTCCAGACGTCTTCTATAAAAGAACGGAGCTGAATACTTTGGAGGGGTGTATCTGTAGGCATATAAAAATTGCTATAGTCCCGCTTAGCATCAGCTCGCACAAACCGACTAACCAACGACGGCGACAGAAGGTTGACGAATCGGCACAGCAAGCAACGAATACATCCGTATTCACTGTGTGCGAATCAAGCAAGGGTTCGAAGAGGTCAACGAGTCACAACCGAAGGGCCAGACTCGACGAATCAAAGACAAATCAGATCACAGCTTTCGACTCGGAACTCAGAAGTGGATTTACGTGCCAAATCAGGAATCGGGATTCTTACTGGCCATCAGATATCAAAAATCATGAGGTCCAAGATCACCACGAACACGCCCGAGTGAAAACGACGAAACCCATAGGTGGCCAGCCCAGATCTGTGCGCGGGCACAGTTCAGAGAGCCTATAAATAGGCTCCCCTTTGTTCATTTGAAAAGGTTGGAACTTTGAGAGCCGAAACTCTGCCGAATTGAGAATTGAGCTTGGAGTTTCTAAGACTTGAGGACTTGAACATTCAGATCTGGTTCCCGGCGAGCATCCACGTCACAAAAGGCAGGAGTTCGAGAGGAAAAGAGATCGGATCTGAGATCTACACGAGATCATACTCCGGATCAAAGCTTGGCCTTTGATCCCGAGAACTAAGGGCGATTATTTCCTTGGTGAATTAACCCCCCCCCCCCGCTATTATTTCCTTTGTGAAATAATACTCGTCGAATAGTGTAGATCCGACCGGATCTAGATCGCGCGGTGGTCCACGGATTAACCCCGGCGTTAGCAAAGAACCCACACAAGCGAGCGACCGCAAAACAGGAGCTCGCGATTTGTTCGAAAAACAAGGAGAAAGTTGTAATCTTTTCTTTTATTTTCTTTGATTTTCGTTGTAACCGGATCTAAAAAAAGACCGGATCTTTGTAACTCGAAAAGTTGTTATTTGAGATGACAATGAAATCAATAATGAAGAAAGACACGATTTTCACCGCGAACACTCAAGTCAGTTTTTTAGAGATAATTTCTAATTTGATTTCTCTATTTGTTCTCAAAACTTTGCTGATGTGGCATCAAGGTGAGGGCACATGCCCAACGTCCAAGTGCACATACTTAGTTCAAGAAAACGAAATTTTTTTACTTTGGAATTTTGATTCATATGAGCTTGTTTTTATTGATTCTTTTCTTTCCATTCATGTATTATGATATCAATTATGTATTATTATTTATTCATGCCATCTTAAGATAAAATACATGATAAAATAGTTTCTTGATTAAAATTCTTGATTTATGTTTGACTTATCAAAATCATGATATATCCATGTCTAAACTCAAGTAAGTCTTATTGTGCTATATTATCGCATAATGTTTTATCGTATGCTTTTTTCATGCTACGTTACGTTATGTCATGAGCAAGAATCAGACATTATGTATGTTGCCCTAGGTGATACCGTAGACTTTTGTCCACTTGGTTTGATATCATGAGATTTAGCCCTAGGGGAATACACGATTAGGCGCTGTGATATAGTAGTATACATGATGATGATGATTGCTTATGTTTGGATATTGGGCATATTCCTCATGACACTAAATCAAGAATAATTTTTATGTGAATCAAGAAAGCGATTGATTTGAGATACATTGTAATTGTGAGGGAAGGCTCGTGGTTCTCCACCAGCAAAACTTGATCAAGTATAAAACATGATCGTTTATATGATCAACCAAGAAAGAGATCAAGAACCTATGTGTATCAAATCATAAACGACTTTCTTTGATATTTGACGGGCATGTTTTGTTTGCTTTGGAAACCCAGTCAAAGAGGGCACCGACAAGATGGATATTCTCTATGGATTGAGTTATTTGTGGCCTAGTGTATTATTTATCATGTATAACCAAGTAATGCAGAAGTTCACATGGTTTAATTAATGGGAGAAAATTTAACATCTCATAGATAATGTGTAGCCCACGATTGTGTTTGAGTGCGTGTAGTAGATGAGTCTATGTGTATAAATCAAGTAAAGTAAGAATCTAAATAACATTTATAGTAGGTGCATTAAATACACATTATCCTGTGAGAGCGTTGCTTATATAAGAATAAGTAAAATTGAATAGTTAGATGCACGCACTATCTTTACATCACACCCAAGGGTTTAGGTCCATTCTTGTTGTATGATCTCTACTGTTGTTGCATATTTAGTTATCTACTAGTTTTGTTTTAGGATATATTTTTAGATGCATTTTTTTGTTCATGAAGAAAAGTAAAGTGATACAATTATGTAGTCTTTCTTATATTTATAATAATCATGCATTCATGATATATATTTACTCATTCATTCATTTTACCGCTTTGTAGATGGTTTTCATATATAATAGTCATTTATAATAGTCATGCATTCATGATATATATAAAATTCATTTTACCACTTTGTAGATGGCTTTCATAATATCTTTCCATTCATATATAATAGTCATTCATTCATTCTTACATATGCACAAACCAGTTCTTCATTTTACCACTTTGTACATGGCTTTCTGACCATCCTGGTTTGCACACCAGTCATGAATCTAGACATGTCACCATTCCTTTCAGGTACTACAGATTCTACAGATCTTTAGTAGATGGGTTTCCTCCAACCAGCTTACTAGTCAGCTCATCTAGTTTCTATCTCACTTTGTTGGCTATCAATTTCCATTACTTTTTGGACTATATTTACTCATTCCACTACTATGTAGTGACTGTGATGTATCTAGTTTATTTCACTTAATACTCTAGACTTGTATGGCCATGCAGCATTGCTAATTATTATGTGAGGATGATATTGATATCAGACTTGTGTTATCCTTTATGTTAATCGATTATTTGTGGGACCTATTGATTAATATTTTTGAGTATTCTTTGCTTCCATCAAGTATTTTTACTGTATACTTGCTTTTATTGTATATCAATTTCTCTGCATTTGTGATTATGTATGATTCTATGATTCTATTTTAGTTATCATGGATGAGATGTATGACTAATCTCTCTAACAGAATTAAGTATATGCCTTTGGGTGTTGTTTGGCCTGATTGTATATATTGCCTAACCTAGTCATATGTCCATCATGTGTTTCGTAAACATGTGGAGTGATATATAAAATTTTGATTTCCAATGTTATTCCACAGACTGGTCATCATTGTCATATGCTTTAATAACTAAGAAACATGTGACCTTCCCACACTTGTTACTATGTCAATTTAAAGAGGCTAGGTGTAGCATGACATCTCCTTATTTGTTTATCTCTATCTTTGAGAAACAATGTGTGAGCTTGAAGCGAGAAAAGATGCTACAAATTAGGAGATCCTCATTGTAAAATGACCTACAATAGAACAGTTGGAAGGAAGTCTATTACAAAATCCTCAATAGAATCTTCCACAACAACACCTAAAAGTTCTAGGTCAGATTCTCTATTTGAACAAATATTAGAGGTCATGGAGAAGAACAATGATAGTAGTAGAGTGACTTATATCAAAACTAAGGAGATGCATGCTAATCTGGTTAAGTCAATGGGTGAGAACATTGAAGAATAAAACATGATGAAGATGGAATTTAATGCTTGTAGCCTAAGTAACTGAGCCAGTCAGTTTGGATAACATAGAGTAGAGAGAATGAATGTGAGACTTTCTTTTATGGAGGAGAAAATCAAAAAGTTTAGAGATGACAAAGGCAAAGCCTTGAAATATATAGAGTTGATAGTTGAAGCCAAAAAGAAGTTGATAGAATATGAGAGTTATGTAAAGATATTGCAAAATGAAGCTAACTTATCAAATGAAGTTATTACATATCAGGAAGAAGCCATACAGCTAAAGAAGGATATCTTGATAAAAGAAGAGGATCTGAGCAAAAAGATGAATAAAATAGAAGAAGCACATAATGTAGTTGAAGGTGAAGAACAATAGGAAGAAGGGAAGAGGGACAATGACTCTGATGAAATTTTCCAAAGCATGTCAAACAATAGAATTGTTGAAGAAGCAAATGAAGAGCATATTACATATGTTTCCAAAGAAGTTTCTAAGGAAGATCCTATTGAAGATTCCAAACAAAGTTCAAAGGAGACCGAACAGATTCGAGCATATGAAATGGAGATAAGTATAAGAAAGCTATATCTGAAGAGAAATATGAAGTAACAGCAATATAGCAAGTTACAGATAAAAATGAAAAGAACAGAAAGAAGAAATCTAAGGATGATGATACTCCATCTAAACCTCTCATGCCTCCTTCAAGTGGACCTATATGGCTAAAAGTTCCATCCTAGAGAAGTGGAAGGTCAAGGCTATTGTTTCCAAGAGAACCAAAAAATCAACAAGAAACTAGTGATCTATACCTTTTCTTATTTAATCCTTGACTTCCTCTCATTTCTATCCTATCATTTGTTCTAGATTATGAACACTTAAACTATGTTTTTTAGATTTATATTAACTTATATTTTGTGGTATTTAGATGCCTATTTGGCCTTGATATTGTGTATTGTGTTTTAGATATGTATAGTTGTGGTTTGATTCTATTATATATGATTTATCAGCTAACCATGTAGATTGATGTTAGCCCCAAAATATTGCATTTTTATTAATGCCAAAGGGGGATAGAGAAATGTGCTCTTAGTAACATCCAGATGTTTGGGCACATAAGATTTTTGGATTGTATTATGATCATTTATCATTAATAATATGTTCTTGTATGCCTTAATAATATGTTGTTGTAGGTTCTTAGCACATAGTTAAAGGGTTATATTGTGATCATATTCTATTGAGATATTATTTTTGGGTTTTATATTATCTGGCAATTTTCTACAAAATTATATTTTTTAACTTTCTTAGGAAAGTACAATGGCAGATATTCAGGGGGAGCTTTTACATAATCTGAGTATACATTGAGAGGGAGCTTTCATTCTTTTTATATCGTTTCCTCGTGTATTTATTATTTCATCCAAAAGCTGTAATTGTGGTAGTAATTATCAAAAAGGGTAGATTGTAAGTTTGAAATCTCTAGTTTTGATTAATGAACTAAATTATCATTGACAAGTTTATTTAGTATTTTAGATCTGTAGTTAAATTATTTAGATGAATACAAGAATTCAAGCTAAATATGTAAACATCTATAGAAGTCAAGACTTTAGGCTCAGTATGATCATTCAAATCTACATCAAGAGAGAAGTCAAGGACACTACAGCAATATGGACATTATCAAGATACAAGAGAAGCCAATGGAAGATTCAGAAGAACCATAGAACTTTAGCTATAAGTTTAAGACTAGGGTGAGCTATCAGGTGGTCTATGTCATAGGCTATGATTAATGTAAGTATGAATTAAATTAAGATTTTATATTAGTCTTCTAGCAAATTTGATTCCCTCTTTGGCTAAAATTAAAATTCTATCTACAAAGAATCCTTATGAGTCAAGATCTTACAATTGATCTTGATTAAACACTTTTTAGCTTTGAGCTAGGAGTTAGTGAGAAGCCGTTAGCTTTAATCTTTTACCTCAAAGAAAAGAAGTTATCCCTAAAGCAAGCTTGGTGGCAAGACTTCTTAGTGGAGTTTGATTATACTTTAGAGTAAAACCTAGTAAGGGCCAACTTAGTGTGGATGCATTAAGTTAGAAGGTGGATCTTGCTTCTATGATTAGCCATCCTCAAAACTCATTTCTAGACCACATCAAGGAGGGCTTGGTTCATGATCTTACAGCTAAGTCCTTATTGGCAAATGCTAAATAGGAAAAAACTCAGAGATTTGTCTTGAGGATGACTTGTTATTTAGCTATAAGAGATTTAGTCTTACCTCTCTCTTTGAAAACTTAAGGCAGGAACTCCTGAATGAGTGTCTTGACACTCAATGGGTTGTACATCCTAGTGTGCACCGCACTTTGACACTCTTGGGACCTTGCCTGTGGAAGGATCTGGAGGTTTATGTCTATACTTGTCTTGTGTTACTTGAGCCACTAGCAGGGTTACTTGAGCCACTACCTCTTCTGAAGAGACCATGAGAGTGCATATACATGGACTTTATCATGGGTTGGCTTAAGTCGATGGATTGTTGCATCATAATGGTGTTGATTGATTGGTTCTCTAAGTTTGGGATCTTCATTCATGTTCCAATGAAGTACCTTTGGATTTATAACTAGAATAGAATTACAAATTCAAAGAATACAAGAAATAAGAAAATTTTATAGAGTCTAGGTTCTTTTCTGTGTGCTAATGGAGTGTTGTTCTTGTGCTTCGTTGACGGTCCAGCCAAAATAATGAGTCTTTCTACTAATTTCAAAAATTATCAAAACTCCGAGTTTGCCAAAGGTAAGCAAATATTCAATCTCCTATTTCCCTTTCATATGATGATCAAGATTATTAAGCTGTAAAAAATGAGCAATCTCCTCTCCTCTTCTAGGCTGAGAGAGAGAGAGAGAGAGAGAGAGAGAGAGAGAGAGAGAGAGAGAGAAGCAAGCCATTAAATATGGGTCAGTGGCCATTAACTTAGAAGATAATGGAGTGAGTCATTTCCGCAAAAATAGCACTTGAAACTGCTCTAGGCGAAGTTCACAAATAACGGTCTTGGCCGAAATTCATTATGGTGAGCTTCGCTTGAATTATGGGTGATGTGGCCCATGTGGCTTATTTAGAAAAAGTTCATTCTGAGTGAACTTCACTTAAAACTACACTTTGATTTGGTCTTGAGAACGAGCTTCATCATGACTAGGGCAAGTTTCACTATGACTTAGGCATGGCTTATATTTAGACCCATCCGATATGATTAAGTGTTTAGCCATGGGTGTTCATTTCATGAGCTCAATTATTAGATTTGTGTTATCTATACTGAGTATTGGTCTAAGAGAGAGCTTATATATTTTGATCATATACAAGACCCTCCCCCTAATTTTTCGAGATTCTGTATTTAAGTTGTAGTAGTGATCAAAATAATTTGGGTAATAGACAAAGGTGTACACTCTTGAATATAGATCTAGTTGTCTTGTTTAGGCTAGATCTACTTACTTTTAACTACTTGGTTATTAGAGGTGTGTTGTTGAACGTGTATTCTTTCCTCATTGTTTCATCTTGGTTGAATATTCAGTTGCCTTTGCATGCTCTTCTATAGAGAATTCACCCAATTCTATGTTTGGAACAAAATTCGCTTGCCCTCGAATTAGGGCGAGGCTTAAGGAACAGCTTATGTTAAATGTTGTTCACTTGGCTAGAGATTTTGCACTCAATTATGAGTGTTTGAGCTAAGTTTCTGAGGCTGTTGGTCCTAGATCTATGCATTGATCTACGGTAAGATCTCTCTTGGTGATCATAATTTTAGGTGAGATTTTGCCAAATGGCCTACTCCCTATCACTCCTCACAAGGAGCGGGTTCTAAGATAAGTTTGTTGAAAGGCTTATAAATAGCTCTTTCATTTCCCCCATCACATTCATCTTCATCTTTCCATGTCTCAGCCTATTCTTACCCAACCGGCGCTCCTCTTTAATAGAGAAGCCAAAATCAATTGGCTTAGGCAAGAGGTGGCCTAAGTTGATAGTGGTTCTTTAGAGGAGACCGAGATCCTCTGGCAATTTGTGGACTTAGCTGAGCAGGCTTGTCTTGAGCATGTCATTGAGAACCAATCGAAGGAGTGGGGAAAAGTGAATCGCGATAGGGATGCCTGGAGCTTTGAGTGTCAGACCTACATAGGATTGTTCGAAGGCTACGATAGCGCTTGAAAAAGGATCATTGGAGCTCCATGAGTGAGGACTTAGAAAGTGATCAGGAGTCATCTGTTCTCCTCAAAATTGAATTAATGATCATTTTCTACCATAATATCTTCTGAAAAAGGATCATTTCACCTCAAAACTTCTCGTGACTCTTATAAATAATATAAGGAAACATATATTATTTGGCATGTTTCTAAGATCAAACATACGAGAACAAGATATTTTCTCAAAAACCTATAACTTTAATGTTTTTAATGATTGTGTTTGGGTAAATCAAATTTAATCTCATCAAAACTACTCCAAATAAAAGATAAAACATCAGCAAAAAAACTCTAATGGACTTGGGACACAATTTTAAGGGTTTTCATAGATTCAATCAAAAAAGATTGAGTGAGATAACAATGTATAATTCCCCAAATAAGAAAAATTTTAAAGAACACTCACCTGAGATAAAAATTCAATTCTCTTGTTGTGGATTTTCCCCCTCCTTGGCCTTCCTATCCTATAGAACTCCTACTCCCAAAAAGAATATGTTCCGGAAAAAAAAATAGCAACCCTAATTTTTGGGTTTGTATAGGCTATACGCTAATTTGTAAGATAACCCACTAACTTATTTCTTTTACTCTTATGATCCTAAAGGTTACATGTGCAAACCTCCTTTATAATTAAATCTAATTCAAGATTAATTCATTATTAATTCATGAATATCATTCTACTAAAGTTATACTTTAGGAATTTCTATTATATCGAGTAGAAATAAATATTTATTTTGCAAATATCCCCTCAATTAAATATTTTATTTAATCAAAAAAATTTGGGGCCTTACACAGGTGGTTGTTACAATAAGGATCCAATCACTTTGATGTGACAAGATCAGAGAAAGAGGCTCCTAGATGGGAGAATGCTGAAGTTGATTCTTTATGGGATGCTAAAGATGGAGTCATTGAAGGAACCAACCTATTTGAAGTCTTCGTTATCTCATGCAAGTTAGAAATCTATAGGGGCATGTGCATACAAATAAGTATTCCTGGGGTTGAATCTAACGAAGGGTATCAACTATAGCCCCTCTAATGCTCAAATTAGTTGACTGTCATTGAAAGGGTACAATCTATAAGTTAAGGATATTTAGAATTTGATAGAAAGGAAATCAAAGTGAAAAATGATGTGTAGGCTTCTAGTGTAGTGTCCTCGAATGCTCCAAATAAACGAGTTAAAAGAGATTCGAAACGATGCATATATAAACTCAAAAATTCCAAAGAGAAAACCATGATTTTTCACAATAAATCAATACTATGGAAGAATTTTACATTAGGATAAAAAGTTCGGCTCTACAAATCAAAATCTTATCTTTTTCCTGAGAAATGAAGATCACAATAGATGCATTCGTATGTTGTTAAGAAATGTTTTCTCTCAAGGGACTATCGAGATAGAAAATCCTAAAAATGGTCATATTTTCAAAATCAACGGTCAACATTTGAAACCATTTTTAGAATTTTATACACTCGGAAAAGAGGAGATGTTAGCTCTTCGTGATCCACACGGCAAAATCGATCAATTAGTCAATTCGGTGATGAACAAATCTATTGACCAATCCATCGACTAATCGATTGGCCAATTGATTATCTCATCGATTGCCCATCGATTAACAAAGCGCACAGACAAATTCTGTAATTTTGTGTAGTTTTGTATTTTAAACACTAAAACTATATATTATTGCACTTTGAACTCTAATTGCCATGCTTAACACACATTTTTGTAAAGTAGAATATGGCTTTAGGAAAAGACAAAGAGCTGCACAATCCTTTCTCACTTTTGACAACCTACCTATTTCACTTTGAGAAAGGATTTGTTACTGCTAACCGGTTTGAATTTCAACCTATTTACGAAATCTTTAGGCAAGTCGGGATCAGTTGCATGCTGACTAGGAAATCCAAGATGACCAACTCTATCATAGTTAGAGAATTCTATGCAACTTGGATCAACCGAGGATAGAGCCTCTTC
>NC_033800.1:94037689-94065572 GCF_001876935.1 Asparagus officinalis
CCCAAGCCCTCTAGAGATTATCACAATTTCTTTCAAATTTTAGTTGAGTTGAGTATAGCCTCTGATGACTACAATCAAAATGCAAAATGTTTATTTGGGATAGTACCTGGGGGTAGGACCTTGCATTCAGGCATGCTTAAGAAAGAGTTCCTCCTTCTTAACCTCTTTCTTAAGTTTGACCTATACCCAAGTGCTTCATATTCAGTTATCACCTCCGAGATCGTTTTCTATTATACTGGATAGCCATTGGTCAACATTTTAATGTAGCAAATCATATCGTTAGGATGATTAGAGGTAAGACGACCAGCATCAAGGAATATCTTAGTTAGCAGTATAGGCAAAAGATCCTATTGAATTACCCTTTTCTTATCACTAGGATATATAAGGCTCTCGGTGTACAATATACAATAGATACACTAGAGGTAGGATGGGCACTATTGATAGCTAAGATAGTGAAAAAAATTATTTTCTCCCGAGGCAAGGGGTCCACTACTTCTACTTCTACTTCTTGACAAAGGTCAGCACCAGCTTAGCAGACCATGCCTTCACTACTTCTGCCACCCAATGATGCACCGACTGAGTGGACACTCCATATGCTTGGTGATCATCTCTATGCTCTTGAGACAGGGTTCCACCAGTAGATAGGGTTCCTTCAGTTTTAGAAATAGTAGACAGTTGATCAGGCCCCCCTCATAGCTCAGTTAGACCAGTTCTATCAATATCAGCATTATATAGCCTCAGTACTTCATGAGATGCAACCTGGATCTATGGTCCAACCACTTTATCATCCTTCACCTTCACCTCAATCATAGCCAGATCCACCTCCACCACCACCACCACCACCATGTCGTCAGCCTCTTGCACCACTGGAGGATGAGGAAGAGATTAACAGTACTCATACAGATACGGAAGATGGTGATGTGATCATCACTGGGAGTGGCTATGGTGATCAGTGTGAGTAGGATGATGAGGATGAGTAGGATAATCAAGAACATTCTGGTGATGATGAGTAGTGAGAGGTGTTTTTATTTTATATCACCTCTACTTGACTTTTATTTTGGCATGTACTCATATTATATGATATGATGATCATGAGCTTGAGCTTTATTTCTAGTATCTGTCTTGAGGATAATGCAAAGTCAAGGTGTTGGGGTGGGATATGATTTACGGATTAATGATGAGGAGACTGATTTGAATATGGTAGTTGAAAACTGGGTTGAGAACTGAAAGGAACTGTGTTTCCCCTAGGAAATTGTTTGGTTTGAAGAGGGAGTGATGTTTTGATTTCCAGAGTAGTTTCCCTGATTCCATGCAAAGTTTGGGTGATTTCTCTAATCTAGATTGTAGGTTGGAGAAAATGGATCATTCATGGGACGCTAGAATGCAGCGTTAACCTGTCCTAGTGGTTGATTGTTTTCTAAGAGAGGACATTCCCCTATAACATGGAATTAAGAAAGACGGTTGTGATAACCTGAGGCAGAAACTTGATTGATTTGAGTTGGGGCTCATTCTCTTATTTCTAGAGCTTCTAACCTACGCATGATTGTAGCCATCTTTGTTTCAGAGGTAATGTTTGTCTCTAGGGACAAACCACTAGATTTGGGTTGGAAAACTGATGAAACTCTGTCATCACAGTGTTCCCATTGCATGGTTTTCTTGGATAAACCCTTTAAAATTTTCCAAGCTTCATCAACATTTTTCTTCATGAAATCCTCTTGACACATTGATTCTAAGAAAGTTTTTGAAGAATAATCCAATCATTCATAGATGATTTGGCATAATCGCCATTTTCTCAAGACCAAGGTGAGGACATTGGATAAGAAAATCTTTAAATTTGTCAAAATACTTCCAAAATGGCTCACCCGGTACAATTTTAAAATTTTGAATGTTGTATCTAAGCTTAACCGTTTGTGGATAAGAAATTTTTTTCAAAAAAACGGTAATAAATTCATCCCAAGTTGAGATAGAATTCGTGGGTAAGCTATACAACCATTTCTTAGCTTTATTTTTAAGGGCAAATGGAATAAGTCTAAGCTTGATCATATTATCAGATAGTTCCCTAATCTTAATCATAAAACAAACTTCCTCAAACTCGGAGATAAAGATATAAGCGTCTCCGGTTTTATTTCCTAAGAATTTTGGAAGCATGTTTTTGTAATACGGTCTAAGCTCAAAATTAGTTCCATCGACTTCGAGTAGCTTAAATAAAAAGTTGATATTTTCATTATCTTGAATCTATTATAACTTTAGTCGTTACAATTAACTCAAATAAATAAAAAGTTGATCTTTTTATAAGATCTTCTTACACAATAAAAATATAAAGATTACAATTCCTTTAAACAACACACACCAGCAGTTTATCTCTTGTTGCTTGCGTTAGTCCGTGGACTGTTACGGATCAGATCCGGTTGACAGAAAAGTTAATTAATGCTCTTGTTTCATGAAGGAAACAATCACAGTAGTGGTAACCTCGACCAAGTGAGATTACGACTTTTCTCAAGATCAAAACCAAGTTTGATCCGGAGGAAAAGGGGTACGGGTCTCAGATCTCTCAAAATCCACTCTTTATGCATAGGAAATCGCCAAGATCTAGCTAACCCTCTCTGAAATTCATGGCTCTTAGCTCTGCAATTCGACAGAACATCGCCCTCTTTGATTATAACTCGTCCTACGTGAAAGAAGGCCCTATGCTTGTATTTATAGGGCTCCGGATACGGGGTATTTGGATAAGAATGAGAGATTTAGCCTTATCCTCAGTTGACAACTGCCTAACCATGTGTAGAGATGATATCAAGCTAGTTGGGAACCTCTAGAACGAATAAATCTCATAAAAACCACTTAAAAACCATCGAAAATGCGTTTAAGGCTCAGGACTGCGCGAGCCACCATTTGGTGGCTCGGCGGCTCCGCCATTGGCTAAGCTGTTGACTTTGGTCGAGTTGTTTTGGTGCGACTCGGATGCCAGGGGCTGTTCCGGTTTTCTAGGTTTTGACTTGTTACGTCGTTACGCGCATTTCGTCATTTCATTGACTTCTACGCTTGACCGATTTGCTTCATGCGTTTTGTTAACTTAGAGGCAGCTGATGAGCACGCAGACTACTTGGAGGTAGCTGATGAGTGCGCGGACCACGTGGAGATGGCTGATGAGTGCACAGGCCACATGGAGATGGCATTCTAATGGCTTGTTTCTACGTCACCAACAGTTTGTCGATTCGCTTCATGCGCTTGTCGGCGTCAAATAATCCTCCTTTACTCGGATAATGGTGTTCCATCTCGAGCTGTGTTCGGGGACCTATAAGCAATTTTTGACGCCTACAATCTTGAAGAACTAATGGATTAGGATACGTAGACTTTATCTTTCTAGCCCGACTCGTCTTTCTCACAGGAATAGACTACCCGACAACGCGTGTTAGGCACTGACTTTTATCCCTTCTTAGAATTCGGGATAAAATTCCCCATGCGTGTAAGGTATGGATTATGGTGTTATTAATAACAACCTACCACAATATCGAATATGTGGGATTTTATCCTTTTTATGGTGAAAGACTAACCGGTAACACGTATTAGGCGCTGACTTATCCCTACTTTGGATTCAAGATAAAATTCTCCGTGCGTGTAAGGCACAGATTTTGGGGTTATTAATAACGGCCTGCCACGATGTTGAATATGTGAGCTTTTGTCCTGTTTATGGTAAAGGACTAACTAGCAACGCGTGTTAGGCGTTTACTTATCCCTCCTTAGGCTTCGGGATAAAATTTCTCAGACTTAGATTCTAGTGTTTTTTTCACTCAGCGAAAGACTAAACCGACAACGCTTGTTAAGCGTTGATTTATCCCTTCTTATAATTCGGGATAAAATTTTCTAGACTTGGATTCTGGTGTCTTTTTCACTCGGTGAAAGACTAAACTGGCAACTCGTGTTAGGCGTTGACTTATCCCTTTATAGGATTCGGGATAAAATTCCCCGTACATGTAAGGCACGGATTTTGGTGTTAAAAAGTAGTGTCTTCTCTTAGGGCAAAGATGAACCCGATACTAGAGATGAAGAATTTTATATTCTATCTCCAGTTAAAAAGGTAACTTAAAGTGGGATCTCCACTTCAAGAATCTGTGAAGGTGAAACTAAGAGTAGGATCTTCACTCCAAGAATCAAAAAGATTTGGATAATCCTAACTGTCGGAATGTTTTATTACCAAACTAAAGGTGAGTTTCTTATTTATCAAGAGTGAATTAGGGTTTTGGCCCTAACCGTAGGAAGGTTTGACAGAGTGGAAGGTTTGACCGAGTAGTAGGTTTGAGATGATCATAACTGTAGGAAGGTTTGATCGCTCGATTTGAAAGTGCACCTCTCGTTCATGGAAGGAATCGAGAGAAGATTTTGGTTATAGGCCTAACTATAGGAAGGTTTGACCGAGTGGGAGGTTTGAGACGATCTAACTATAGGAAGGTTTGATCACTCGATTTGAAAGTGGACCTCTCGTTTATGAAAGGAATCAAGAGGAGATTTTGGTTATGGCTCTAACTGTAGGAAGGTTTGACCTAGTGGGAGGTTTGAGACGATCCTAACTGTAGGAAGGTTTGATCACTCGATTTGAAAGTGGACCTCTCATTCATGGAAGGAATCGAGAGGAGATTTTGGCTATGGCCCTAACTATAGGAATGTTTGACCGAGTTAATTAGTG
Organism: Asparagus officinalis; assembly: GCF_001876935.1. Lineage (NCBI taxonomy): Eukaryota > Viridiplantae > Streptophyta > Magnoliopsida > Asparagales > Asparagaceae > Asparagus > Asparagus officinalis. The sequence continues at coordinate 94,042,371 of NC_033800.1, forward strand.
GGAATGGGAGTACAAATCACAGTAGGAGTGTTGATTTGTACAAATCACTCAGTAAGGATCCTTGGCGTCAAGTGATAAGGACTTAACATGAAGGGGTTTAAAAATTGTCAAAGATTAACAGACTAAAATTCCAAGCATTATATCTGGACTCTAAACATGAGAGTGTTGAGTACATAGACACAGCGGGAGTTCGAGTGGATTAAACCAGGAAGAATTTTAGTGGACCCACCGTCAATTAATTTGATCGGTGAGGGATTTTATGGAGGAAGATTGTAAATCATCAAACACCAGTAAGAATTTTTTGTGAGGGAATATTGATCCAACGAAGTGATCAAATCTCGTCTCAGCAAAAGAGTGCTTGGAGTTTGGTGAATTTGATTTTGGCAATGAGATACGTTTCACCCTTTGGACATTCAGAGTCAAAATGGGAGTTTATTATTCATCACTTCTTTGTAGTGACCGGGTTATCCCTAAGAATACACCATATAGCATTCTTTCAGGAACTTCCTGTTACATGAATTATCCACCCCCAGCTTTCTTTGCAAAACTGGCTCTAACATTATACTCAGTTGTATGATCGGGTTATCTTTAAAAATATTATGTATAAAATCTTCAGGAACTTCCCGTCAAAGGTAGGAAATAGTTTAGACTTGTATACTTATTAGAGTATGCAGGGAGAAGTTTAACCTCATGCACCTATTGGAGGAATAGGAGAAGCAAATTAACCTCTTATACTTATCGAATGATAGAGAGAAGCAGTTTATACTCTTATACTTATCAGAGTGAGGCGTTCTCATTTGGCTTATTCTAGTGTTATGACGCCGGCTTCAACCAATACTTGGATGCTATTTTTAAGAGCGAAGCAAGCCTTGGTGGGATGAAGAATCCTCCTGTGGTACGCAATGTACTTTGGATCCGAAGAATCACTAGCTTCCTCCTAATTTGTGATAGTCGGGAGCTTGATCTTGTTGTTTTCAAGAAGGGACTCAAAAATGGCCGGAACATCTTCATCTTTGAAGGATTACTCTTTTTGGAGTCTCAGATCCGAAGTCTTTTGCTATATCCGGGGTTGCTCCTGTAATTTCTGATTAACATCAATGGCAGGTGCATGTGCCTTCCCCTTACCACGGGAGGCGAAGTTTGATTTCGGAGGGTTAGTCGCCGGTTGGCTTCTCTCGGTTTTCTTCCTTCTGAGGAAGCGTTCGACCTGCTCTCCGTGCATCTTCAACTCTTTCCAAATCTTGGATGGTGCTACTCTTATAACTTTCAAGATATCAATGGATAGGTTATTATGATAGGTTTGGAGGTTGAAGTCCTCTGCAACCGGATCTCGGCAATTCATCGCTTTATTCCGAAAGCGCTTGACGAAGTCATCGACTGTCTCTTTGTCTTCCTGTTTCTCCTCAAAGAGCGTCCTGATTGATACCTTGGTGTCATCATCAAAGAAATTGCCGACGAATAAGCTTTTCATATCATCCCAGCTGTTGATGCTTATGAGCTTAAGGCGACGGTACTAATCAAAGGCGAGCCCGCGAAGGGTGCCAACGAATAACCGGACCATCAAAGCTCATTGCCAAAGATCACTCTCAAGTTAGACTTAAAATAAATCAAGTGTTGGGTGGGGGAACCCTTCCCGTCGAATAGTGTAAAGTTGATCAAGTTGAACTTCGCCAGATACGGAATCGACTCCCACTCTCTTGGATAGGGACATAGAATGCCGGTCTTTTTCACCTTCTGAATGGATGTTAAGGCATTGATTTTTCCCTCAAGGTCCTTCATCTTCTCATCCTAGCACGTATCCTTCCTTGGTCGATTTCAAGAAGGAACATCACGGACACCCCCGACATTGTCATCATCGGTGGGACCACCCCCAGCGTTGTTATTTTTGGTAGGACCACCCCTAGCATTTTGGTCAATAGGAGGGTTATCTACATCGAGGAGATCGTCCATGTTTGAATCGCCACCTGTCCGATAGGCATTATTGTGACTACTGGATTCACCGATTTGAAGTAACAAAGCTTGGATATATTGGCCATGCTCTTCCTTCATCCGTAGCATAGCCATTTCCATTTCGAGCTTAAAGTTTCGAGCTTAAAGTTCTCCTTCTGCTTAGCCAAAGTATCTTTAAGAATCTTGGTTATTTGCTCGGTGTTGATCATAAATGCCTCACGGGATTATCCTGAGCTGGATACCGTATTATCAGAATAGACTATAGAGTTAGCATCTGATGCTTCATCATCCAAGGATAATCCTCTATTCATCCTCTGGTAGTCCCTACGTCTAGTTGTCCCCTATGCGTAGCCGAGTTAGACGATGCAATATGAGGGGGTCCGAACTAGAAGGTCGAGTCGACTTTTCCTTATCAGCCATGTTAATCGTGACTGCGAGTTGTTTAGGTCCGACAGCTTCTAGCTGAAGTCGAAACATTAGTTGGGCTATTCCCGAATTGACTTTTCTCCCTGGAGAAAAGTCGGGGCTAGAACCACTTGAAACAATCAAAGACTTTTCCTTATTGATCATGTTGATGGTAACTTTCGGGAGTTCGTCATCTCGAACGACCAATCTTCTTTTATGGAAACGCCTTGATTTGGGCTTCGACATTTCAGTGCAGATCCTCTCGAAGACCTAAACCCTCTATGGAGCGGTCTTAGGGCAGCTACACGCTGATAATACTGCCCTGATAAGTTTGACGCACATACAATGAAAGTACGTCTCCCGGGTATCTCTCTTTCGAGATATGTTCGTACCCTCAACCTGATAATACAACTCATCGGCATGATAACTGAAGCAATCTATCGTGTGTTGGCACGACTTCTTAGGTATAATGTCTTCATCTGACAAACACGTTTTCTTCTGAGGATTTGCTGCCTTGTTAGCGTCCTCAAGAGTCACATGTTTGGAGCCACACTTTCGTGATCACGGGACCTCAATAGGCTCCTGGATTTTGACACGCGGTCCAAGGTAGTCTATTATAGGGACTTTCCTACCATGGGATTTCTTCCATTGCTTAGGAGGATGCGCACAACCTCTAGTCTAATAAGCTGCTCAGGATTCTTTCAATGGGCCCAAGCATTCTTTGACCGAGGCTTTGCCTCGACCAAGGTCAAGATGAGAAGGACCGAGGCGATCTGTGATCTTCATCTTGAAGCGGGACAAGTTTACGTTACCGCGTGGCTCCATCGGAGGTGCGTGATTTGTCAGGACAGGAACAGGGGCTGTCGGAGACATAAAAAGGACCGCGGGAGGTGAACTGGGGGCAAAGCAAGACTTGGTGGCTCGGACCTAGCGTGAGCCACCATTTGGTGGCTTTAAGTGGCAGTTCGCTTTTCAACGATTTCGGGTGATGTTTTGGTCTTTGGCCTCTATAGTTTGTGTAGTTTTGGTGGTTTCTTGACCACATCTTCCTGCTTAAACTTCTGCGCTTCTCGCACGAGAATCTGTGCGTACGTGAGTAGTGCATAGTGCTTCTGAATGCGCTCTTCAAGGGTTGAACGTGTCCTTTTGACGCGGACCCATTCATTCATTGTTGGTTTCGAGGAGGAGCTGCTCGCTCACTGTTGCAGTGCTTGATGCATTCTGGACTTTAGATCCGCCTCATAGCGGATCTCATTAACTGGCTCCAAAGCTTTGGCCAATTGGCGTGCAAGGCGTTGGCATCGTCTTTGGTGTTCTCTCTTTGATAGAGTTGGCGCGCCTTCAGCAGTTAACTCCTTGACTAAGGAGAAGTCTAGATCTACAGATTCGGCCTCATTAGACGCCAGAGAAGTGCTGTGATGTGCAACTACAGCGACGGTGGCGCAGATATAATCTTCTTGGGTCTTCAAATCCAAAGACTAGCAGACCTTCCTGGATTTGTGAGGAGAGGCGGATCTGGAGGAGGAGGACAAGTACTCCTCATACTTCTATTGGTGGAACTCATATTCGACCTCTTCTTCAACCAGGATGTGACTCTGAGGTTACGACACGACAGTCTCCGCAACGAGACTATTGGCCCCCACTGTGATCGCCAGCGTGTTTGGGTCAGAAATTGTTATTTTTATTATCTTGAACTTATTACAACTTTAGTCGTTATAATAAACTCAAATAAATAAAAAGTTGATATTTTTATAAGATCTTCTTACACAATAAAAATATAAAGATTTCAATTCCTTCAAACAACACACAACAGCAGTTTATCTCTTGTTACTTGCGTGGGAACTTTGCCTGTACCAGGGACACGTTAGTCTGTGGACCACCACGGATCAGATCCGGTTGACAAAAAAGTTAATTAATGCTCTTGTTTCACAAAGGAAACAATCACAGCAGTGGTAACCTCGACCAAGCGAGATTACGACTCTTATCGATATCAAAACCAAGTTTGATCCGGAGGAAAGGGGGTACAGGTCTCAGATCTATCGAAATCCACTCTTTATGCATAGGAAATCGCCAACATCTAGCTAACCCTCTCTGAAATTCGTGGCTCTTGGCTCTGCAATTCGGCAGCACATCGCCTCTTTGATTATAACTCACCCTCCGTGAAAGAAGGTCGTAGGCTTGTATTTATAGGGCTCCGGATGCAGTGTATTTGGATAAGAATAAGAGATTTGGTCTTATCCTCAGTTGACAACATTCTAACCATATGTAAAGATAATATCAAGTCAGTTGGGAACCTCTGGAACGAATAAATTTCGTAAAAAAACCACTTAAAAACCGTCGAAAATGTGTTTAAGGCTCAGGACTGCTTGAGCTACCATTTGGTGGCTTGGCATGGTGCGAGCCACTAGAAGGTGGCTCGGCCATTTCGGCTGTTTTAGTTTTCTGTGTTTTGACTTGTTGCGTCGTTACGCGCGTTTCGTTGTTTTGTTGACTTATACGCTTCACCGATTCGCTTCATGCGTTTTGTTAACTTAGAGGCGGGTGATGAGCACGCGCCCACTTGGAGGTGGCTGATAAGTGCGTGGGCTACATGGAGGTGGCTGATGAGTGCGCGGGCCATATGGAGGTGGCATTCCGATGGTTTGTTGCTACGTCACCAACGGTTCGCCGATTCGTTTCATGTGCTTATCGGCGTCAGATAATCCTCCTTTACTCGGATAATGGTGTTCCGTCTCGAGCTGTGTTCGGGGACCTATAGGTAATTTTTGACGCCTATAATCTTGAAGAACTGATGGATTAGGATTATCCATTTCTTTGAAAATTGGTTAAAAACGGATTAAACGATTGATATTATCCCTAATCCAACCTTGCATACACCAAGGAAATTTTTTTAAATTTATTAAAAAAACTCTAAAAGTTAGTTTATTTAAAGGAATACTAAAAAATTCTAAAAGACAATGAGAAGGAGGAAAAAGATAAAAGAAAAACCTAACTTAAACAAATAAAAAACAATCACTTGTATCAATCACTCCAACTTCTTGGGTTAAGCCTAAACTCAGCTAGACCAGCTCCTAACCAAAAACTCCCTTAGTGAAAAGATTAAAATTTACTCAGTCAGTTAGCCACGTAAGGATAGTACTAGAGGGAGATCAAAGATCAATTAAGTATCTCGTTCCTTGCGGAGCGCTTTACACAACCCTTAAACTTTGCCTTAGACACTAACTAATTTATGTAAACTTGAACCGGATCACTTAGGGATTTCTTGTTCCTTAATGAGCTCGAATGCATTAGGGGCCAACGTCTAATGAGTTTTAAAAAGGCTTGGGTTTGTGTAGTGAGGAATTAGAGATTTGTGGGCTAAGAAAAAGGTGATAAAATCTCTAACCTTATCTTGATTAGGGGGTTTTTTCTTAAGAATGTTTTCAAGTGTGTGTCAAATCAAGATGCTCAAATTACTTGTGTGAATTCCTACTACTATATACAATGCAACTCTAGGAATTAAAAGCAACCACAAAGGATGCAAAAAAGTATTTTTTTTTAATTAGGGTTAATAATCAAACAAATGTGAGGATGAGAGATACTATTTGAATTTATTATCCTGTTAGTAAATGTCCAAGTGGATGGTGAATTTTATTCTGGTGGACAAAAATAAAATCTTTTTATAGATCCTAATTATCTCTAATTGTGAGAAACTAACCAATGGTGGAATTAAAAATACTAGAAAGAAGAGTTACCACAAGCAAATCTTCAAATCCTTGATCTTCAATCTCCAAGTGGTTCTTTCACACGAAAACACACAAATTAAAGAACCAAAATAAATAAAATCCTACTTATAAGCACCACTCCCCGGTAACGATGCTAAAAACTTGACGGGGTATAAAAGTATATCTCTAAAGTTACAAGTGTACAAGCATCAAATTATAGTATAAAAAGTTATCGATCTTACAACGAATGTGTTTGTAGGAGGAAATCAAGATCGGTTTTTATGTTGTGTGTGTGTGTGTGACAATTAGAAGTGATGGATTTGATTGTGGAGAGATAGAGAGAGTGAGAGTGATTATATGTAAATAAAAACAAAACGAGATTGAGAGTGAAGAGATAAAGAGTGAATATGATAAAGTGTAAATATAAACAAAACTAACAGAAGAGAAGAAAGAAAGATGAAGGAAATAAAATCAAGAAATAAATGAGAGGAAAATAAAGAATAAAGAGGAAAATAAAGAAAGTAAAAGATGGAAGATTCAATTAGAGATATGAAAAAACTAGAATTGAATCTACTAGCTAGTTTCATGCAATATCTAGAGTTCCCACAAGTATTAGTTCCACATCTTTAAAAAAAAGATAATTCCCTGGAGGGTTCTAGCCTCAAGGTGAATCAAAGAAAGGGAAAATAGACAAAAATAAAAACTAATCCCAAGAGGATTCTAGCCTCAATGTGAATAATGCAAGAAAATAAGATCTGGACTACAAAATAAATTGTAAGAAATAAATACAAGAATTTAAAGCAAGAAAGTAATGACATGAAAGTAAATCTACTCTACATGCATGAAAATAAATGTAATGCAAGAGGGTTCTAGCCTCTTGGCTATTTAAACAAGAAAAGAATGCAAAAGCTAAATTTAATTACAAAGAGAAAATTTACATCCCAAGAGGGTTCCAACCTTAAGGTAAACCTTCATCTTGATCTTTATCTTCATCCTATCTTCTTCTTCATAATCAAACAAAGGGAAGAAAAGAAAAATATGAAGATGTGAAAATATTTCTTATTAATTGCAACAAAAAGTTATAATTTGGAAGGTCTTCTCAATTAAGAGCAACCCTCCTCTCCAAAATGAGTTTTTACAAAATATTTCACACCCTAAGCGCTCACTCTCTACCCCTATTTATAGCCTACAACAATGAATGGGAGCCCTTGGATTAAACTTGATTCCCAAGTAAATCAATTTCAGCCTTTAAATCGTAACTGCGCATTTGGTATCGATATTAGTATCGATATAGATATCAATGTTGGTATCGATACATCTATCGATCCAAGTATCGATACTAGTATACAAAATCTGACTTGATAGATGGCTTCATCTCGTCGAGATAGGCGATTTTCATATATTACATGTTAAATTCCGCCTTCCGGATTGAAAGATATTGTTATTTCTTTACGGCCAACCATCTTGAATATGATTTCTTTTCATTTTGGATTTTTATTTTCTTCGGTTTCTATAAGCTACTTGGCTTGATCCCAGACTTCAATAAAAGGTTACAAAATGAGGAATTAAGTTAGAGTCTGTTGAGCCTTTATTCATTATTTCTTCATTAACCTGAAGATAAAAATAATTATTAGTAGTATATTTATTCATATAAAAATAAATAATAAGGATATAAAAATATAATAATAATGTGATTATCAATAACCTAAGCCTCTTCTCCCTCTCTTTCTTCCTCTAAAGTCAGGGATAAGTTATTTTTCCTCTTCGCATCTCATCTAGTCTTCCTTTGTCAAACCCCATACTTGAAAGTGGGAGCTATCCATTTGGTGACGAGCCAGTTACGATGGATAGCTCAAACATGATCTGTAATGGCACTTGTCCGTCGATCAGAGGGCACTGCCAGCAGAGCTTAGGAAGATGCGAAGGAAGGTCACTCAAACAAATGGTGGCATGTAATCTTCATGCATCAGGCAACAAAAGAGGCGTTAAGTGGGCTCGCGCTACGGAGCTAGCTGCATGCCCGATAGTCGTGACCATGGGCAGAAGAGCAAGATCTTAAGCGGTGCGGCCGTACAATGGTGATGACATCTCTTAGCTAGATTTAATGGTCATTAATCAACCAAGCCTCAAGCTTAGATTGGGAGTCCGACCCTTTAAGAAAGTGTCATAACTAAAGCTACCAACCCTGTAACTCAACATTGATTAGGTTGCAAAACTTAAAGAACTTTTCCTCTGGTGACCCATGCAGAGTTGTCGAATCGGAATACCTATGCTGAGTTGTCGAATTGGAAGCTGTCCAAATTTCCTTGAGCCTGCCCGAGAAGTTAGTGTCTTTCTCGATATTGGTGCTTGGTTGGATCCTAGTAGCTGCAAAGATTCGACAGCCTCGGAGTCATTACAAGCTCACAACATTGCATATAGGGTTGTAGTTGTTGTTTGGTGAAACTAGAACATTTTAGATCAATTGCATGTTTCTTTAATTGCAACTAACAAATATGGTTGTGATTACTGACGACTCAAGCGACAGGGTGATATCATAATTTTGAAAATTTTGAGCCATAGCTAAAAAAATTCAACCAACCACCAATGTAATCCAAAATATCTCTAATGTCCCTAAAGAAACACCTACAACTATAATTACGGGTACAAATATAAAATTTAAGTTCAGTTGTAACTGTTTGTGATAATAGTTGCACTGCAGTTGCATGTAACTGAAAATTGCTTATAGTTAAGAGTTGCAACAAACAACACAGTAGCAAAATAAGGATGATATTACTTGCTGAAAACAAAACAACATTTTCACATCAATTTCTTGACATAATTTTTCTACAAAAACAGTTACTACATAAACAATGACAAGTTATTGTTGAATACAATCATGAGATAAATTTAAGTCATAGATAGCAGACTATGTTCCAAGACTATTTCCAATAGTTGTTCATCATACCCATACCACGTGACAATAGGAATAGAAGCAGCACATGCTGGAATTTTAACTCGAAAACCATGTAACAACTAACTTGGAAATGATACAAATATCCATATGATATACGAAAGAAGGGGTGACAATTTTTGACGCGACCTGCTAACCCGACCCGACAAATCGGTATGTGTCGACATATATGAGTTCGGGTCATATATGGTCAACCTAAACTACCCATTTATTAAACGGGATAGTTCAGATCAACCCTAAACAACCCATGTACCCATTTATTGACCCGTTTACAGTTAAACCACTTAAACGTGTAACCCACCGTAAATCATTTCATTCATTGTGCAGTTAATATTTTCCTTCTCTGTGCATCTTCAACCGACTCTCGCCCTGTTTACTACTCTCTCTCTCTCTCTCTCTCTCTCTCTCTCTCTCTAATGAGCCTCTGCTTGAAGATCTCATCTAATCTCAAGGGTGTTAGATTTGGTTGGTAATGTACATTATATTAGGATTTAATCTTGAAGATCTCATTTAATCTCTAGGGTTTTTAACTTTGATTAGATCTCATTTGATCTTTCCAGCGGGTTTTAGCTTCGATTGGTAATGAGCATCCTCTAGCGTCACATATTATGAACTAGTCCCTCAACAATTGAGATTTGTGATTATATCCCCTAATTTAAAGCTATTTTAAAAATTAGCCCCTCACATTTTTGACATTGCAATTGGGTCCCTCCAAATATCACAAGGTTTTCCAGATTAATCCTTCCAATTTCTACTTCTTATCTTGAATGGAGGGTCAATTTTGAAACAAGTTATTAGAATAGGGGCCTTAATTGTAATTTCAATTATTGAGGGATTACTTTTGGAGAAATGAAAATTTTAGGGTCTTAACAGCAATTTCAATGATTTGAGGGACTATTTTGTATTAAAGATTCACTGGACTATTATAGATTATAGAAACAGAAAACACCCAAATCCTTAACCATGCCTTGGGTTCACGTTTGATTTTCCAGTTGATTTATCCATCCTACATTTCAATTGTCATAAAAAGATAAGACTTCTAAGGTTTTTCTTACGCACTTGTATAAAATGCTACCCAGATTCGTGGTGGCATAAACTTTGCCTTACATATGACTGCCCCATAAGAGTTCTATGGCTTTCATATTGACCTTCCAACAACAGAAAAATTGCATACATATATATAAGTAATAGCAATAAATGGGTAATTCGGATTTAATGGGTAATTCGGATTTAATGAACGGGTCGGGTAACCATGACCCATTTCTTAAATGTGTCAGATCAAAATTCACCCAAACTGACCCGACTTTGACCCATTTGCCACCCCAGTAACGAAAGGATCAACTAATTGGTCCAAAAAAAACGAAAATGTGTTGCCACCTCACCTTTCAAGAAAACCCTCATGTGCCACATGGGTTTTTATTTTCAAGAGATTTCCATTTCAAGTGTTTGTTTCGTCTTTAATTTTCAAGAAATAAAGTGCCACATGTGTTGCCACCTCAAATTTTCAAGAAATGTGTTTTCACACCAAATTGGGCTGAAAACACTTGGAAATGTCTCATCTCAGAATTATTAATTAGTAAAAACACTGTTTGAATAGTCATGAAGAGTAAAACAAAATATTTAAATGCCACATTTCACATTTCCGTTTTCTTGTTCTCAAACAATCACAAGAAATAGAAATCAAAGCACTGTTACTATGAAGGTTTTTTTTTCTGTTCGTGTGATTTGGCAGTGAAAAGGAACATTTTCTTTGCGAAACAAACAAAAGAAATGAAAACTAGGAAATGTCTTGAAATGTCTTGAATTCATTTCAAGAGCTACATTTCCATTTCCGAATTTTTTGTAGAAATAGCCAAACAGGCCCTAAGTGGAAACATAAGGTCTCCCACCTTACTACATAGAAAATTTCATCACCGAGCCCCTGAAAGATCACGAAGTCAGTGTTTTCTTTTTCAAAATAATATCAAGCACTGCAAGAAAAATGGTTTTTTCCCATGGTCAGAAACATGTTGACACTTGGAGAACACAGGTACATATGAATGCCACTATAAACTAGAGTATAACAGAGTACACATCCAAATGAAAAAGATTCGATAAAATTAATCCCACTTGGGAAGGAAAAAAAAGCCTCAATCAGTCGTTAGCCCATGATACAATACGAACTCAGGGCAGCTTTACCCGGTAGAAGAGGAATGGCTGATCCCGACGGCCGCTGATACTCGTTCGGGCCTAAATTACTCAGAACTTCATTGGACATCTCTATCTGTAGTTCATGGCAACCTCTTTGTTGGCCTGCAATGGGTAAAAATCATACGGGCGAGATGAGCAAGAATATGGTAAGTCGTAGGGGACCCCTGACACCAACCCTTTGGGGTTTGCTATGAAATCATAAAAGTGCACGGATTTTCCTACAATATGTCACGAAGTAAGAAGCAAGGATAAAAGCTTACATTCTTCGCTAGCTCACTGGCTTTTGCGTCGTCAAAACCTAAAGTCGCCAATATTTTGTGACCGGCGGAATCTTTCTCAGACCATATACCGAGAAGCATATGAGATGTAGTTACTTCTCCATCCTCGCCTACATTTTGAAATAAAAGAGTTAAACATCTGGTTCACATCAGAAAAGACTGCAGGTAAAGGAAATATTTCTGCTAGCAAACAAGAAGTCTCACACAAGTCATGCATTAACAAAGCATAGTGTATGATTCAGAACTGTCAATGTGAGGCCTAAGCGGTCTCAATAAGACAATAATCATAGCATATATCAAGTTTCCACCCTTCATATATATACATGCTATAATCACATTATATAGTATAAGCAGTTTTTACGATATAAATAAAGGTTTTATCCTTGTTTACTTTTACACCCACCCACTACCAAAACACTCTTAGCCGCAAAATACTTCACTAAATTATTTGCTTGAAGAATGCGAACACTATACTATTTATACAAAATACTATGAAACCTAGTAAATGATAAAGTAATATAATAAAATAAACAAATAAAAATAATACGAGAATGAGTGCACGCATATACCTTCTCTTCTAAGCTAAGTTGTACGGATAAGGACACGGATACATGACACAACATATTTGTAAAAGGCTAGGTACGAGGACAGGCTATATATATGCATGTTATGTATATTTATATGTATTAAAATTAATACATATTTGTAAAAGGCTAGGTACGAGGACAGGCTATATATATGCATGTTATGTATATTTATATGTATTAAAATTAATAATTTATATAAGATTATATTATTTATCATTTACATAAAACCTTATAAAAGAAAATTTTGAAGCGTAGGGTATACGTAAGAAGAGTGAGGAGTGTTTTAGATTAAAACATGTATTGTATAACTGAGTACACGGCTGACTAAATATATGCATATTCAAGAAGTGTCCAAGAAGTTTCGGTATGGGTACAAGTATGGTATGTGTTCTGTACAGGTACGGCTTCTGATAGAAGCACCCGGATAACATAGCTTCAAAGTCAAAAACAACGAAATAAATGATAACTATGAATGAAATAGAATGAAGCGTGACATGGCATAATTGTGAAATTGCCAACATAGTAAATATACATGGGTACAAGTATGGTATGTGTTCTGTACAGGTACGGCTTCTGATAGAAGCACCCGGATAACATAGCTTCAAAGTCAAAAACAACGAAATAAATGATAACTATGAATGAAATAGAATGAAGTGTGACATGGCATAATTGTGAAATTTCCAACATAGTAAATATACATGGGTAGGTTAGGTTCCAGTGAAATAATCAAAGTAGACTAGGAGTCTACAAATGGTGCAAAGTTTATCTTGTTAACCACTTCAACCAATGAGTTTTTGTACCAATTGATTATATCCCTTTAGTAACAAGAGTTGTAGAGTGAGGGTTCAAGAAACTAAAAATCATATATATAGCCCGTAGCCTCTAAAGTTAGCAACAAGAAAAAAAAATTGAGCAAAAGAGGAGAAAAATTATTCTCAAGATAATTTGAGCAACCCAACAGGTAAGCATTCCATTTCTCCTTGAATTTTAGAGCATTTTAAATAATTCACTGATTTGAGAATATTGTATAAGTATTCATTGTCTCATGTTTAGAATTTACTTTCAAGTTCGGTTATAATTATCTTGCTATTTTATAGGAGCTAAACATGTTGTTAGTCATTGTTAATCATATGGAACTATATGATCCCATACAATAAACCACCTTAACAACTTATTGGAAAGGATGATTTAGTAGAATAGAAATCAATACCTTATGTCGTGTTTGGTAACCTGTGCGTTTTCACTATTTTTTATTTTTTATTTTTTAGTGAAACTTGAAACGAAACTTGTTTGGGCACCGCTTCATTTTTATTTGGGCTGAACTATATCAGCCCAAAAAGAAACGTTAGATTCAAAGCACCTTTTAGATGTTTTGAGTATATTGTTTCACTTTGTTTCCTCCTCTCCCCAGACCATCGTGGCTTCTGTTGTGCCCAAGAAAAACCTAGTTTTGTCCCTCCCATCTCCGCACTATTGCCTTAAACCATCGCCACTAAGTCCTTACCGCTTTGATGGCGTCGTGCAGATCTACGTCCAAAGGTGCTCTTTTCTCTCTTCAACCCTCTAATCTCTTTCACGCACATTCCTTTTATATTTCCTCTTAGAATCATTGTCTCTTTCATCTTGCACAAATTCATTGCAAATCTCACCATGATTTGTATATTTTTTGTTGGATTGATTTTTTCCCTAATTTGTGTCAATTTTATTTTGCTCTATTTTTTCCCCTAATTTGATCCTAAACTTGAAGAATACTTTTGTGGATTAAAGATAGGAAATTTTGATTCATTTGGCCTCTTTATCTCTAATTTTCTCTAACAATACTATTTTTCTACAATGGTGAACCTAGTGGTCGTCGACAGTAGCAGCAACAGTTATCAGCAGCAATGATGGCAGACAACGGCAACGAGGCAGTTGGTTGTGGTGGTTGTCGGTGGCAAATTAATGTTCAATGGTGGATTGATAACATATAGAGTGAAACTAGTGGTTACCAAACACAAACTCACTATGGTGTTTTGAAAACAGTACAAAACTTAGGAAGCGGTTTTGGAGAAAAAAATACAATGACATCATTGACATGGTGTTTCAAAAACATATTTAGAGAAAAACATTATAGTATCCAAACACACCCTTAGATACTAAAGGCTATTATATGGTCAAGGATAAGTTTTGTTTACTCACCGTATGATTAGTATTCACTCAAAGACTAATAATAGGAACAATTAAAAAGTCTATGAATGTGAAGCTATTTGCATAGTGTGGTGTCTGTGACCATGGGAATAAAAAGAATTCATATACACAATGAATGACTTAATAAAGCATATAACAACAGAAAGAAAAGAAGTCAAATAAGCAAATAGAAATAACAATAAATTAGCAGTTAGTGAACAATGTAAATATTGGCACCAAAGATGTTTCATATTATTCAAAGAACCATATGTAGCATATTATATTAAACATGAGATAAAGTAGTTGAGATAAGAAATTTCTAGAAAGAAGAACTGAAAGTGATGAAATACAGATTTCATGGCCCTGGTGTAATATCCTAGGAAGATAAGAATAGAGAAATTTGCAAATCTTTTCTTAGGGATTGATATACAAATATACATTAAAGAGCTAAAGGATATACAAAATTGGAGTAACTGATCATTTATACGACACTAGGCGAATCTTGTACGTAGTTTTTTCGAGGGTTGGGAAATTATTTTCTTTAGACATGCACTACCTTTTCAATTCACATGTACGTGATAATTTACTGTGTGTGCATGATATATAAGCATGTAGGGTTTGCAAGCCGGACTTGGATATTGAACCGAATAATCCAACTCAAGTACCCGGTAAGTAACAAATCATGTCTTTTCTGTCACTCCGTGGAATTTTGAGTTTGTATGAAAGTCCATGTTTGAAATACAATTAGTTGATGTTCTACGTTTGAATGTTTGTGGATTTGTATTGCAGGATACTATTGTTTTTGAACGATGATATATGTTTATTAGTATCATTTGATGAGATATTTCTGTGACAAATGACTTTTGCCTAAAATGCGAAGTTTTATTCCCATTTATTTTCAATCCCCTCAATTTGTATTTCAGCGGTTTGGCATAAAGTGAAATTTTGCAATACTTTATTACAAATTGTTATATTTTTGTCTTAAGTTGTCAAGAATATAGCATGTTTTTAAACTAAATGCTTGAAGTTTTATTTTTCCTCACACTAATGACTTGCATCGGGAATTGTAAATGAGTTTTTTTACCTATAAAACCAAACAATTTACCCCATTTATTTGTAAACCCGCCCATTAGGAGAATGGGATTTTTTGCCTATAAACTAAGTTTTAACTCAATTTATTTTTAAACACACTTCCAAATTAATTAAGCTCACTTTGTATCTCCGTAGGTGTACATTGCTACTTTTTATTGAACCCACTTCCACGATATTAAATAACCTAAACTACTGGGAGAAGGGTTGACGACATCCTCCTATAATAGTTACAATAGTCATTGATTCAGGGAAAGCAAAGGATAGTCTTTGATTTTTGTAGTAAGTGGTTAGATAATACAATTTATTTTTAAAACACATGTTTCAGACTATTTATTTTGCAATTTGCATGCTAATGTCATAGCATTGTCGTCAATTTTTTCCTCATATTACTTCTATCACTAATCCTATTGACAAATCCAATTCCTTATAGTTAGAAATTTATTGGAAATTTCTCTATCATTTAATGTATTATGACTATGATTTTAACTTCTTAGTAACATTAGTCCCTAATAATTCAACGATGAAGTCACATACCATTTTGCTTCCTCTACTCTTTAATGTGTGGATGAGGAAAAAGATGCAGACTTTCGGAGCTTAAGTGCAAAAAAAGATTCGACACAATGGAGATGATAAGAAATGATTTAGAATTATCATAATTTAACCTTTTACCACCTATCAATATGAAATAAGTTAATCAAATCATAGATAGCAAGTTATTCTAATATCACATACTAATCATCAAGTTTGTTTGCATGGTATCTTTTAAAGTTGAATTTTTATCCACAATGAACCTTAATATGGAAGGATTGGATCTCATGTCTTGTATACACGAAAGTAAAATGAGATTTTCACTGTAGCTAGCCACTACATATGCTGCAGTGCAAACCTATAACTTAGCATATATAAGAAAAAGTTATACATGCGGGTTTTGCCCATAAACCCAAATTTATCCCCATAACTCCACCCATTTCCGAACAACTATAAGTCCAAAATGTTCCATCAACTTCAATAAAAAATATGATATAATAAAGTATAATATAAATGGTATTTTGCCTACAAATCAAAAGTTTCACATCCATTTATTTTTAAATCCTCCCACCACCGAAACACTCTTAGACCTAATTTGGTACTACTAGAGCTTATGATAAGTTATTTATATAAACAAGTTTCAGAAACAACAAATGCAAGCTGTTGTAAATAGATGTTCTGTAATCATATATCACAAGCTACTTTCGAAACCAGTGACATGTTAAACGTGTTTAAAATCATTATAAGTAAAATTACAAACATAGACATAATTTTTGCTACCGAAATAGAAGATAGTTGTAGGACAAATAAATTAATAATATCAAAACCTAAAGGCTATATATGATTTTTTCGTCAGTAACTGAATTTTAATTTTCAATACCAACTGAACGTTTTGTGCACAGATAAGCTTGGCAGGTATGCAACTCTGATCATACAAAAAAACAAAAGAACCTCACCACCCGCTCATACAAACAAAACACTTCACATAATCTCAACATAACTCAATCAACCCATGGCTTAAGCTTGTTGGGATTCGGGTAATTAAGCACTGTAGCAATAATCAAATACTTGATTTTGTACATTACCGCAGCTGGACTTATCTCTTATTCAGGATGCAATCTGGGATTTCTCTCATTCCAAATGCAGTAAATAGCAACATTAAGACATGATCTCTTCACCTTTTTATCAAAAGATCTCCCTTTCAACTGAATTTACCATTGTACAAGCTAATGCCACATACAACTACAGAAATCTCATCCCTATCCAATCCATAACCACATTCCAAACAGAGCTCGGAAATAGGCATTCAAAAAAGAGGTGATTATGATCCTCCCTCCCATTATGACAAAGAACACAAGAATTAACTTGTATAATCCCAAAACTGATTAATCTTGTCTTGAGTTAGAAGCCTACGATGAAAGGCTAACCAAGCTATATAAGCATGTTTAGGGATACAGAGAGACCCCCACACAGTATCATACCATAACACATTATGAGAACCAGCTACAATCTCTTGATATACAGAAGAATTGCTCAAGTTACCTGAATTGCAAAGCCCCTCCTTTTGGTGCACAAGATCACCAACAGAACCCCAAATTGACACAAAATAGTCTCTAGTTTTCATAAATTGCTTCCAACACCCTAGTCATAGCTTGTATCTCCCATGTGTTGTATCTTCTCAAATGGTATTCATGCACACATTTTATCCAGAGAATATCTTTTTTAAATGTACATCGGCTTAATAGCAGCAGCCCTGCTCCAAGACTGAGCTGAAAGTATATCAAGCCCTTTATATCTAGAACTCCTACATATATACTCCCAAGCAATTAGAGGAATTTTTATGGAATCATGGGCACCCCTCCATAGGAAATTCCCACAAAGATCGTCAACCATTTTGAGAACTTTCCTAAGCATCACATAGCAGTTCAACCAATAAATTTGAATCCCAAACAGAACTGTTCTGATCAAATGTAATCTACCAGAATATGAGAGCTTTCTAGCTTGCCCACCATGAATTTTACTTGTAATCTTCAAAAGCAACTCTCTACAATCAGCCACTGATAGCCTCTTGGACACCATTGGAACACCCAAATTTTTCATTGGTAGCTGCCCCTCCACATATCCCAGCTCCCTCATAATCTGCTGTTTTAATAACCGGATCAACACCCCCAAACACAACAGAGCCCTTTGATGGATTTGCCACTAATCCAGACGTCATACTAAACAACTCAAGCCCTTGATGCAAGAACCTCATAGAATTGACATCAACTCCTCCAAACATAAGACGATCATCAGCAAATGTAAGATCTGTTATTCCCAATCTAGAACACTTTAGATGATATTTGAAATTAGCCTCGTTCTTCAAAGTACCCAACAACCTAGAGAGATACTTCATACAAATAACAAACAAGTAGGGGGACAATGGATCCCCTGGCCTCAACCCCCTTCTACCATGATAAAAAAAATCATGCAAAGCCCCATCAAAAATATAAACTACTTGGACTACTAATGCAGGCCATAATCCAATATACCATAACAACAAGAAACCACAAATGGGTTAACATACCCTTCAAGCAATGTTAAGAAGGTGCTAGGCGGACTAGGTGTTTGAGCCAGTGCCTAGACACCTAGGCGTTTGGCTATTTTTTTAAATTATTTAATTATAATAATTGATAAACATATGTATTAAATTCATATAAATTTGCAAAAAAAAGACAACAATCTTAGATCCACAATAAACCATGCATAGTTAGATACTAAATAGCCAAAATAATACCTAACGAGGTTATAAAAAGCATTAGGAAGCGTAGGCGTTGGACTCGATGCCTAAAGCTTAGGAGGTTTTCTTTTTTTATTTTTAATTATAATAATTGATAGTAAATATCAATGTTATAGAAAGCTTAAGTGTCGGACTAGTGTCTAGGCGGATTTCCTTCTTCATTTAAGTGACGATCAATAAGGTTTTATTGAAGGTCGAAGAAGGTAGTGGAGGTGTTCATATTTGGAGGTTAAAAGGAGTTTGGAGATGGTTGAAGAACGTGGAGGCTGCAACACAGAAAATGATGATCCACGCCTAAAAGGTGCAGTTCACATAAGCAGACAACGCTCCCCTAAATACTCACAAAATTTAGGTGGACAACCTAGGTAGCGCCTAGGCACTAATAGATCTAAGCTTATGCCTAGACGGACTAGGGGAGGCTTTTTAAAACAGTGCCCTCAAGAAATTCCTGTTAAGAGTTTCACATGCCTTCCTTATGTCAACCTTCATCAAACACCTAGGTGTAATAGTACTCCTATAATAATGCTTCATTAACTCATGTCCTAGTAAAATATTACTAGCAATTTGTCTACCCTTCACGAATGCTGATTGAGAATCCCAATTATACGACACATGATATTCTGCAATCTGGATGTAATAGAAATTACCTTATAAATAAGATTGCAGGAAATATTGACAAAAAATCAACAACAGTAGATGGGTTATCCACTTTTGGAATCAATGTAATTGATGTTGTGTTCACCTCCCCAAGCAGCTTCCTAGTTACAAAAAACTCTTCCATTACCTCAACTACATCCTTGTCAGTAATATCACAAGAGCTCCTAAAGAAAGAGGATAAGTAGCCATTTGGTCCAGGGGCTTTACATTCAGGAATAGAGTAATAGAGCCTTCTTAATTTATTCATGAGAGGCAGGTTAAGATAAAATTGCTGATCAATATTTAAACAAGACTCATCCTTAACAATGTCTTCATTAAGAGTCAACAAGCCAGTAACATCAGTCCCCTTCAAGCCGATATAGAATTGCAAAAGTTCATCGACAATCATCTTTTGATTAGTGAGCCTATTCCCCATTTGGTCATATAATACCAAGATTTTATTAAAATGTCTCTGATTCCTCATAGTGCTATGAAATAAATGGGTATCTCTATCTTCCTCCAAATACCATTTGATTGAAGACTTTTGATTAAAGAAACTAATTTCTGCATTAGGAAGTCTTACATATCTCTCTTCATAGAAGCTCTCTCTTGATTAAGAAGCCTTTGATCATACAAATGAGTTCTAATATGCTTCTGAATATTTTCCGACTCCTTTCTAGATTTAAGAACTTTTAAGTTTCAGTTTAACTTGTTTTAACTTTTGCACCAGCTTATACATTTTACATCCTCTAATAGTCCCCTCTCTCCCATGATTCTTGACAATAGGTACATAGTCTTCATGAGAACACACATCTTGAAAATTCTAAAAGGTTTCTCCCCATCTAAGAAGCACTGACTCGTTAAAACTCCCCCCGTCCCCGTGTCCGACGCTTGTCGGGGACGGACACGCATTCGACACGCGTTCGACACGCGTCGGACATGGCGTCAATGGCGTCGACACGGTCAGCCCTAGTCGACACGGCGAAGTTGAGGGCAACACGGCGAAGTTGAGGGCGACACGGCGAAACCAGACTTTGAAACCCAAACCCGAAACCCAAACCCGAAACCCAATTTCAAACAGAAACCCAAACCCTAACCCTAGTCGTGAGAAAACTTACCTGATTTCTCGTCGAAAGGGCTCTTGCGAAGTGAAGAGGCGCCGCCAGCTCTCAGCTCTCAGTCTCCTCGTCGTCGTCCTCTCTTATCTCTTTCTCTCCCTCATTTAACTTTTTCGCACTCTCACCAAAAAAAAAAACCCACGAACGACGCCTTAACCCCACCACCCACTGTTCTCCCCCTCTCTCTCTTTAAAACCGCACACAGATTCAAAGAACCCCTGTCCCCCTACTAACATGGTTTCATATTTTAAAATATATGTTTACTGTTCCTCTGTTCTCCCCCTCTCTCAAAAAACGCACAAGGATTTCAAATAACCCCTGCCCCCCACTACGGTGCTTACATATTTTAAATTGGGTGGTTACTGTTTGCCACTTTGTCATTTTTCTTGCTGTTTAATGCTTCACTTTGTCATTTTCCTTGCTGTTTGATGCTTCACTGTTTGGGGCTACTGTTTACTATTTTGTCTTTTTTAAACTGTTTTGCTACTGCAAGATAATTTTCTAATGTTAACTATTATTTGCTTACTGTTCTACTATTGTATGCTAATTTAAATGTTAATTAGGATTGTTTAACTGTTGTTTGCTTACTGTTCTACTATTGTAAAGTAATTAAAAAATCTAGCCGTGTCGCCGTATCGCCGTATCCTATTTTTTAGGGTTTTGCCGTATCCGTGTCCGTGTTCGTGTCGTGTCCGTGTCGCCGTGCCCGTGTCCGTGCTTCATAGCTCCCCATTACCATACATCTTCACATATTGAGACCAGCCCTGGAGAATGATTAGACACTCTTGGAAGTAAAAAAAAATCCATAAGTTGTTTACCAGGGCTCTTAATTTACTCCATATTCTATCATTCTCATCCTGCTTATTAGACCATGTGTAAATGCAACCCATAGTCTTCATATGAAAAAGGTGACATTTCAATGCTTTTCTTAAAATCGGCAGTATCAACTTCTAAAACAGGACTACCCGCATTTATCAGTTGGCTCCAATACACTGTTAAGATCCCCACATAGCATCCATGGCAAATGAACTTAGTTACTAAAAATGTGTATTTCTCAATAACTCCTCCCTCGTATCCATTTGATTAAAAATGTACATACAAGATGCAAAACAGTGCACTCTATCATGTTTTGATTTTATCACAGTGAATGTAGCACTCACACTACAGCACACTACATCAAAATAGCTCTTATCCCACAAAATCCGTATTCTGTCATTATAGGCAACAGAATAATTATCAATCCATGCCCAATGTGAAACAATTTTCTTAATAATAGGAGTTTTATTCACCTTTACTCTAGTTTTAAGAAGATTTAACAAGGAGGCATGACAATAAGATTGAACAGGTTTTACCTCCCTTTGCTTATGAGGCCTATCCAAGCTTCTAATATTCCACACTAAGTAGTTCATAGAGACATAAACCCCATTGGAGACAAGATCGTCCCAATCCTAGCCCTATCATCTACATCATGAACTTGTTCCTCTAAAACTGCAAATGAATTTGTCCTTGTAATCACTGCAGGCACTACTCCTTTAGCTCTGCTAGATTTCTGAACTTTTGACCACTGAGCATTACTATCACCATCAGCAATCACATTCCCCCATTGTTTGTTGAAGAACCATCACCCTTTTGAAGAGAAGTAGAATCAACATTCCCATTACCACCATTAACATCTGTACTAGAAGCATTATTAGAGACATTTTGAGACTTTTGCACAGGCCTCCAGTCCATTTTATCTTTCTTTTTTTAAAACACACTTGAGGAATTATGTTTGATAATCTTGTAATGTGATCACCGCTTAGGCTTAAATTCATACATAACCTTCTGAGTAAATTCCTTACCATGAGGCCCATTTACACAACAGAATCTGGAAAAGGAGCAGGCATGTCCACTTTAATCAAAACTCTTGCATAGGTCAATCTTTGCATTGTAGCTGTCAAATGATTAGTAGCAATAGGACAACCAATTAAATTAGCTACTTTACTAATGCCATTAGCATGCCATAAATTGAGTCTAAATCCAGGGAGCTGAATCCACATAGGACAAGTGGTGACCTTTAATTTTTCTATCATCAATGTTCTTCTACGGCCTTAACACCCGCGGTCTCGCCCCAAAAACTATAGACCTCCCTCTAACACTACATCTCTAACAGCAAAACTATTAAAATTTAATAGGAAAATACCTAGCTTGATCAAACATGTGTAGCAAAACCCACCCTCCATAATTTTTTCATATAAGATTCCATGGCTTTAAATCTCACATTCAACCCAATGACATGGCCAATTAGAGCACAAGACCATTGGGAATCTCCTTCACTCCACTCCTCTTCAGAGAAAATAGCAATTGATTCTGCATTAGGAGGAATAAATTCAAGGTTGAAATCTTTGTCGGCTCTCCTATTCCCAGTGAATAAAC
The DNA here is from genome assembly GCF_001876935.1 of Asparagus officinalis. Classification (NCBI taxonomy): domain Eukaryota; kingdom Viridiplantae; phylum Streptophyta; class Magnoliopsida; order Asparagales; family Asparagaceae; genus Asparagus; species Asparagus officinalis. The sequence continues at coordinate 94,065,172 of NC_033800.1, forward strand.
TACAGAATGTACACTTCGGCTTAGAAGAATCCCATTTATCTTTGTCCCCAATTTATTCCTCTAAACCAACATCATCCCCATCACCATTATCAATGACCAATTCACCATCATCCGGTACATCACCACCATCATTATACAACTCCATCTCTGCTTCATCAGCCTAAGATCTCATGAGCATTTAACTTTTAGAAGAATTGAAATCCATATGTGGATCACAACGAACAGCTCCATCAGAAACCATAGTTGATGTTGATTAGGTGTAACACACGAAATCACCTCGCTCTAACCGGACTAGTGCTTCCCATCAAAATCAAGCTAGATGAATCAGCATCAACACCCTCCAATAGCTCCTTAGGAGAAGATAGTTCTCTAAGCTCAGCCCTAATAATAGGTTGGACCTC
>NC_033800.1:94065593-94116772 GCF_001876935.1 Asparagus officinalis
CTTACTTGCTGGCCATATATGACATTAAAATTACAAAAAGCAAAATCTGCTTTTATTGCTTCTAAAAATATCCTCAGGTTGTTTCTAAAAGCACGTCCCATAAAAGCAGCAGTGGTTTCAAAAACATGTAAAATAAACAAGGTTCCAAAAGGTGCTAAGCAAGCTAGGTGTTGGACCCAACGCCTAGAGCCTGGACAAGGCCTTAAGGTTTTTCTTTTTTTATTTCTTATTTATAAAAATTAATTGTAAATGTCAATGTTATAAAAAGTTTCGACGCTGGATTGAAGTTTGGGCTATTTTTTTTCATTTAAGTGGTAGTGGTGGAGGTTTTTCTGAAGGTCAGAGATAAGAAAGGATGCTCCTAGTAGGGGGCTGGAGGAGATTAGAGTGAGTTAAAGAACATTGAGGCTACAACAAAGAAAATCATGATAAAGACCTAAGGTGTGCGACCCATGTAAGCGGTGGTGTGGATTATTGAATTAAAATAATCCCTTTACGATGAATGCAAAATCTACAATTGTCCATTAGTCCTAACTCACGAAACGGCGGGATCTAAAAGATCGAGTCGTCGAAAGAATACGGAAGCCAAAAAAACCCACAATGCAACAAGACAAGGCGATATTTACGAGGTTTGACCCCAAAATCTGGCCAACATCCTCGAATGGTGGAGAGATAATCACCATGATTGCGTTTGAGCATTACTTGAACTTATTCTTTGGAACAACTTTTATCATGAAGTCCACTACAATTCTTTTTGCATCAATCTTCTCAAGAATGATCTCCACTTCTTCAATCTAATCTTGGATTTTATGGTACTATACAATGTGCTTAGTTCTGGAATGAAACATCTTATCTCTCGCTAAATGAATAGCATTTTGGCTATCACAATGAATAGAAACATCTTGCTCCCTTTCAAGCTAGGTTGCATTAGTACGAGTACGGTTACGAGACAACAAATTTAGAAAAGGTAGGGTACGAGGACACGGCTATATATATGCATGTTATGTATATTTATATGTACTAAAATTAATAACATACATAAGATCAATATTTTTTTCATTTATATAAGATCAATATATAAGAAATAAATGTGAACTGTAGAATATACATCCACAAAGTGTACAAGTGTTAAAACATGTATTATGTAATTGAGTATAGGCCACGAATAAACATATGCATGTATTTAAGAAGTGCCCAAGAGGCTTACATACATGTCAGGTACGGGTACGGCTTCCTAATAGTACCCAGGTAACATAGCTTCTAAGTGATCTCACCAAGCTCTTCAACCATAATACCTCCTTCGCTGCTTCAACTGCTATCATGTGCTCTGCTTCTGTTGTAGAAAGAGCCACCATACTATGAAGTGTAGACCTCCAACAATTTAGGCTTCCTCCATAAGTAAATCACATCTTGCCCAGATCACCTGCACAGTCAAAATCTACTAACCCCTCCACTATTTGTGCATAGCATCGATTGAGAACATAATACAACTACTAATGGTTCCTCTCAGGTACCTCATCACTCATTCTACTGCTTCCCAGTGATTTTTTTTCGTATTTGTCATATATTAACTTACCAAGTTCACTGCAAGAGATATATGGTCTAGTGGACACCATAGCATACATGAGAATTGATTGCACTTGCATATTGAACTGTTTCCATATACTTGTTCTCTTCATTCGTAGGACATCTCATTAATAACCGAAATGTATGCCAATAGGGGTAGACAAGTGTTTCGTTTGACTCATGTTGAATCTCCCAAGCACCTTTTGGCTGTACTTGCTCTAAGATAGCCATAGTACTCCCTTCTTTCCATCTCGACGGATCTCCATACTTAGAATTTTCTTTGCTCCACCTAGATCTTTCATCTCAAATTCCCTGCTCAAGCTCTCCTTGAGTCCATTAATAGTGTAGAGAAATAGAAAAATGCCAAGATATCATTCACCCAACCCTAACATCTCTTATATAAAGGTTAGGAAGATATTATAAAATAAATATGAGATAAAATCATATCCAATCATACCTCCCAATATCTCCATAATATCGCATAATGTATTCCTTAACACTCCCGCTCAAGCTGGAACATATATATCATATATGTCCAGCTTGTTACTAATAAAATGTACATACTCTAATCTGCGACGATACTTCAAAAAACTCAAAACAGTCTTGATCTTCTTATCTTTCAATTGGATGTCATCAAATCACCAAGCCCCTCTAGGGCGCCACCGATCAAATGATCCTTGAAAGATCCAGCAACAAATAATCCTTTTCAGGATCCAACAGCAAATGACCCTTCCTTGAAGGATCCAACAATAAATGATCATTATTTAAAGTATCCAACAACAAATGATCATTAATGTTGTGATAAATAATGGTCCTTTCTTGAAGGATCCAACAATAATGATCCTTTTTTAGGATCTAACAAACAAATGATCCAAGAGGTGAAGTTGACTTTGGGCTCGAGCAAAGATCAATGAGGTCAACAAAGCAAAGGTCGGTGAGGGCAGATGAGAGCGAAGTCGGCTCTGATCAGGGTGGACAGTGGACAGTTATTCAGGAGGAATCCGAGAATATGAACAGGAACAGATGGACAGTAAATCGATGGATAAATAGTAACCCAATGAACAATACTTGATAAGCAATAGCCAGTAGACAGTTATTCGATGTCGAGGCCGCTGAGGAAAAAAGCACAAAGTTTTTAGCAAAAACCCTCTCACCAGCTCAATATAGACGATGAAAAAAACAATCTCTCTAGGATCAAGAGGATGGCTTCTCTCCATGCTCAAGAGCTTCTTTGAAACTTCGACGGATCTCCCTCATTAGTTACAATAACAAAAGCAACTGAATCTTCTTCAAATCCGTATCTCACCATAGCTTTCAATCACCCTTCGATCTCTATCAAGTGCAATGCTATAAGGTATCTCCATTCTAGTCGTCGCCTCCCAAGCGCTTGCATGTTCAACTCCACACGATTGCTCTGTGCGCTTTATTTTCTCAAGGACTTGCATTTTTCGATTCAGCTTCTCATTTTAAGTAGTCGATTCCACCTCAACTTTAGCTTCTCTTTGTTACCTCCTTTGGTCATTGTGTTCTCCTTTAAGGCTTTAACTATGTCGTCTTCATCAAAGATCAAATCCTTTATCACAAAGACTTTCTTCTCCACCGAATCTAACTTGTAGCCTTTTACCCCATGCAAGAACCTAATAAGCACACTCTATGGATTTTGCATTATCCTTTGATCGCTTGCTCGCATCTACAAGTACATATGTCGAGCAACCAAAAATTCTCAGCCTTGAGTAATCAACATTCTCCCCAAGCCGCACAACCTCAGGAATCTTCCAAGTCTATTGTCGTAGATGATGCTAGGTTGACCACATAACACGCAATGTTGATTGCTTCCTTGTTTTCTCACAAAGGGTCTTATTCATTTGTCCACAACCCCATTTTGATCATCCCCACCCGATGTTGTAAAATGTCGAGTCATGCCTTAAATTTTGCAAAACTTCTTGAATTCGGTTAAAGGTGTATTCACCTTCATTATTACTCAAGCACTTCAAAAATCTCCCCACGCTCTTCTTAGAATCGACTCTTCTCGAGAAGTCGTCAATAAAGGTGACGAAATATTTGATTCCTCTAGACTGTACAGGTGTTGATCCCCACACAATCAAATGGTTGTAATCTAGCACCATTCTACTTTTATAAGTCGACGTCTTGAACAATGTCTTGTGTTATCTACCAAACACATTACTTGCAAAAGACGAGCTTGTAGTTTCTCACGCCGTTAAGTAGCAACTCTTGCAATATTTGTACACTCATGTGGCCAAGCCTCGTGCCACAACTTGGTGTCATCATTGTTGCTCTCCTCGATAGTCATTACAACACCTCTGCTGATTGTGTTGCCAAGCAACTTGTACAAGTTGCCCACCTTTCATCGCCACCAACATTCCCGATCATCTTTAGAACTCCACCTTCAACTCCATATCGATACTCCAAAGAATCTAGTACACCCAAGGAGACAAGATTCTTCGTCAACTTCGGTACATATCTCAAATTTGTGAGAGTTTTAACAACACCATCATGGATATTGATCTTTACAAATCTGATCCCATCTTGCACAATGCGTTGTCCCCCATTGAAACTGATTCTCCATCAAGTAGCTCATGTCTCGAACCACTCCTTGTCTGGGGTTATGTGATGAGTAATTTGAATCCAATGTCCACTTATTTGCATGCTAGCTTCTTGGCTAACTCAATTTGAGCAAAATTGTCTGCAACTCGATTTTGAAAGCCGCCACCACACTGGCCAAGTTGGTTTCCTTCTTCCCCTTCTTTTGTAGATGCTCAATGTACTTCTTACACTCTCAGAAAATGCCCCAAATCCTTGCAAAAGTGGCACAATGTTGTCTTGCCCTTCGACTTTCCTCTTTAACAATCTTCATTACCCTTTGCATCTTTCTTTCCATCTCGTCCGTTGGAAGACAATGCAAACAAGCCTTCCCCCAACTCCTCCATCTTCATGGGCCTCTTTTGAATCTCATTCGACACCAGCATACTTACAACATCCTCAAACTCGAGGGTATCCTTCTCATAGATGATAGTAGTCACCAAATGCTCGTATGACGGTGGCAACCAGTTGAACAATAGAAGGGCTTTGTCATGCTCTTTCAACTACTCATTAACACAACAAATCACTAACTTATTGAAGCTACTAAGATGGTCATGAATTGATGTTCCTTCCTTCATATGCAACCCGAATATTTGCTTCTTGAGGTAAAGCTTGTTGGAGAGACTATTCAATATGCAGATACTAACTTTAACCACAGATCAGTCGTCATTTTCTTGTCGAACACGCTGCAAATCATCTCATCTGTGAGGCACAACTCAATAGTCCATACCACTCAAAAGACCTAAATATCCCCGCTCTTCTTCCAACATTTGTGTCTTCGAGGTCGATGTTGAAGTTCATCCTTCTTCTAAGGAATCTGACGAAACAACAAGGATTGATCTCATCATTTACTCTTTCTCCAACAACGCCTTGGTGGAGCCCTGGTTGTCCAAATGTGCCTTACTCTCCGCTGTCATAAAGAGAAATTTTTCTTGCCATCAAACTTTTCCAACTTGAACTTTGACTCCACATTGGCTCGAATCTCCAACGAAAGCTCCGACACCAACTGTTATGGATAATAAATAATCCATTTATAACGGATACAAAATCTACCATCATACACTAGTCCAAACTCACGAAATCGCGGAATCAAGAGATCGAGTTGGAAGAATACAGAAGCACATACACAATGCAATGGATGATTATCGGATTACCCCGTAACTTTCATAATATTAAAAAATCATAAGGATTCTCAGAAAACCACCCTTTAGATTTTATCAAAAAACTTCATTTTAACTTTGAGATTTTACCAGAAAACCTCCTTAAAACTATAGCTTTTACTGGGTTCCCTGATAAAATCTCAAAGTTGAGGGGGGTTTTCTGATAACCCCTAAAGTTAAGGAGGGTTTTTTGATATTTTCAAAGTTATAGTTTTCTAATAATGTCCAAAGTCAAGGGGGTTTTTGATATTTAGCCTTATTTAACAGTTGAATGGGTTAAGTTACACTAAAGGATATTTTCATCTTAATGGGATACAACATTTAAGTGTCATTTAGCCTTTATTTTTTAAGGGGTGTTTGCTTTTAGCCCTAAAATCTGACTTCCATTTATCAAAAATCCCATTAAGTTTCATCTACCCCTATACACCCACAATACCCATACCTATTTATTTTTAAACCCAAGCGGTAGCAGCTTATGTATTAGACCAAAAAGTTTGAAAATCCCAAATTGCCATTTTCCTTCCATCCTCTTCCTCTTCTCATTCTAAGTAAACCCTGATTCATCGTAATTAATGGTAGGAAAATTGTCATTTTAGTGTGCTGCTTCTCCTAACCTGAATAAGCTATCACTTATTTTCTCCTTCATTAGCTTTCTCTTTCACTACGTTGTTGGAGAATATCTATATCTTTCACACCGCCACACTGAATAGCTAGTTCAATTTTGATACCCCAAATTCCTAGTAAGGCCGAAATTGCCAAAGCAAGTGGAGAAAGGAAGCTCTTTGTTCTACTTCACTAAGTTTCTAAATGATTTAGGTCTGAGGCAAGCAAACTAACTCACAAAGTTTTTATCTTATGGCTCCACAAAGTCATCTAGATAATCTTATTTGAAAGTTAGTTTTCGTGCAGTTTGTTTAATTAATCTTACCAATTTCTCTCTCTCAATTTTAATATTTTATGTAAAAGAAAATACATCAAGAACGAGTATAACATGCAGATATATTGATAATGGCAGGGAGACTCCCGTGGGTAATGCAATGCTTAAATCAATGAAGCATGTGTATTTGAAATCTATCCGGACAAAGAAACCATCAAATGAGGCTTTTTTGAATGCTTACTCGGGGCATCAGACTATTGGATAAGCCCACGTCTATCGTGAACAAAATATTGAGGATTGATAACGGTCGAATATGTAATCAACCAATTGTTGATTGAAACCTCCTTATTTATTGGTCTAAGAATTTTATATTCAGATCTAAGAATTTTGTAATCATAATGCCAAGCCGCTCCGAGTGCGGGCATCTACTCTTGTATGCAATAATGTTGGGTGCACTGTAATAAAAATGATTATATAATCAGGCGATGGAAAGAGAACTCTCACTCTACTTCTGTGTAATATAAATAGAAATAGAAATAAAATAAATATTGTCTTTGTTTTATTTTAGTTTATATTTTTTAATGTACTTCATTAATTTAATGTGGTACTCTTCGTTAACGTAGCATTCATTGCCTAGAACAATGTTTCAAATATGTATCTTCTTAGTTATCTTCCGGCAATGAGTTTTAAAATCTTTTATTATTTTTAGTTTTTTTATTTGTGGAAGTGTAGAATGTCCTCAATGGATGTTTTATAGCACTTCCTGAGCAAAGCATAACTTTTTACGAATTCTGTCATTATCAAGAAAAATTATATGTTTGAACTATTTTTGCAAGGAAAAGTTACGAAAATAAACAAATAGTATATGGTTTGTTACAGCTATTTAAAAATGTAGAAGCAAAAAAAGCATTGATTGTTTAATGGTTTATAGCGCTTTACAACATATTATAACTCTTTATGATAGATTTATAGCACTTTATTGCTAATTATAGCTCTTTGTAATTATAGCTCGTTACACATTAAAAACCTTGTATAAACCTAATTTTGTAGTTCTTTATCCAACTAATACCTCCATAGCAATTTTCTAGCCCTTGAATAAAATCATACCTCTGTATCAAGTTCCTATACTTCATACACGTGTTTTATACCCCTTTTGTGTTTCTATATATTTGCACAAACTAGTATCATTATCTACTACTATTAGAAATGACTTAACATTCGATTAAACTCGAAAAGATGAAGGACAAAGTACTATTTAGAGAAAATAATCTCATCATATATAACTCTCATTTCGCAGCTTTATGAATCAAATAATACCTCGTTATAGGAGTTTTGCAGCTCTTGAAATAAAACCACTTTTTTATCAACTTTGTGTACCTTCATATAGCAGTTTTATAACCCTTTGGTGTTTCTATAAAGTTGCACAAATGTACATAGCACCATTATCTACTACTTTTAGAAATGAGTAAACATTTGATTAAACCCAAAAAAATGAAGGTGTATTATTTAGATAAAATAATCTCATCCTATATAAATCTCATTTTGTAGCTTTTTGAATCAAATAATACCTCGTTGTAAGAATTTTGCAGCTCTTGAAATAAGATCATACCTCTTTATCAACTTTCTGTACCTTTATATACTAGTTTTATACCCCTTCGGTGTTTCTTTCAAGTTGCATAGATCTACGTAGCATCACTATCTAGTACTTCTAGGATTGAGGAAACACTTCTAGAAAGTCCATCCCATATAAACCTCGTTTGTAGCTCTTTGAATCATATAATACCTGGTTATCGCAGTTTCGTAGCTCCTGAATTAAAATCATACTTCTTTTATCAACTTGGTGTACCTTTTTATAGCAGTTTTGTACCCTTTTAGTGTGTGTTTACTTGGCATAAACCTATGAAACTCCATCAGTTAGTACTTCTAAATATGTGTAAAAACTTGATTAGGCCAGAAAAATGAAGGTCGATGCACTTAGGATTGTTAACATATAAAAATAGGTCAAGGATTGTTGACATATAAACATAGATCAATGTAATTAAGAACATAGAACATATGAAAATTAATAGTGGAATAACATCAAACACCTCATCTGCAGTCTAACTATCTTAACATTAACTAACAACCTCCTAAACTTCTTCAACCAAGCACGAATGGTGGATGGAGCAACAAAGCAAGAAGAGGGATGATTGAAAAACGAAGAACAAAAAAGACCAATGAAAAATCTTTGCGGATGAAGTTGCAAGGAAGTCTTTGAGAATGAAGTTACAAGTCGGCAGTGGAGGGAATCAGACACGAATGATTCTTTTGAGAGATCTAAAAACCGATTTTGGGGAAATCGGTTTTGATTTAGAGGCTAAGGGCAATTTGGACATTTTTGGAAAATGTTGTTTACAAATACAAAGTGCTTTGGAAACTGGGTTTAAAAGTAAATGGGTATATACATAATAGGTGTATGGGTATAGATGAAAGTGATTTTTTATAAATAGGGGCAATATTTTGTGCCGAAAAGCGAAAAACTGCTAATTTTAAACCCATCAACTTGCAAAAACGGTTTTTCGACTATGAACCCCAAATTTTATCCCTTTTATTTTAAAACTATCCACTTTTAGCATCGCTCTTGGAATCAATACCCCACCAAATTAATTTTAAACTCACTTGTAATTCAATAGTTTAGCAGACGGTATTAGTTGTTATATTTTAAAACTTCATTGGAGGGCCTTTATTTATTGGACAAAAACCAATCCTTTAATTTTAGAAGTCATCAATCGAAGTCTCCAACATTACCTCCGTCATTAGCCTAGATCATAACTTTTGTTAAATCTCGCTGACGTGGCGAATGATGTGGCAGTAAAGTGGCAAAACAAACTTGTAATTTCACTAATTATTTTTACTAGAAACTCTCTCTCTTTGCTTGTCGACTAGAACACAAGGCATATCTTTACTTGCCCCTAATTATAAGCAAAAAGAAAGATGAGCATGTCCAGTCACTAAAAAATAGTGAAATTATAAACTTTTTATTTACATCACTACCACGTTAGTGATATTAAACGGAAAAATTTTAAAAAGGACTTAAGCTGATGATGGAGGTAATGTTTAGGACTTCTATTAATGACTTCTAAACTTAAAGACCTAAATGATATTTGGCCAATACATACGAAACCTCCATCGAAATTTTGCCTATATTATATCACATCTTGTAATATGTTTTTTCTTAGTGGTTAGGTAACTATGTATTTTAAACTAAATGTTTATTTCAGTTTAACGCACATTAATTACTAGCATCTCAAATTATAGTTGGGTTTTTTGTTTATAAACCAAAGTTTTTTGCCCATTTATTTTTAAACCCAATCACTTCCCAAAAAAGGGTTTTTGAATATAAACCCAAAGTTTTGCCCCTATTAGTTTAATATATGTTGTAAGTTGTTATATTTTTATTACAATTGGCTATATTTTTGCTCTTAGTGGTTAGGTAAACTATGTATTTTAAACTAAATGCTTACAATATTTTTTTAGTTTTTCCCACACTTATGACTAGCATTGGGAAATGTAGGTGGGTTAACCAAAAGTTTCCGCCCATTCATTTTTAAACTCACTACCAAAAAAGAGTTTTTCGCCTATTAACCCAAAATTTTACCCACGTTTATTTTTAAAATCATTAACTTTTAAAATCATTCATAGATTAAACATACTCCATCGAATTAATCAGAGTTACTTTGTATTTCAATAGTCTGATATGTAATTTATCTTGTTGTTAACCTGCAATATTTCTGTTGTTAAGTAGTTAGGTATGCATTGTATTTTTAAGCTAAAACTTAAAACTTTTATTTTTGTGGCCCTCTTTCACACTAACATCATAGGATCATGCGGGTCAATTTTGCTCATTTTATAAGGAAAAAAATATATAAAATGATAGTTTGACTAGACAAGAAGATATAGGCTACAAAGTCAAATATTCTAGAAGAGAGGACGAGGTGTGACGAAAAACGCCGAAGTGATCATAGTTGCGGAACCCTTACTAAAGTACTAGGATAACCTATTAAGACTTAAGCTTACCCACCATTTAAGTGAATTCAAAAGTCAAGATGGTGCAGCGGAATAGGTGTTTCAAAGAAGCAATAATTTGGTGCGGCGGAATAGGTGTTTCAAAGAAACAATAGAGAACCCAAATTGATAAAAAAAACTAATGATAATTTTTCTTCCAAAATATTATTAAGATTGTTTTTCCTAGATACAACTCAAAGCCTTAAATAGAATACATAATACATAGAATAGAAAATGTACTAAGAATAGGAAATGAAATTAGGAAACTTAGAATAGGAAACATGAAATTAGGAAACTTAGAAAATAAAGAATAGGAAATGAAATTAGGAAACTTAGAATAGGAAACATGAAATTAGGAAACTTAGAAAATAATTCTAGAAAATAGGAAACTAATAATAAGAATGGAGAACTTGTTTTTATTAAACATGTGTTGCATCAATCTCCTCCTCTTGAAGAAAACTCGTCCTCGAGTTTCGTTGTTTTTGAGAAAACTCATCTGGTGGAAAGTACTCAAAGATATCCGCAACGTTGAAGGTGTTGGAGATGTTCATTTTAGTTGGAAGATCAACTTTGTAAGCATTATCACCAATCTTCTGGAGAATATGGAAAGGACTAATTTTCTTGTCCTTAAGTTTATTGTAAGTGCCGACTGGAAATCGATGCTAATGTAAATGCACCATTACCAAGTCCCCCTCATTAAAAATCTTCTCACGCCTATGTTTGTCTGCTGCGGATTTGTATCGAGAATTAGTCTCCTCGAGATTTTTCTTTACTTCATTATGAATCCGTTGAACATGCTCTACAAACTCTTGAGCATCATAATTAACATCGGCAGAGGGAGGAAGACGAATCAAATCCATAGTATGCTTCGGAGCACTAGTGTAGACAACTTCAAAAGGTGTTTTTTTAGTAGAACGGTTAGGCACACTATTGAAAGCAAACTCAATTTGTAGAAGGGCAGCATCCCATTGTTTCGATTTGTCACTACACGCATCCCAAGAGTACGATTAGCGACTTACGTTTGTCCATCTGTCTGTGGATGGCTCGTACTACTATACTTCAAGGAAGTGTCAAACTACTTCCACAATGTCCTCCAAAAATGATTTAGGAATTTTACATCCCTATCAGAAGTTATGGAACGAGGAACAACATGCAGACGAACAACCTCGCGAAAAAAACAAATGAGCCACGTAAGATGCATCGGAGGCTTTCTTACAAGGAAGAAAGTGAACCATTTTAGAAAATCTATCGACTACGACAAAAACAGAATCAGCTCCACGTTGAGTTCTTGGAAGACCAATAACAAAGTCCATCGTCAAATCTTGCCAAATTGTCTCTGGAATAGGCAAAAGAGTATAGAGGTCAGTATTTTGAGTTTGACCTTTAGCCTTTTGTCATATGGGACAACGCTGAACGAAACGTCCAACATCTCTCTTCAATTAAGGCCAATAAAATCGCTCCTGTACCAAGCTAATTGTCTTTTCCCGGTCAACATGTCCACCTAATCCTCCAGCGTGCAATTCTCGAATTAAGTATTCACGTAAAGAAGATCAAGGAATGCAGAGTTGTGTACATCTAAACAAGAACTCATCATGAATGAAGAAGTCAATAATAAACTCCTTGTTGTTGCATTTCACTCATATATCACCAAAGTCGTCATCACCAGCATAAGTATTTTTTAAAGAATCAAAACCCACCACCTCCATACTAATCGTAGCTAGTAAGGAGGCTCGCCGACTTAAGGCATCTGCTATCCTGTTAGATTGACCGGATCTATGCTTGATGATATAGTTGAACTTCTGTAAAAAAATTATCCATCGAACATGCATTCGATTTGTCATTTTTTTAGAGTTGATATACTTTAAAGCTTGATGATCTGTAAATAGTACAAACTCCCGTTGAATCAAATAGTGCTCCTAATGTTTTAAAGCTCGAATAGCGGCATAAAATTCGAGCTAGTAAGTAGTCCACTTTTGTCGAGGCTCTACAACCTTCTCACTAAAAAACTCCACTGGGCTCCCTTCTTGTGTTAGAACCGCCCCAATTCTCAGAACCGATGCATCACATTCAACCTCAAACACCTTCTCGAAACTAGGAAGCGCCAGCACAAGAGCAGAACACAACTTCTCTTTGATTACCTCAAAACTCCTTTCATGCGTCCTTCCCCATTGAAACTGCCCTTTTTTCAAACAATCGATAATAGGTGTCATGATAGTACTAAAACCTCGAATAAAATGCCTATAAAAAGTAGCTAAACCATGGCAGCTTTGTACTTCACGCACGGTTCGCGGAGTTGGCCATTCTCGAATTGCCTTACCTTGGTCTCATCAACCTGAATCTCATCTCATCCCACTATAAAACCAAGAAATAGAAGCTAGTTAGTCATGAAAGTGCACTTTTTAAGCTTGATATACAGTTTATGAGCTTGCAGCACTAGAAGAACCTCTCTGAGATGTGTCAAATGCTCCTCCTCATTTCGGCTATAAATAAGGATATCATCAAAATAAACAACCACAAATTTCCTAATGAATGGATAAAGAACCTTATTCATCAAACGCATGAAAGTACTAGGTGCGTTAGATAACCCAAACGGCATCACCAACCATTTATAGAGGTCATCCTTAGTCTTAAAGGTTGTCTTCCACTCATCTCTAGGCCGAATACGGATTTGATAGTAGCCACTGCGCAAATCAAGTTTAGTGAACACCACAGCTCCCTCCAATCTGTTAAGCATATCATTAAATCGTGGAATAGGAAATCGGTACTTGACAATAATTTTATTAATGACACGGCTATCAACGCACATCCTCTAACTTCCATCTTTCTTCGGGGTAAGCAGGGCAGGGATTGCACAATGACTCATACTCTCCCTAATCAAACATTTATCAAGTAACTCATTAACTTGCCATTGTAATTCCTCATATTCAGTTGGTCTCATGCGATAATGTGGCAAATTGGGTAAGCTAGCTCTAGGTACTAGATCAATATGATGTTGAATGTTTCTCGTGGGAGGCAGCTCGTTAGGCAATTCAGTAGGAGATAAATCAGGAAATCAGATAGCACCTTTTGAGCTAGAAGAGGGTTCAATAATTGTCACAGATTGACCTTTTAACTACCAATGCTATCACAAAACCCGGTTCTTTGACTTCAGCAAAGAAGGATGAACCCATTATGTTGGTGAACACCGGCTTGTCTTCCTTAATAGTTGAATTGTTGTCAGACGGGTAAGATTGTGGCATCAAAACAATCTTATCAAACCACCAAAAGACCAACGTATTATCATGACCCTTATAAGTAGCATCCACATCGCAATGTCACAGTCTTCCAAAGAGCACATGACAAGCATCAATATCCACTACATCATATAAAATCTCATCCTTGTAATATTTGCCAAACGATAAAAGAACCTTGCAAACTTCTAGAACTTGAACTTCAGGACCCTTCTTAATCCATGCAATTTTGTAAGGCGAGGGATGCTTCTCAGTTTTCAAATTGAGTGTCTTTACCAAAGCCTTGGAGACCACATTCTCGCTACTGCCACTGTCAATAATCATGTTGCATACTTTATTTCTAATAGTGCATCGAGTTCGGAATATCTTGTGGCTTTGAGAATCATCTCGCACCTTTGGGACTAGCAAAAGGCGTTGAACAATACAAGCTACCTCTTCTCCTTCGTCTCTCACTTCAATCTCAGCTCCTTCATAAATATCTTCTTCAAGCACATGCTCCTCGTCACCATCCTGTTCCACATAATTGACTGTTCGTCTGTTCGGGCAATTATTAAAAGATGACCGGGTTGGTTGCATCGAAAACATTTTCCAAGAGTAGGGCGAGCATAAGGATCATTAGTGGTTCGTTGTGGCTGCTGATTTCGACCTTGAGTATTAGGTCCAATAAGGATTGAAGTCCTTCCTCGATTCTGCATCGAATCTTGAGTAGAAGGGGCGTCTTTATTGTTGTTTTCATTGCTGCGAAGATGTAGACACTCTTGGAGTAGAAAAAGCTTCTTGAGTTGGTCGCCGAAAATTACTCGGAGTGCGCACGGTGGACCTGTTGATTTGATTTTCCACTTTCATCGCCAAATTAACTACGTCAATCATAGTCCAGTCTCCTTGAAGAGCCAAACGGTCTTAAATAGTCAATTTTAGACCTCCAATATAACGAGCGATTAATTGATCTTTCGTCTATGACAAAGTGACTCAAGCATTTAATCGATAAAATTCCTTTGTGTAGTCATTCACCGTGCGATTGATCTGACGACAATTTTGGTATTGTTGGTATAGGAATTGTTCATAATCGGAGGGAAGAAAACGTTTTTGAAGTAACCTCTTCATCTTAGGCTAAGTATGAACATGTTTTCCTTGTCGTTGACGGTTATATTAAAGTTGTTCTCACCAAGCAGAAGCTCCACCTTTCAACTTGTAGGTTACAAGTTTTACTTGTCGGTTTTTCGGAATCTCTAAATAATCAAAAAAATTCTCAACATTATGAATCCAATCGAGAAAATCTTCAATGTGTAATCGCCCTCAAAGCACAACAAGTCCATTTTCATCTTAAATTGTTGGCTATTTTGACCCCGATTCATAGCCCGATGGTCAAATTAGAAACCATCTTCTTTCCCGGACAAATAATCCAACTCTCGTTGTCGCCGACGAGGAGGATTCTTGCGTTGTGGTTGGCGAAAAGCAACCCAAACTTGAAAAGGAGGAAAAATCTCGTCTTGCTCACCAAAGTCTCTCACAGCCACTCGTCGGAATTTATCACCACCGCCCAGATCGACTCTAATTTGGGGTCTCTGGGGATCAATCGCACCCCCAAGGGCCAACGTGGGTTACCCAGGCCTAGGTTGTCGAGATTCTAGACCCTAGGATTCCACGCATCCAGATTTGCTCACTCAGCGTTCTGCCGGCCGCCATCGCCATCAGAGTTGCTATTCCCCGACCGGTCCCCTACTCGATCTGATAGCCTCTCCCTTTTTTCATGCCTCGCTTTGGCAGTCAACGCAGCCATCATCTGCGTCAGATTGTTAAGTGTTTCAGCAAAGCCATCAAGTCGTTGTTTGACTCTTTCGAGTCGTCGTTTGTCGTCGGCGGGTTGTTTCCCACTAGAACTGTCATCAGCCATCAGGTCCAGGTGAAAATCCAGGCTCTAATACCAATTTGGTGCAGCGAAACAGGTGTTTCAAAGAAACAATAATTTGGTGCAGCGGAATAGGTGTTTTCAAGAAACAATTGAGAACCCAAATTGGTAAAAAACTAATGATAACTTTTCTTCCAAAATATTATTCAGATTGTTTTTTCTAGATACAACTCAAAGCCTTAAATAGAATACATAATACAAAGAATAGGAAACGTACTAAGAATAGGAAATGAAATTAGGAAACTTAGAATAGGAAACATTAAATTAGGAAACTTAGAAAATAATTTCAGAAAATAGGAAACTAATAATAAGAATGGAGAACTTGTTTTTATTAAACGTGTGCTGCATCACAAGACCTAAACGATATAGTACGGGTCAATGCCTACTTAAAGGCCTTTTGAGTTATGAATTGGAAGTTCGGGAGAACTACATAAAAGACCTTAAAGAGTTATGAATTGAAAGTTCAAGAGAATCTGAATTTCATGACGGATTTTCACGTAGCTAACTAGTTTATTATTATATATAGGTCAAGTAAGGTACTTCTATATCTCTTCTACCCTTGGAGTGTATATTTTTCCACTGATCATTTTTGGCTGGAAGGTGATTATCCTCTCTTGTGAATCCCTACATGATTGACTTTATTGAGTCTTTATTACTCAGAAAAACTGTCTAAGATAAACAAAAATTCCTCTTGGAACTTTAATGAAAGAGAAGTAGAAATGGACCAAAAGTGAACATTTTCAGTGAAGAGAAACTGAGGTCTGGTTGCTGGAATCCTCCAGACTACTCTAAAAGAAAGTATTCCTCAAGTAAATTTCAAAGAATATCAAAGTTATAAAGATCTGAAATTTTAGCAAATGTCAAAGCAGCTAGACAAGACCAAGAATTCCTAGAGAACCAAGCGTGCCTCTTAGGTATTTAGGAGATCAATTTCAATTCAAATAAATGTTGCATATATTACAAATTCACAAATACTTAAGTACAGTAAAGAAAACATAACAGATTAAGCATAGACTGATAATAAAAAATGCAATAAGCTCGTTAATAATCATCAAATTTTGGCATTTCATCCCGCTCAGACACACTGAAGTAAATAGTCCAGATTTGTCATTTACTCTCTTATTCTTAAATCTAGTATTTTCCATATGGAAAAGAGAGATGGACAGCATCCAAGCTTATCGCTCCTGGGCATTCAATTGTACTAAATGATGTTTCATGATCTACGGTCTATGTGAAGCTATGTAGCACGGACACGGATCCGACACGGCCATCCGACACGCCGACACGAGGCAAATCCTAAAAATTACATAGGATACGTGTGTTAGACACGTGTATCCGACACGGACACGACACGACACGGCTTCATGTTATGCGTGTCCGTGCTTCATAGATGTGAAGTACTCTAATTTAAGTCAACTAAAGACTAATTTTCCCTGCAGTCTGTATTACAAGAAGCAACAGCCATCAAAGTTCTTTTTTTTTTAACACCAAGGCTGATGTCCCATTTATGATCATGGAGAACATTTATACCCAGTATTAGCTCATGAAATTGAAATGCAGCAAACAGAAAGAACTATGGATACAATCATCTTTTAATTAATGGATTAGCAATAAGAATGTATACACAAAGATACTCATTATCAAATCCCTTAATCTCAATAATATTTCCGGTGAAATAAATTATTAGTTTAATGATGTTGAAAAAGTGAAAACCTTAGTGATGTGTAATAACAAATAAGCATGCTTTTAAAAGAGTTAAATAACTAAGGTACAACTACATACCTGACTTCATTTTCTCATCGACAGCCCAATCTAGTGCCCTCTGAGCTGGTTCCGTCAATGGTGGATGTTCAGGACTAAAAAAATACATATCAGACTTCCCAAGCAACTTGACAGTTTCATCCCGTACTTTAAAAAGTGTGATTCCATTTGCACGTAGAAACTTTGCTGCTTCGCTCGTTCCTTTAATAGAGAGGAAGTAAAACCAATCAAGTTATGCATATATGATGATCAATAAAGAGGAAAGTACAAAACAACTATCTTGTATAAAACATGCTAAAAGACTTCAATTTAAAACAATGCCTTCATTGTTCCACTGCCTCCTTATATTATTTGTGGTTCAGAAAGAAAAGCCTATTGATTTTTAGGTGTAGTAGTTTCTTGACCCTGTTGTTGCCACATTCAGTTTTTGGTTGCCAGATACCTGCTTGAATCCTTGTTTAGAAATCATTGCTTGGTCATTTGCTAGATGTCTGGCTTGAACTGCATCAAGTTCTTTTAAGACCAAGGACAGAATCATGGAAGAAGATGTCAAAAAAAACTTTAACTGAAGGTCATAGTGCCAAACATAGAGCAATAAAGTTGACAACATATAAGCGAATGTATTTCTCTTATTCTCACAGAGAAAGGTGTAACTATAACATGATAGCAACATTTCAAGCAAATATTTATTCATTATTGATTCAAACATTTTACCTGCACATAACATTCGTCTGAACAACTAACTTTCCAAAGCACAACTTATTAACATAATCAAAAGCTTCTCAAACCAATAAAGAACGGTCCATAAACTATGATAACTAGAACTCAATCAGAATCAGTTAAAGTCCGCCATCAAAACAAGATCTGATCTTACATTTTGGTGCACAAATTTAAAGAAGAAATTCATCAATCTGCACAAAACATCGTATTCATTGAATTTCAGCAGAAGCAAATTAAATTCTCAGAATGGTGATTTTTCCTCTATTCCCCCTCCTTTTATTAAGGATGGAAACGAAGGGTCTGGCATCTGCATTGTCTTGAAACCTTGGTTTTAAGGCTCACAGGAATAGCAAGCGGCAGCTTCATCAATGCCTAAGTTGATCAAATACTTTCCCTTGATCTCTCTTTTGGAATTGGTACATGAAGAGAATGTGAGGAAACATGAAGGATGAGAAGGTGGATTCAGTAAATGTGAGAGGTTTGAATTCACCATAGTATCGATTATGGAATTTACTGGGAATTGTTGATGCCACAATGAGAGAATTTCTGCTCAATTTTAGAAGGGAGGGACAATATTTAACAACTGAAAAACATGATCCTACATATCCATTTATGTACCTAAGTTCAAATAAACTGATTGAAAAACAAGATCAATGCTAATGAACCAGATCAATCATAGGGATGTATCAATTATAGGGATGTAAGTATGTAAGAAATGTAGGGACCAAAGTTTGAATTTTCCCACTGGACCCACTCTAAATTAATTGAAGGTAATGATTTAATTTAATGCTATATTACTATTAACAAGTTAATATATATTGGTTTTCACATAACCTGGTCATGGATAATGCCTTGTTGTAGAATGCATGACACTTTGGCTGTCAGAAGTAGGTAAAGGTAAGGTGATAGATTATTTAAGTTCAATCTGAAGAAAACAAACAAATTGATAGGGCCTACATAAATTGTTCACAGATAATTTTACTAAACTACAAAACAACGTGAGAAACAGTGTCCTGTGGAGAAAGGTGCTATGCATTAAGCAAATATATTTCTGTTTTTAAGACAGCATAAATGAGATCAGTGTAATGTTTATTATAATGTATATCAGTAAACTGAGGCTTGGTTTGATAGAAGGGAAGGTGTTGTTATTATAATGTATATCAATAAACTGAGGCTTGGTTTGATAGAAGGGAAGGTGTGGTGAGGGAAAGGCACAAAACTACAAATCATGTTTGGTAGAGAAGAATCCCCCATTTGTGGAAGAGGAGAGGGAAAAAAATCTAGAAAAAAAATCCCCCCCTCCTCACTCGCCATACAACAAAAAAAGAAGGGCCAAATGGGACGTCCATCCTCCACCTGGTTGAACCTCACCCCACCTCATCTTCCATCCTCAAACCCCTACCAAACCAACCTTAAACATCGATAAATTGATTTTAATGAGCACTAAAGGGATGCTCAAACCTGGCATAATGTGGGAAATAATTAAAATGATGGCTTCTTGAATACCAAAAAAGGCAGAGACTCAACAGAAGCCCCAAAAGAAGGAGAACTCTGCCTAAATGTGCCTATTGTTCCATACATTTTATCAATGCTAAATACACAACGTTAAAAGTCATTCCCTTACAGATCCCTCAAGGTGCATCATCATGGAAATATCTTTATTTTAAGAAAACAAAACAAACATATAAACTATGATCAAGCTATATTTATGGAAAGTGGTTGTGTAGTCTTGCCATTCTGCACAAAATATTTCAAAGGTCATCTTTTTTTTTCCTTATTTCTAAAACTAGATAGAACCCCTTCTTCTGTGTCTCCATGAATTAGAATTTAAATAATTGCAGAAAGGTATATGCATCCAGATAATGAGCTTAGTCCTTGAACTGAAAACCACATGCTACAGGCTAATCCACAAACTAAGAAACAATCTCTTCCTCTAATGCTCGCAAGAAAAACAACTACTAACAGAACAAATGTAAGGATGCAAATAATTCTCTAAACCCAATATTATACTACTAAAATTCTTGATAATTTATTTAAGAGAGAGAACAATATGCAGGCCAAATTCTAGACCATTTCCCAACAAAAGCATCAAGTTCAACATGTTTTATTTTAGAGTTTTAATGATCTCAAATTTATGTAACAATTAACTTGGCTCATTACTACTGCATGTACTATGATCAAAGCAACACATGTAGAACAACTGCATCAGGAAGCTTGCAATTGCACCAGTATATGATGAAATGTTCACTAACTAGTTCATAAGAAACATCTCAACCTTAGTAATGAACAAAATAGATATTTGATAGGAACCATCAAAGAACATTGATATTTCAAGAACCTAAATGTATGATTGTGGAGGGACTCAAAACCTACTTCCAATAGCATAATCAGCATATCACAAAAGTGCCATGCAGTTATTGGATTTACCACAGCAAATATTGCGTACATCCTTGGTGAAGAATTTAGTCTACCGATTTCGCTACTTATAACATCTACACCAGACAAAATCTTAATTTTTCAACAAACAAATGAACGTCAACCAAGTTGCCAGCTACTCGAACAAGCCTCGTTATCAAAAAAAAGATCAACTTTCTAAAACTAGGATAGAATCCCCTTAATAAATTATCTTGTAGATTAAATTTAAACAGTTGTAGACCAATGCACACATGCTGATACAACTTAGGCCTTAAACCCAAAATTACATGGTAGATGCTATTCGTAGAAGAAAGAAACAATCGGTCCCATGAGAGAAAATTGATACAGAGTAACATAACGATGCCAATAATTCACAAAGCTTTTAACTCTCTAAGACCAGTATTATACCGCCAACACATATGCATCAAATTAATCTATTTGAAACATTTTTCCTACCTTAAGAGCTTTCTAACAGACTGAGTTTTAAAAAAGCATGTACTGATATCACTCGTTACTAATGCATGTATAATTTGATTACAGGCAACACGTCTAAAACAACTGCACTGTGGAAGCTTGAAAGTTTGCCAATCTATAATAAAATGTTCGCCAACTTGTTTATGAGACATAAGTCAAAACTTGAGTGATGAACAAATTAGATTTTTTATAGGGACCATCAAAAAAGTTGAGCATCCAAAAAAAAATTTAGGATAGTCAAAGAACTTGGCAACTATTTAACACAGCATTATCATCATCATCATACAGAAAAAAGACCCACGTAGTTATCGTATTTACCACAGAATACTGCATTCATCTTTAGTTAAGGATTTTAATATACCAACTTGCCATCTTGTAATGTCTACACAAAGCAAAATATTATCTTTTCAACAAACAAATGCATGTCTATCAAGTCACCAACTCCCCAAACAAGCTCCATTACAAAAGAGCCAATTTTTCTATAAACAAAAAATCTAAATTTGATAGAACATCTGCTTTTAAATTTTTAAAAAAAATTCACAAACCCTCAACAAGGATGCCCATGAGAAGAGCCTCTGTCCCGGTTGTCGGGTATTTGAGCTTCCTTGCTTCAAGCTCTCCCATCCCAAAAGATTTTATTGACCTCGCCGACCATCTGCTCACAAAATTCACCAATCAAATTCAATTGTCCAATTAAAACAAAAACCAGAAACCCAGAAGGAGGTTACTTTGGGATTTTCTCGGCCGGTGCTCTATCGGGTTTTCTGCAAAGAGAAAAATTGAGAGATGGGTCAGATAGAGAAATTGGAAGTTGCAAAAGATGAAATTTTGAGAGGAGATTTGTTTGTATTACGCTGTGGGGAGCATGAAAAGCACAGTTGAAGATAGCTTCCGAAGGGTTTGTTTCGGGGATGGAGAATTGATGGTTTGGAGCGAGAAGAGGGCGTGAAAACCCAGAAAGGAAGACTTTGGGGTCTGAAAGAAGACAGAGGAGGAGATGCGTTTCTTTGAATTGGAAGAGTACAAAGAAGAAAACGGAACGGGGATGGGGGAAAGAGAGAGCGCGCAAGCTGCTGCCATTTTCTCCGATTTCCTTTATTAGCTGATGAACTTTTTGAGAAGAAAGCGGTTCGTTCGGTGGATCCGTTTCTTCTTGTCTCTCCTCAACCTTTGACGATAGAATTTACTCGTTATCGATGATGAAGCCCTTGCTGCAATTGGTTTGGATACCAAGGAGGGGAAAAGGGCTTCGAGTGATTAAGGGCTTGTTTGGATTGAGGGGAATGAGGGTGAAGGGAAGTTAGGGGAATCATTCACCTCCATTCATCTTGTTTGGGAACACTTAGGAGGTGAAGTTAATTCACCTTCATTCACCTTGGTTCACCCCCTAATAGTATAAAAATTGTTACCCCAAATTGGGGTGTAACTAAGGGGAAGAGAATTCCCTTTCCTTCCTTTCACTCAGTTTCCCTTAACTTCCCTTCACCCCCTACGAATCCAAACAAGGGTTTTAAGGGCTCGTTTTGGTATAACCTTCACAAAAATTAGCGGGGTAATATTCCTACGTTTGATATTTACTTTTAATAAAAATAAGGATAAATTTTTAAAATAGATTCATAAGTCATAAATGTCCTTATAGAGTATATTGATGTATTGACCTAGAGTTATGCAGTTATGCTTAGCTTAGACCCCAATGTGGCTGTACATCACCTTGACATTGACCACAATGTTAAACCAGTCAAGCAATAACAACGACACAACCGTCCTGAATCGATGGAGCAAATCGAAAAAGATATCCGTAAACTCATTGAATGTGGATTCATCTGTGAAGAACAACACCTGGATTAGCTGGCCAACATCGTGGTAGTAATCAAAAAGAATGGCAAGATCTGAATCTGCATTAATTTCAGAGATCTTAATCTTGCTTGCCTAAAAGATAAATTCCCTCTTCCTATCACGGATGTCATGGTTGACAATACATGTGGGTTTGAGAGGATGTCATTCATGGATGGATTTTCTGGATATAATCAGATCAAATGCATCCAAACGATCAGAAGCATATAGCTTTCTAGGCACCCTTAGGAGTATTCTATTATACAATAATGCCCTTCGGTCTAAAAATGCTAGAGTAACTTACCAACACGTTATGAACATGATTTTTCATGAGCATTTGTGTAAGACAATCGAATGATATGTCGGCGATCTAGCAATTAAGAGTTGTCACAAACAAGACCATGTTAATGACCTGAGAACAGTGTTCAAAATCATGAGAAAACATCAACTCAAGTTGAACCCGACTAAGTCTTTCTTAGGGTATCATCAGGTAAATTCCTAGGATTTATTGTAACATCCAAAGGAATACATGTCGATCCCAAAAGAGAAAAAGTCATCCGAAAGATGCCATCTCCGAGAAATCTCAAAAAACTAAGAGGTTTACAAGGACAATTGGCCTACATCTGTAGATTTTTCTGCAAAGAGAAAAATTGAGAGATGGGTCAGATAGAGAAATTGGAAGTTGCAAAAGATGAAATTTTGAGAGGAGATTTGTTTGTATTACGCTGTGGGGAGCATGAAAAGCACAGTTGAAGATAGCTTCCGAAGGGTTTGTTTCGGGGATGGAGAATTGATGGTTTGGAGCGAGAAGAGGGCGTGAAAACCCAGAAAGGAAGACTTTGGGGTCTGAAAGAAGACAGAGGAGGAGATGCGTTTCTTTGAATTGGAAGAGTACAAAGAAGAAAACGGAACGGGGATGGGGGAAAGAGAGAGCGCGCAAGCTGCTGCCATTTTCTCCGATTTCCTTTATTAGCTGATGAACTTTTTGAGAAGAAAGCGGTTCGTTCGGTGGATCCGTTTCTTCTTGTCTCTCCTCAACCTTTGACGATAGAATTTACTCGTTATCGATGATGAAGCCCTTGCTGCAATTGGTTTGGATACCAAGGAGGGGAAAAGGGCTTCGAGTGATTAAGGGCTTGTTTGGATTGAGGGGAATGAGGGTGAAGGGAAGTTAGGGGAATCATTCACCTCCATTCATCTTGTTTGGGAACACTTAGGAGGTGAAGTTAATTCACCTTCATTCACCTTGGTTCACCCCCTAATAGTATAAAAATTGTTACCCCAAATTGGGGTGTAACTAAGGGGAAGAGAATTCCCTTTCCTTCCTTTCACTCAGTTTCCCTTAACTTCCCTTCACCCCCTACGAATCCAAACAAGGGTTTTAAGGGCTCGTTTTGGTATAACCTTCACAAAAATTAGCGGGGTAATATTCCTACGTTTGATATTTACTTTTAATAAAAATAAGGATAAATTTTTAAAATAGATTCATAAGTCATAAATGTCCTTATAGAGTATATTGATGTATTGACCTAGAGTTATGCAGTTATGCTTAGCTTAGACCCCAATGTGGCTGTACATCACCTTGACATTGACCACAATGTTAAACCAGTCAAGCAATAACAACGACACAACCGTCCTGAATCGATGGAGCAAATCGAAAAAGATATCCGTAAACTCATTGAATGTGGATTCATCTGTGAAGAACAACACCTGGATTAGCTGGCCAACATCGTGGTAGTAATCAAAAAGAATGGCAAGATCTGAATCTGCATTAATTTCAGAGATCTTAATCTTGCTTGCCTAAAAGATAAATTCCCTCTTCCTATCACGGATGTCATGGTTGACAATACATGTGGGTTTGAGAGGATGTCATTCATGGATGGATTTTCTGGATATAATCAGATCAAATGCATCCAAACGATCAGAAGCATATAGCTTTCTAGGCACCCTTAGGAGTATTCTATTATACAATAATGCCCTTCGGTCTAAAAATGCTAGAGTAACTTACCAACACGTTATGAACATGATTTTTCATGAGCATTTGTGTAAGACAATCGAATGATATGTCGGCGATCTAGCAATTAAGAGTTGTCACAAACAAGACCATGTTAATGACCTGAGAACAGTGTTCAAAATCATGAGAAAACATCAACTCAAGTTGAACCCGACTAAGTCTTTCTTAGGGTATCATCAGGTAAATTCCTAGGATTTATTGTAACATCCAAAGGAATACATGTCGATCCCAAAAGAGAAAAAGTCATCCGAAAGATGCCATCTCCGAGAAATCTCAAAAAACTAAGAGGTTTACAAGGACAATTGGCCTACATCTGTAGATTCATAACCAATTTATCTGGAAAATGCCAGCCGTTTCAAAAGCTGGTGAAGAAAGGTGTTTCTATTTATTTAGGACAACGATTGCAAAAAAGCTTTTGATGAGATCAAGAATTACCTCAGGAAGCCACCGGGCCTGGTCACGCCAAT
The DNA here is from genome assembly GCF_001876935.1 of Asparagus officinalis. Classification (NCBI taxonomy): domain Eukaryota; kingdom Viridiplantae; phylum Streptophyta; class Magnoliopsida; order Asparagales; family Asparagaceae; genus Asparagus; species Asparagus officinalis. The sequence goes on from NC_033800.1 coordinate 94,090,665, forward strand.
GTCAGTTAAACCTTTCCTAATCCACATCAGGACCATGGACCACCCTCGAAGTACTTCTTATCCAGAAGAATGACGATGGCCACTAGCAAGCCATTTACTGCCTCACCTGGACCATGATTGGTGTCGAGCATCGTTACAATCCAGTTAAAAAGGAATGTCTAGCACTAGTCTTCGTAGTTCAGAAAATGTGGCATTACTTCACTGGCCAATCCATTCATGTTATTTCAAGAGTTAATCCTCTACGGATACTCATGACTAAACCAGGATTGCTGAATTTCATGTTAGCAAAATGGGCAATATTGATTTTCACAGTACAGTATGACATTCGTGTCCCAGAAGGCGGTTAAAGGTTAGTCAATAGCTGACTTTTTGGTAGACCGCCTTATCCCCGAATCTTCTAAACTCTATGAAGACATCCAAATGAAGTCTTCGAGTCAAATATTACCTTGGACCACCAGGTATGGCAACTTTACTTTGATGGTGCATCAAGACGCATGTAGACTGTTAAAATATATTTCATCCAGGCCAATATCTAACTTGGATCCAAACCGAGATCGCCCATAAACTAAAACACTTCAAATGGGCCCAAACTCGAGCTCACAACAAGCTATAATGAAGTTCGTCTAATAATGCATGTGAACCTTGCCACATAGCTTGGTTTCGAGTCGACCTGACGAAGCCAAGAATGAGTCGACTCCCAATTCATACCCCAGGCCGAGTCAAAAGGCATCAATAGTCGGCCAAATCTTGAGTCAAATTTTATGCTAAAATTTGAACTCACAGATGAAGTTTGTCAATCAACGAACTTCACTCATAAGCAACCCAAGTGGGCCACGAAGACTAAGCCATATTCAAGCGAGTCTCACCTGAACATCTTCGGTGAGCCTCACCTAAACATCTTCGTCGTGCCTCACCTAAACGTCTTCAACGAGCCTCGTCTAAACATCTTCAAAGAGCTTCGTCGAGTCAGTGAACCCCGCCAAACAGCCATTTGAGGGCTATTTTTAAGGGGATAACCTCTCCACACTATCTTCTACTTTGATGGACACTTAACCCACAATTAAAGGCTATAAACTCTCTCTCTCTCTCTTTTAGCCTATAAAAGGAGAGAAGATTGCTCATTTTTGAAGGATCTAATCATCTATGGATCCACACTTATAGACGAAAAAAATCAAGAGATCACCAACCTCGCATTTGTGTTTCTCTGGAGCTTTCGGTGAAAGAGAAGACTGAGATATCTTTCGAACAACTAAGTTTTCATTAATAGCAAAAGTCCCATTGTCTTAGTCAGTCCATCAACAGAGTACAAAATCGACGCTCCATCGGCACACAGAAAAAGAATCCCAGAAAAATACAAAATTTTCCTTAGTTTTATTGTAAGTCTTCTAATTGTAATTTGTGTCAATTGCAATACAAAAAGACCCAAAACAGGATGGCGACTCTGCTGATGACTTCTTTCTCCTCCGACGAGAAAATTGTGTCGCACACTAACACTAAGACCCTCTTTGCTGAATCATTAGTCATTGAATTTGACCAAACAAAGTTCAAGGAATTCATTTCCTCGAACCTATCTTCATTAATGGCTACTATACAAAGTTGTCATAAAATTTGTCGTAATGCGAATCTCTGGTCTAATTTGACCCCTACCTATGTAAAGGTGACAATCACCAAAGTCAGTTTGAGCTCAACTTGAAGCCAATCAAACTTCGTCCAAAGTGAAGAAAACTCAACCCTCGTCTCGAGCTAAGGTCAATACGTTACTACATCTTTTGATTTTGGACTTTAGTCCCTAACTCCTTTGGGAGTTCTATCTAAAGCATTTCGTGATGTTCGCTATGCTTCCTCGATAGAAGCTAAGAATGGGGGTTATTCCTTATCTAAATTCCCATAAGGGAATAACATCATTGATGATTTATCTAAATTCACTAGAAAAAAGACGGCCCAACGTCGCCGTAAAGCGACGATCGCATGTCAAGGCTAAAATCAATGAAGAAGGCTCTCAAAAGTGCCATCAACTTGGTGATCTAAGAGAATTCCTATCTCTAAAGAGAGCTTGCCAATGTCAACATTGTTGCCACCCTCAGAGAAGTAGTTACAGTAGTTCAGAAGAATTACCAATGCAAAGTTATTCTTGAAAAGGATTCAGCTTTTAATGTCTCGATCACGGTCTTGAGCCTTCAAAGGTTCAGACTAAAAGACGATGACATTCCCGAAAGGGTAAATCCTAAGAATTCACTATCAACATAACTAGTGTAACCACTAGAGATGAGGAAGAAGGCAAGGACAGCTCACCTGACCCAATGTACTCTTCTGGTATCAGAGGCATGTTACCGGAGACTGATGGTGTATATCACCACATCAGATTAAGGCAAAGAGCATCGATTCCTTTTGACTATTCCTTCCTCCAAACAAAAACATTGCAGGCTCTATCTCAAGTGGACCAACCTACTTCTAGTGACGCCAATTCTGCCATAGCATCAAATGCAACACTAGTTCAAGTCAAGAACGACAATGAATGGTAGACGTGACGGACAAGAAGATTTTTTTGCTCAAATGGCATCTCAAAAGAGAGCTTTGGATGAGCAATTTGAACATTTGAAAAAAAATGTTTGAGCAACTCCTATTAGCATCTCAACCTTACCCAAGCCCTTCAAAGGGGAAAAAGTCAATTGACGAATACTTTCCAAAAAGAAGACCAAGCGCATCAAGATGATGCAGATTCTGATCACTTAGGATCAGAAACATTGGCACCCCTGAAGCTAAGCAAGGAAGCAAAGGCCTTGGAGAACATCCAAAAATAGCTCAATGTTCTTTTTCAGTAAATGAGCTCAAGAAGGTTAGAATTATTCGACCATATCCTATTGAGTGGGACACAGTTCCCTATCTGATAAAATTTAAGCCATCAACATTTCACACATTTGATGGTAAAGTTCTCCAAACCAACACAACTATTTTTTTACCGACAAACTAGGATTGTTGTGCGTAACGACGCTATTAAGGCATGACTTTTCATTGGCACTCTCCGGGGGGTAGCCTTCGATTGGTTTCAGAATCTGCTTGAGGGTTCAATCAAATCTTGAGCAGATTTAGAATCAAAGTTTCTCTCACAATTCCATGAGGAACAGTCTGATATTACCATGGCCAAACTCCTCTCTGAAAATCAAAGTGAAAATGAGATGGTCAGGAAATTCATCGAGAGATACCGCGACCTGGCATTAGGATCTCAAGGTATGGCTTTGCTGATGTTACTTTAACTTGTCAGCACAATTTTGTGGGATGAATAGAAGCTCACATGGACACTGTTACAGCCTACACATGGAAGGATTTGATGTAACAAGCTCAGATTGCAGAAAAAATCATCAGAACATTTCAACAAATTTAAGTCCCGCACCAACTTCAAGGGAAATAAAGGTAAACAAGAGCAGACCTCCCAATCGAAAGCTAAATAAATTTTCGCGGCCGAGGTCCAAAACCCCAACAATCAGAAAAAGAAATCAAGGAAGAATGTTCAATGGAGCTACTCACTCAAAGGCAAACATATAATGGCTATCTTCTATATTCTCAACAAGGGTGATCAGTTGAAACTTCCCAAAGCCTAACATCCTGAAGAAATTAGCAAGATTGATGACCTAACTATTGTCTTTATCACAAAATGTTAGGACACCTAACAAAGAACTGTTACATGCTCAAGAATAAAATTTAGAGTTTTATCGAGTTAGGAATCCTCAAGCTCAAGGCTGAACAAAAGAAAGTCACTACAATATGACAACTCTCCAATTTGGCTCCATGTCAGAAATTCAAGCCTAAGATGGCGTTGTCCCCATTCCTACTGGTAGGATGGAAGTGGTCAATTACGACCAATAAAACTAACAAAGCTAAGGCTTAGTCCCTCTCACTACAGCAAAAGAAGAAATAATGTGGGTACATCCCAATCTTCTCCAAGACTAGAATTAGACCCTTCCGAAGTCCAAGACAGAGTGCAAGATGAAGTCCTATAATTCCATATCTGCAATCATTGGAGAGGAATCTCTCCAAATCTATTCACTCATTGATTTAGAGGAACAGAAAGTTATCATGGTAGGGATGAGATCCAGCCGAGATTATTTGAAAAATTACAATCAGCCGGGACCCTCAAAGTTGCCTAAATCAACCAAGCAAAAATAGACTCGGTTTGACAAGGTATTGTAGCGCCCCTCAGTCGATCCCAAAATCCCATTCTAGTACGATATCATAGCCTAATTAGCCAATATCCCGGCTCGTATAACCTTATTCAAACTCTACATTTGTCGAAGGAAATGAGAATGGCTTGGAAGGAAGCTTTGAACGATAGTGAGGCGCTCCTCGCCCACATGATTAAGCCTCCTCAGAATGAAGAATATAAACAGTGCTATCAGTGCCAACGACATGCGCCTTGTATCACTTTTACTCTAGAAGACATGCTCATCATAGACCACTATCATAACTGACCCCTTTACTATATTGGGTATGTCGGGTTGGCAACAGTCGAGAGGATTCACATCGATCCAGGCTTTGTGTTGAGCATAATTCACAGGAGACTCTTGAGCTTTTTAGGTATTTCTCTTCATAAGCTCTCAAAGACTTCCACCACTATATTCGGCTTCAACTCGAGTAATAGTCGATCTCTTGGGAAGATTCGACTTAAATGTTAGATTGGTGATTTAAAGATGGAAGTCACTTGTTATGTCATTAACGTCGAAACACCTTACAGCCTTCTCCTCAGATGACTGTGGATCCATTCCAACATGCTCATCCCCTCAACACTTCATCAGTGCTTCAAATACGTTGATGGTGAGGGGGTCCAACAAAGAATTGAAGCTGAAAAGTATCCTTTTAAGGGAGTAGAGAATTAGTTTATCGGCTCTATCTCGTACGATAAAAATCATACAGTTGAGATTTTCCTTCCCAATGATGAGGACAGTGGTAATGAAGCAGACAACAAGCAAGATCTTGATGCTGATCTGATTTGGTAAATAGATCCACTTGTGATTCCCTCAGGGATCTATGTATTGACTAGTCAGCCAGAGATCAGGCGACTGAATCTTTAATAAAGAAGAGTTTTCTTACGACTACTTTTTAGACTCCGAGTGTGAAAACTCAAGAGTCGAAAACATTAATGTTTAGGCTAACCTTAGAACCAGCATGGTACCTACCAATAAGCGAGTAGTACTCAGCTCATAAGCAGCTAGGTAACTCAAGAGATATCACTTTCACGATCCAACCTAAAAGAGGCGCCCTAAATCCAATTATCTTTGAAAAAGTTGAGTAACAACCTCACTAATCAAGCTCGGATGAAGAAGCTGAAGGAGTACGATAATTCTCCTGTTACAGCCAACAATCTCAGCACATAATGGCCAAAGTGGAATATAGGCTCACTGCTAAGCGAGGATTGAATTTGAATCAAGGACCAAGAGTTCCTATTATCCCCTTTACACCAGATGGAGAGGCTTTCGATTACTTTAATTAGAACAAACATGGACTCGGTTACATCTCTCCTAAGGCCAAGTCACAAATAGGACTAGCATCTGACACTTTCTAAGTAGTTCTTCAGATACGTCCAACTGGATTCTGACATCAGCCTTGGAGCCAAGCTGTAAAACCCCGAAAAATTTCTATAATGTATATATGTATATATATGTGTGAATTAGTAATAGTAGATAATTCCCTTGTGATAAATAACTATATAAGCATAAGATATATATGTGTATCAGAGTTTGGGAGCCCAGCAGGTGTCTGCAAGTGAGAGAAATTGAGTGAGTTGGCGATCAGCAGGTAAAATGCCATCAGCAGGCATTTTTGTGCTGATCGGTCGACCGGCGCGGTCGACCGGCGCGGTCGACCGATCAGCGATCAGAGAGATTACCAGGTTTTGGTTTCGGGTTTTTAGTTGTTGGGTTTTGGGTTTCGGGTCGGGTTGGGGAGTTGGTATTTATACCAACTCAACCCAGGAGAGATCTCCTCAGCCCCAAACGTAAACCCTAGCCCCCTCTCTTCTTCCTCAAAACCCTAACTGGATTTTGGCAACCTGGGAGCAGTCCTTGGGGATTTTCGGCAGATCGTGGGTTTTCAGCGAAGGGGATCAACATCTTACAGATCTAGGGCATTATCAGCAACCAAGGCGAGTAATTTCTCGCCCAACCCCCACCCCCTTTGGTTTAAACATCAAGAACTGAGTTTTTATTGGATTTATGGAGCCAAATTCGTATCTTTGTTTAGCTAATAGTTTACTATAGCCTAGAATATGGGTTTGGGGCTTAATATGTTGTCAAAACTCACCCATGCCCTGTTAAAGAAGATCTAGATCTGAGTTTTTGCCTAAAAGAGTTTCAAACATCTTTACAGCTTTTAAAACGATTTGGATTTGTTTCTCATGGATTTAAGATCTTGAAAATATAGATTTCAAACTTTGGTTTTGGTTGTGTATTTTCAGTATGATCCCATTTTTATCAAATACCCATGTTATCGAAATCTTTGGTTCCAGGTTTTAGCAGCTGACAGAACCCAGGTAGGGTTCTGTTCGCTCGGCGGTCGACCGACGCGGTCGACCGCTGAGCTCGAGTCAGGGCTTCGGTCGACCGCGTCATTTATTCGGTCGACCGCTATTTGATTTCGGTCGACCGCGTCATTTTTCGGTCGACCGCGATGTCTGGTCGGTCGACCGATATTCCTGGCGGTCGACCGTCCTGATTTGTATCAGAGTTCGGTCGACCGTATCGTCGGTCGAAGCCGGCCGACGCCTCTGTTGCTACGATTTCCAGAATTTTGGTGTTTTTTGGGTATTTTTATACATATTGAGCTGTGGTGTCTAGGTCATGGCGTTGTATCTGACACGTACTTGTTATTAGCCCCACTCACTGTGTGCCAGATTCAAGCATGATAGATGACTGAGGGTATGAATTTGGGACCATATACCCGATTTTGTGTTAGTTTAAAACATTGATGAGAGGTTGGATCAGCTTATATTTCGTTGGGACTTCAAGTTTTAATGATCGGTAGTAGTGGCGCGCGTCACTTGTATTTAGCTAATGGATATTTGCGCCTACAGGATAGGTTAGGTCGCTCCTAGGTGTTGTTGGTACTATGAATATGGCCAAATTCAAAGGTACATCTTCCGGCAGATTTGACTAGGATAGATACCGTCTGATAGCTCAGTCCTGGACTTGGGAGGTGTTGTAGGCAGCAACTATGGTCCTCATTCTTGAGGTAAGGCTTTACTTAATAGGATTTCGCGAAAATTAGAACGATAGTCAGAATTGTGAGACGAGTTCTGGACACTAGGTTCTTACTTCAGTTTTGAGCAGGGTGTGATTATTGTACGCCAGAAGATCTATGCACAGACAATGAGACCAGCTGATTGATTCGGCAGATATTCTGTGGATACGCTACGACTATAGATTGAGAGGATAATTGAGGACAAGGTCCACACCATCACACAATATATGTAATGAAATATTGTGATAGTTAAGCGTGTTGACTCAATATGTCAAGCCACAGGTATAAGGAAGGTCTTTGTGAGGATAATATGCTCTGGTGTTTGACTCGTATTTCTTTATTATTATTTCTGTAGCTTAGAACAGCTCGGTTTGGTGTTTAGAGATTTACAATTTGAGAATACAGGAGGCGTGACTATACATGAGGGTAGTCCTGTGTGGTGGATTATCTCATTCGCTCACGATTCTCGTACCTACTAGCTCTCGTGGTTGTAAAATTTACTGGAGGTTACTAAAGGATAACCGCGGTCTTTTAGTAGGAGTCAATGATTTTAGATCTATTATATATTAATCTGTTATTATTCATATACAAACGGAGCCTTGTCCCTTGGGGTTGGTTGTGATGTTAGCTCGCTAGGGTTTGCGGCTTTGACGGCCTCGTTGCCGTGCAGCCTGAGCCCCTATACTTAAGGCTCAGGCTGAGGCAGAGCACGGAGAGCACCGAGGTTGGATAGCGGACCACAATTAGTGTTCAGGATGCCGTTCATTTACCTTTCTTATTGTCTCATATGGATATTTATATTTCTTTGTGCTCTTCGGATTCACTGTATTGTGAGGTTAGGACAATTTGATGGGTATTTATTATCTAAGAAGTTTGTAAAGGCTGTGAGGCCTTATTTAACAACTTATTGTCAGACTGTTTGTATTTGAGACTTATCAAGTATTGGTTCAATTGTCATCTACTCAGTCATTCTGTGATTCTATGTTTACTTCTATGTTGTTGTCAGCGCATTGATGAGTATTTATGTGACTAGTTATCCATTTCATCACGTATTAGGCCTACGTAATTGTCTTTTATCACATGTTTTTTGTTACCCTGGACATGATTTGGATTATTTAGGGCACTACGTTGTTATAAGAGGCAGTCTACTAAGATACCCCGAGTATGTTAATAATTGTTGTGGATAGGATAGAATAGTAATTAATATACGGCATCGGTGGGGTGGGTCGCAGGATTCAGCAATGGTAATTGACATCGGTCATATAGTTTCACCTCGGACATGGGCAGCGGTTGGTGATAGAACCCAGGGGCGTCACATCTCAAGCTTGGCGAATTCAGAGAATGTGGAAGGGCTAACATGGTGTGCAATACAATTAACCCTTATGGCATCTTGATGAATATAAGGTGCTGAGAGAGTCGTTTTGAAGAGGATATCTAAAGGGAATGATATTCCCATTTGGCAAAACATGCCGGTGGGTATGCTTTCTGAAAGATAAGTAGGTGATGTCCGATGTTCACTTTGAAAGTCAGTGTTATTATTTCGTCATACCACCGAAGAGGGTAAGTGGTTGCAAAATATATAACTATACGGCGATGAAGGTCAAGGTACGACCCTCAAGGCCCACTGCTTTATTAACAGTGAACGGTTATCAATCCGATGCATAGAGAATATGAGAGAAGCCCTAATAGCTCTCCATTTGGGAATACTGTTGACATCTTGCGCCTGGGGTAAGGTTACGAAGACGTGACCCTGGAGTCTTATGAGGATCCCCAGACGTAAGAACCGTACACTCTTGCCTTAAACATCTGACACCTAATGTTTAAACGCAGGAGCAAATCAACCAATGATACGCTGTCCATCCAAGATTCATGGAGGCAAATCAATTTGAAAAAAAATTCTCTAATAAACTCATTGGCAGGATAAGTGGAGTTACACTCGTGAAGAATTAACATCCTGATCGCTACTAGCATCGTTGAAGGTGAAGAAAAATAATGGCAAAGAATCCAGATCTGTATTGATTTCAGGGATCTTAATCTATTTGTCAAGGATGAATTCCGCTACTCCTTCATGGATGTCATGGTTGAGCAATACATGCGTGTATGAGAGGATGTCACTAATGAATGAGAAATATTTTAGATACAATCAAATTAAGTATGCATCCAGATGACCAGAAGCATACTACTTTTAGGAGCAGCCCTAAGATATTCTTATTAACAGTAATACGCCTTTGGCTTGAATTTACTGAGAGCAACATAATAACCATAGCTAATGATATAGATTTTCTATGAGTAATTTGCGCAATATGGTGGAGTGCTAATGTCCGACGACCTCGCCCTTTAACAATTCGCACTCGACCGATCAGCGATCAGAGAGATTACCAGGTTTTGGTTTCGGGTTTTTAGTTGTTGGGTTTTGGGTTTCGGGTCGGGTTGGGGAGTTGGTATTTATACCAACTCAACCCAGGAGAGATCTCCTCAGCCCCAAACGTAAACCCTAGCCCCCTCTCTTCTTCCTCAAAACCCTAACTGGATTTTGGCAATCTGGGAGCAGTCCTTGGGGATTTTCGGCAGATCGTGGGTTTTCAGCGAAGGGGATCAACATCTTACAGATCTAGGGCATTATCAGCAACCAAGGCGAGTAATTTCTCGCCCAACCCCCACCCCCTTTGGTTTAAACATCAAGAACTGAGTTTTTATTGGATTTATGGAGCCAAATTCGTATCTTTGTTTAGCTAATAGTTTACTATAGCCTAGAATATGGGTTTGGGGCTTAATATGTTGTCAAAACTCACCCATGCCCTGTTAAAGAAGATCTAGATCTGAGTTTTTGCCTAAAAGAGTTTCAAACATCTTTACAGCTTTTAAAACGATTTGGATTTGTTTCTCATGGATTTAAGATCTTGAAAATATAGATTTCAAACTTTGGTTTTGGTTGTGTATTTTCAGTATGATCCCATTTTTATCAAATACCCATGTTATCGAAATCTTTGGTTCCAGGTTTTAGCAGCTGACAGAACCCAGGTAGGGTTCTGTTCGCTCGGCGGTCGACCGACGCGGTCGACCGCTGAGCTCGAGTCAGGGCTTCGGTCGACCGCGTCATTTATTCGGTCGACCGCTATTTGATTTCGGTCGACCGCGTCATTTTTCGGTCGACCGCGATGTCTGGTCGGTCGACCGATATTCCTGGCGGTCGACCGTCCTGATTTGTATCAGAGTTCGGTCGACCGTATCGGTCGACCGCCGACCCTCTGTTGCAGATTTCCAGATTTGGTGTTTTTGGGTATTTTTACTCCTATTCGGGGTTTTGTCTGGTTTATCTGACCTAGTTATTAGCCCCACTATGTGTCCATGCATGATAGATGACCTGAGGGTATGAATTTGGGACACATATACCGATTTGGTTATGAAAACTGATAAGTAGATTTCACTACATACTTGTGGCGGCCTTATGCAAATCCCTACAGTCCTCGTGTTGGACTATAATCCATAAGAAGTCCTCGTGTTGGACTATAATCCCTCTCAGTCCTCGTGTTGGACAACTGCCATTTATTCCATGAGTTTGGAAAACTACGATAGTTGGACCTTGCATCGGACATGGTTCTTCTTCCTGCGTGTGATTATTGTACCACATTTCACAACATACTGATTATGCAAATTTTGTACCACACTTATGAAGGTATTGACACAATATTTATGTAATAAATATTGTGATATTTACGTTGACTATATCACCACACTGTAATTATGCTCTGGTGTTTGCTGTATTTCTTTTATTATTATTTCTGTACTAGAACCTCGGGTTTGGTGGTTAGAGATTTACAATTTGAGATACAAGGTATATACATGAGGGTTTCCTTGTTTGGATTATTTCGCTCGACGTACCTATGCTCGTGTTGTAAATTTCTGAATACTAAAACCCTCTTTAGTAGGATCAATGATTTTAGATCTATTATATATTATCTGTATTTTCATATACAACGAGCCTTGTCCCCTTGGGGTTGGTTGTGATGTTACTCGCTAGCGCTTTGACGCTCGTTGCCCCTCCCCCTTTCAGGTCACGAGCCAGGAGCACGGAGAGCCGCAGGTTGATAGCGGACCACATTAGTGTTCAGCTTTACTTTCTAGCTATGTATTATTTTCTTTGGTCTCCACTGTAGTGAGGTTAGACATTTGAGGGTATTATTCTAGAAGTTGTAAAGGCTGTGAGCCTTATTTCCTTATTGTCAGATGTTTGTATTTGAGACTTATCAAGTATTTCAGTTTATCTACTCAGATCTTGACTATGTACTTCTATGTTGTTGGATGATGAGATATTTATGTGACTATTATCATTTCATCAGTATTCCTCGTAATGTCTTTTACCTGTTTTGTACCTACACCAGTTGTTGACTCTACTAGATAGATGTTAATTGTGATGGTGAAACATGTTATTGCACGGTGTGGTGCATAGCAGGTTTGACATCCTAGGTTTCACCTCGGACTGCAGCCTTGTGTGAACCCAGGGGCGTCACACAAGCTTGGCGAATTCACGGCTAACATGGTGTCATACAATTTAACTATGGATCTTGATGAATATAAAGTGTTTGAAGATTCTAAAGATGATTCATGGGCAAAACATCCTGGAAAGTAGTGGGAGTCACACTTTGAAGTCAGTGAACCATCCACCGAAGATAAAGTGGTTCAAATAAACATAGGCGATGAAGTCAATCCCAAGCCCATCTTTATCAGTGAAAGTTTATCATCCGCTGAGAAAGAAGAACTAATAGCTCTCCTTTGGGAATACTTTGACATCTTCGCCTGGAGTTACGAAGACGTGCCTAGTTTAGATCCCAACGTAGCCGTACATCGCCTTAACATCGACCCTAATGTTAAACCAGAGCAACAACAATGATGCTTCCATCCTAAATTCATGGAGCAAATCAAGAAAAAAAATCTATAAACTCATTGAATAATGGATTCACTCGTGAAGAATAACATCCTGATCGGCTAGCTAGCATCGTGAAGGTGAAGAAAAATAATGGCAAGATCCAGATCTGTATTGATTTCAGGGATCTTAATCTTATTTGTCCAAAGGATGAATTCCCTCTCCTTATCATGGATGTCATGGTTGACAATACATGCGTGTATGAGAGGATGTCACTAATGAATGAGATTTTTAGATACAATCAAATTAAGATGCATCCAGATGACCAGAAGCATACTACTTTTAGGACACCCTTAAGAGTATTCTATTATACAGTAATACCCTTTGGCTTGAAAATTACTAGAGCAACATATAACCATACTATGAATATGATTTTCTATGAGAATTTGCGCAATATGGTGGAGTGCTATGTCGACGACTTTACAATCAAGAGTCATCACAAACAAGACCATGTCAATGACTTGAGAACGGTGTGCGAAATCATGAGAAAACATCAATTCAAGATGAATCCAGCTAACTCTCTTCTGGGGGTATCATCAGGTAAATTCTTGAAGTTTATTATAACATCCAAAAGAATATACATGTCAATCCTGAATAAGTGAAAGTCATCTGAGAGATGCTGCTTCCAAGAAATCTTAAAGAACTTAGAGGTTTGTTTATAAGGACAATTAGCCTTCATCCTCAGGCTCATTGCTAATTTATCCAAAAAATGTCAACTATTTTAAAGGCTGATGAAGAAAGGTGTATCGTTCATTTGGGATGATGCTTGTCAGGAAGCTTTCAATAAGATCAACGGTTATATGACAAAGCCATCTAATCTAGTTGCACCAGTATCAGGCAAACCATTCTTGACCTACGTTAGGGAAATAGATCATTCTCTCAGACCACTTTTTACCAAGAAAAATAACAATGGCCATGAGCAAGCTATTTTCTACCTTATCCAGACTATGGTTGGTGCAAAGAGTCGCTACAATCCAGTTGAAAAGGAATGTCTAGTATTGGGCTTCAGAATTCAAAAGATGTGAGACTACCTCACTAGTCAATCCATCACGTCATCTCAAGAGTCAATCCTCTACAGATACTCATGACGAAGCCCATATTGCTAATTTCTAGATTAGCTAAAAGGTTAGGCAATAGCTAACTTTTTGGCAAACCACCCCATCCCCGAATCTTCTAAACTCTGTGAAGACATTTGGGATGAAGTATTTGACTCAAATGCTATCTCAAGCCACTAAATATAGCAATTTTACTTTGACGGTGCGTCAAGACGCAACCATAGAGGAACAATTGTTGCAAGAGTGGGGGTAGTGCCAATCATCCTCACGAATATAATCTTTCTCGGGCTTATTCATTGACCAAGCCATGCTTTAACAATGTGGCCAAGTATAATGCTCACATAATTGGCCTGCAACTTGCTCAAGATACGAGCGTCAAATACCTTGAAGCTTATGCTGATTCTAAATTGATCGTCAACTAGATCAAAGGAGAATATAAGGTCTACCACAACGACCTTATACCCTACCATGAGGCGGCAGTGAAGCTCACTTAATCCTTAGAAGGCTTCTATATCAGTTATGTATCCCACCTCGAAAATACCCATGCAGATGCTTTAGCATCCTTTGTAGCCACTGTTGCCTTAACACCTAAATCTACTAGGCGCATCATAGTGGCTAGCCATCAAATATACTCCCCAGAGAAAATTTTGGAAGCTAATGACGTACATGTTATGCCAACTCATTTCGAGACTAATGATTGGCATTTCTCAATTGTTAATTATATCTTTCATGAAATATTACTTGATAATCCGAAACAAGCAATCTCTATCCAAAGAAGGGATTTACGCTTCTTCTATGATTTTTCTATGCAGACTTTGTATCGTCAATCATTCAACGATGTTATGCTCCTATGTTTATCACCAAGTGAAGCTCAAGAAGCATTGGCCCATGACGGTACATGTGGAACTTATTAACTAGGTCCCAAACTTTAGGACCGACTTTGTCGTCTAGGCTATTACTAGCTAATAATGATAGCAGATACTGTGGCTTATGCTAAACGATGTCATGCATGTCAAGTCCATGCTGATTTTCTACACCAACATTTGGAAGAATTGCATCCGACTATCGCCTTGTAGCCATTCAAAACATGGAGTATGGACATCATCGGACCAATCAGTTCCGCTAAAGGCTATCGATTCGTTCTGTTCATTACTGATTACTTCTCTAAGTGGGCCAAAGCAGTTCCACTCGGAGAAGTTGAGACATCTCATGTGATCAAATTCTTGAAACATCACATAATTCAGCTCCCTAGAAAGATTGTCCATTCTTTAAATTTTGCAACAGTTTAGAATTCAAGATGTGGGTTCTACGCCATACAACCTAGCTACTAATGGTCTAGCTGAAACTTTTAATAAAACCATCATCAAACTTCTGAAGAAATTCGTCTCCTCCAACAAATGAGATTGGGATGAGAAACTCAGAGAGTGTTAATTTATAGGCTTATCGAACAAAAATCTACACTCCCACTGGCTCCATGCCTTTTTTCCTTGGTCTACGAATGTGAAGATGTGACACCATTAGAAATTTAGATGCCTTCATTAAGAATCACTTTTGCCGAGAAGATGACGACTGAAGAACATCATCAAAAGCAGATCCAAGAACTAGAGGTGTTAGATGAGCTGAGACTTCAATCTCAGCAACGAATTGAGATCTACTTGTCATGAATCTTAAGAGCCTTGAATAGGAGACTCAAGTAACAATCCTTCAAAGAATGCGACCTAGTCTTATGTGTTCATCAACCCATGGTCATGATGCACAAGACTAAAGATGAATTCTAACCCAAATGGAGAGGCCCATTCATAGTAAAGACAGTTTACTCAAATGGAGCATATCGCCTAATTGACCAAAATGGCAATAAGCTCATGGCGCCAATTAACGGGAAGTTTCTTAAGAAATATTACCTTTGATCTTGGCCAATATTATCTCCCCATAGAGATTTTGATCATATTTAAATTTTCACCTTTGACCATAAATATTAATCATCCCAATCAAAATCCCTAACGAGTCATCAAGTTAACATTATACCTTTGTTTGGCCCTAAATGTCTTATCATGGTCATGTTATCATTGCACCTCTGAACGGCTTCCATTCTAATGATTCGATTAGTTAGCATTACACCTCTATTGGACCATTTCGTTGACTGGTTAGCATTACACCTTTGTTGACTTATCTTTTCGGATTCGACCAGTTAACATTACACATTTGTTAATCTGCTCTTGCAAAAAAAATTGATTAGTTAATATTACACTTCCAATGATTTCCTATCGTTAAGTTAACACTACACTTCCAAATGGTAGTCGTCCTTTGGACTTTTCAAATTGACTAGTTAACATTACACCTCTGTCACTCATTTCACTTGACACGTTATCATTACACCGCTATCAAATATCATAATATTGTCATGTTAACATTACACCCCTGAACAATGCCAACTCGATCAAAATTGATATGTTAACACTGCACCTCTATAAGTTTGATTCTATCATTTTCCTCCCTAGCAAAGAAGTCGTTACGATATGTTAACATTACACCTCTATTGTATACAAATCAAAGAAATAAAAGTTCTTTTATTATTGAAAAAGCCAACCTGTTACAAATATTTTAATGGGAATACGGATAAAACGCGCGTATTAGTGCAATAAACTTATATATAGTATCTGTACTATGAATAATACCAGTACTTATGAATAGTATCCGTATGTATGAATAGTAGTAGTAACAGTATACGTATGTACGAATAGTAACAGCATTTATGAATAGTAACAGTACTTATGAATAGTAACAGTAATTTTGATGGTGTACAGATATGTATAGTTCTAGCCAGCAAGATTATGTCTTTAGGGATTTGATCTAATATTCTATTCATCAATTTTTCATCAATATCATGTCTTTTCTTTATTTTTAGGATTTGATCTAAAATTCTATTCATTATTTTTTATCAAGATCAAAACTAACTAGGGATGAGTTTGGAAATAAATGAACTTGCCTTTATTGATCTCTGAATTTGGAATCTCTATCTATTTCTGCTCTTCGAATAGCCAAAATATCATTCCTCTTTTCCACTCTTTTCTTCCTCTCCGTTTCTCTCTTTCTCTATCCTCTTTCTCTCTCTCTCCTCTTTCTCTCTCTTCTTTCTCTCTTTCTACCGTGTGAGGAGAGTGTAAGGGGAGGGGGGTATTTATAGAGTGATGAGAGGAGGGTTAGTGAGAGGGGGGGTAGGTGGAATAGGGTTAGGTGGAATAGGGTTAGGTGGAATAAAATAAAATACGTAATATTTTATATTATTTAAAAATAGGATTTCAGACTTTGTTTTTAGAAAGCAACAAAAAATTACCATAGCACCATCTCTATATTCTAAGATCAATGGTGCAAACCACACATCCATCTGATCAATAGAAAAATTATTAAAAATACAAATACGACAGATGCCATTAGACTCACGATACCGTTCTCAAAATTGTGTTTCAGTCTCCGTTATCAGAACGTAACGAAACTTTAACCACAGCACGGTCTCAAAACTCTAAGATAAATTACATAGACCTCGCATCCATCTGATCAACAAAAAAATTACTAAAAATGAAATAGTGAAATTTGAATAGTATTTTATTATTTAAAATTAGGTTTTAGTCTTTGTGGTCAGAACTCAATGAAACTTTACCCGCAGTATGATCTGGACATTCTAAGATCAATACGATAAATCTCGTGCCCATCTGATAAAAAAATTACTAAAATTAAAATAATAACAGTTTTTAGTAGACTCACGATACTGAGACTAAAACTGCGAATTGATCTTAAATCGATTCCAATCTAATCCATTCATCCCCGAATGATCATCAATCATAATAAAATTTATTTATTATTATTTAAAATTATTTTTCAAATTTGTAGGGTTTTATAGTGAGTGTCCTGAATCTTTAGAGGTTCGGACTAAAGGACGATGACGTGCTCAAAGGGGTAGAGCACACATATTCACTGTCAACATGACAAGTGTAACTTTCAAAGATGAGATAGAAAGCACAGATAGCTTACCCGATCCAGTGCATTCTCCTGGCATCAGATACATACTACTAAAAGCTGGGGCAACACTAGGTTAAGAAGAAGAGTGGCGATTCCTTTCAACTACTCTTTTGTCCTAATGCGGACATCACAAACTTCATCTCGGGTGAACCAACCCACCTCTAGCGATGCAAAATCTACCATAGCATCAAACATAACCCCTAGTTCAAGTCAAGAATGAAGGTGGGAGGTCGATATGACAGACAAGGATGATATTCTCACTCAAATGGTAGCTCAAAAGTAGGACTCAGATGAGCGGATTAGACGTTTGGAAGAAATGGTTAAACAACTATTGTTGGCATCTCAACATCAATCAAGTTCTTCTAAAGGGAAAAGGCCAATCGTCGAAGATCCCTTAGAAGAAGATCAAAATCATCAAGATGACACAGATTCTTAACACGTAACATTAGAAGCAATGCTATCTTCAAAGACAAACAAGAAAGCAAAAGCCTTGGAGAAAATTCAAAAGCAGCTCATTGTCCCGTCTTAATGAAGTGAGCTCAAGAAGGTTGGAATCACCCGACCTTATCCCGTCGAGTGGGACATGGTTCCTTATCTAATGAAATTCAAGCCGCTAACATTACATACTTTCAATTGCAAAGGCTTCCTGAACCAATATATCTACTACTTGCATCAGCAAATTAGAAATGTAGTAGGCAATGATGCCATAAAGGCATGTCTATTCGTTGGCACCATCTAGGGGGTAGCCTTTGATTGGTTCTGAATCGAAGGCTCAATCAGACCATGGACAGATTTACAATCAAAGTTCCTCTTATAGTTCCATGAGGAGCAATTCGATGTTACTTTGGTTAAACTCCTTTCCGATAAGTAAAACAGAAGTGAGACGGTCAGAGAATATGTCGAAAGATACTGCAATATAACATTACGATGTTGAGACATGCCTCTTTCGATATTACTTCAAACTTGCCGGCACAATTTTGTAGCATGAATTAAAGCTCACATGGGTGCTATTACTACCCAGACATGGAAAGATTTGATGAAACATGCTAAGATAGCAGAAAAATCATCAGAACATTTCAAGAAGTTTGAGCCTGGAACCAACTTTAAGGGAAACAAAGACAAACAAGGGTAGACTTCACAACTGAAGGCTAAAGAGACTTTCACGGTTAAGGTTTAAAATCCTAATAACAACCAGTAAAAAGAGTTAAGGAAAAACTTTTAATGTGGTTATTCATTCAAAGATGAACATACAATCGCCATCTTTCATGTGCTCAAGAAAGGGAGTCATCTGAAGCTCCCAGAAGCTCAACGCTTCGAAGAAGTTGGAAAGATCGATAACTCGAACTATTGCCTTTTATCACAGAATGTTGCTACATCCGACGAAGAACTACTACATCCTCAAGGATAAGATACAGACATTTGTCGAATCAGGAATTCTCAAACTCAAACCGGAGTAAAAGAAAGTCACCGCCAACATGGTGACTCTCCATTTTGGCTCCATGCCAGAAATCCGCTAACATGGTGACTCTCCAATTTGGTTCCATGCTAGAAATCCAAGCTCAAATGACATTGTCCCTATTCCTACTACAAGGATGGAGGTGGTAAATTATGACCGCTAGAACCAGTAAAGCCAAGGCTTGATCCCTCTTACTACGGCGAAAGGCAAAATAATATTAGTACATTCTGACCTTCTTTAGGGTGAGAGTTGGACTCTTCAAAAGTCCAAAACAAACAAAAGATGAAGACTTGCAACATTATCTCCACCCATCGAAGAAGAGTCTCTGCATGTCACTTCACTCACTGATTTAGAGGGATAAAAAGTGGCCATGACAGGAACGAGGTCCGACACAGATTACTTAAGGGATTACAATCAGCCCAGACATCCAAATAACCAGAACTGACCAAGCAAAAGGAGATTTGATTCGACAAGGCCTTACAACATTCTGTAAGAAAAAACTTCTTAGATATGACATCATGATTCAATTGGACAACATTCCAGCTCGTATAACTTTATTCGAACATTTACGTTTATCTAATGACACGAGAGAAGCTTTGAATAACAATGAGGTATTTCTCGCCCGCATGATTGGACCTCCTCAAGATGAAGGAAACAAGCAATGCCATCAATGCTAATAGCAAACGCCTTGCATCACCTTCACTCTGGAGGAGATGCTTGTCAAACATCATCATCACAATCGACCCATTCACTCTATTGGGTATATAGGGTCGTCAAGGGTTAAGAGAATTCACATCGATCCGGGCTCCATGTTAAGCATAATTCTGTGAAGGCTCCTGAGTTTTTTTAGGAATCCCCTTTCACAAGTTCTCAAAGACTTCTGCAACCATACTTGGCTTCAACTCCAGTAGAAGCCCATTTCTTAGAAAGATTTGACTCAAGTGTCAAATCGAATATTTAAAATAGAGGTGACTTTCTATGTCATCGATGTCGAGACACCTTACAACCTTCTCCTCAGATGATGTTGGATCTATTCTAACATGCTCGTCCCTTCAACACTTCATTGGTGTTTCAAATATATTGATGGATAGGGGGTTTAACAAAGAGTCCAAGCTGAGAAAAATCCTTTCAAGGGGATGCAAAGTTACTTCACCGACTCCCTCTTGTATGATTAAAATTATATATGATTAAAATCATGCAATCGAGATTATCCTTCCCAATGGAGAGGATAGTTGTAATGAAGCATATGTCGAGTTAGATCCCATTAATAATTTAATCTGGGAGATAGATCCACTTGTAATTATCCTAGAAGATCTCTGTATCGATCAGTCCGTCGAAGATCAGAGCAATTGGATATTTAATAGAGAAGAGTTTGCTTAGGACTACTTTTTAGACTCTGAGTTTGAAAACTCAGGAGTCAAAAATCTAATGACTAGGCTAGCTTTAGAACCGATATTGCATATGCTAATAAGCGAGTTGTTCTCAGTCACAATCAATTAGACAACTCGAAGGTTGCCACTTTCATGGTCTTACCCAAAGAGAATATCATGAATCCAATCATCTTCGAAAAAATTGAGACACAATCTCACTTATCACACTTTGATGAAGAAGCTAAAGGAGCACCAGAATTCTCCTGATATAGCCAGCAGTCTCAGCAGATTATGGTAAAAATGGGATACAACCAAAATACAAAATAAGGGTTAAATTTCAATAGAGGACTAAGAACCCTTTGATCCCCTTTACACTGGAAGATGAAGTTTCTAATTATTACAATCAAACCAAACGATGACTTGGTTACGTTTCTTTCAAAGCCGGACCATAAATAGGACCAACATCTGATGACTTTTTAAGCAATTTTTCAGACACGTCCAATTGAGATTCTGACATTAACCTTGTAGTCTTGTATAGTGAATTCATAGACAATATGCTCTCATATGGACTAACCATGGATCTCAATGAATCTGAAGTGTTCAAAGATCATGAAGATGATTCATGGGCAAAACAACTTGAGAAGCAATAAGAGTCACGCTTTGAAGTTAGCGAACCAGCCACTGAGGATAAAGTTGTTCAAATCAACATAGGAGATGAAATTAACCCCAAACCCATCTTTATCAGCGAAAGTTTATCATCTACTAAAAAGGAAGAACTCATAGTTCTCCTTCAAGAGGACATTGATGTCTTCGCCTAGAGCTATGAAGACATGCTGGGTCTAGATCCAAACGTGGTTGTATATTACCTTAACATCAACCCTAGTGTTAAGTCAGTTAAGCAACAACAAAGATGCTTCCATCCTAAGTTAATGGAGCTATTTGGTGGAAAATTTGTAGTAAATAAAATAAAAGAAATTTGATTTGTATTCTCTCGATCTTAATTACAATTTGAATTCCGATTACAAAAGAGAGGAGAACTAATCTGAATTCTCCCCTTGTTTAAGTCTGGATTCTTCACGGTAGCGATGATGTGCCTCCTTCGAATGCTCGTGTTGAATTTGATCTCCATTGATGATCCGCACGTCTCAATTCACTGGAATAACTAACTTGTGTGACAAGTTTAATTAAGAACTCTTAACGAGTTTTGTAACTCAGAGCGAGTTGAAAACTCTGTGAAAAGAGTTGCTGAAACCGAACAATCGGTTGATAACCAAATAGGACTCAGAGCGAGTTGAAAACTCTGTGAAAAGAGTTGCTGAAACCGAACAATCGGTTGATAACCAAATAGATTTTCTGTTGCTAAAAGATCCTCCAAGACCTGATCTTTTAGCTACAAATAACTCTCTCTAGCTGATCTTGTACATGATTTGATCTTCAAAATCTAGCCGAAAACTCCAATCTCCAAGAGAATCCGCCCTTGATATCTAAGAATCCCCATAAAATCCCACTTCAAAATCCAACATCTTACTCGGTTTAGTAAGGTGATTATTTATAGGGGATAAGGGGGTGTAACAAACCCCTAAATCCGCTCCTAAGTGGGCGTGATTTCCTCAGATCGTGGGAAAAATGGTTCTGAAACCGTTCGACTCATGATTAAATGAGTCAAATGCTCAAGTTGGCGTTCAGGATCCTAACTCCACGTCTTAGACTGGAGACGCGGAGTTGGACACCCGCTGGATGTTGAAAAACGTGAGGGGTGCCCGTGTTTTGTTTGCTGAGGGTTGGAAACACAGGGGTCGTTTGCGTCTCAAGAACTGAAACGCGAAGGTGAATTCCGCGTTTAGAAGAGGCTAGTGACTTATAACCTCTTCTGTAGAGCGTTGTTAAGACCATTGTTGAGTGATCTTTGCCTTAGATGTTTTGGGGGTGTAAGAGTCGTCAGATTGTAACTCTCACAGTTGATTATGAAGACTATTGATTCAGGGTTCTCATCAGTCATCGTGGAGGCCGTCGAATTATAACCTTTTCCCGATCTACGTGAAAATCCTCTGATTGATGTTTTCATTTGTTGACGTGAATGTCATCGGATTGTAACTTTCTTTGTCAAAATGTTGATCGAAGTTTGATAGGGATCAGCCATCTGTTATGATTTTTAGATAGCCTACAGAACCCCCTCCAAAGTTTTTGAAAGTTCGCGGTTGACTGGGATGAATTTTCAGAATACTTTGGATCCTATAATTTGATTGATTAACTGTTCACTTCATCTGATTCGAAGACATCGTGAACCTGATTGTCGGAATGTCACAATTCTTCTTCCTTAAACCAAACAAGATAACTTTTGTGTCATGGTAACAATGAACTTAGTCAAACAAGCTAAAGTCCAAGTCATTGCTGATGAACCAAACAAGAACGATGATGACAACGAATTTGTTTGGGTCCTTGAGATACTCCACTTAGTCTGCAATGAGGTGTATTCTTCAGATTTCGTGTGGGTCTTTGAGATACTCCACTCAATCTACGATGAGATGTATTCTTTTATCTAGAAAATTCTTATAGGCATTGATGAACACTTGACGTGCAGCTTTTAGCTTCATTAATCTTAGTGGGAATGTTAAGCCATTTAAGAGAATGAGTTGTGTGCAGCTTTTGGCTTTATTAATCTTAGTGGGAATGTTAAGCCATTTATGAGAATGAGTTGTATGACGGATCGAGCTTGACGATTTTAGCATCGTTGACTGTAACCTATCTGTACTTATCCAAGAGGCTGCATAGCTGCTTGTCATACGCTAATTTCTTCTCGGCTTTGGTAACCTTGATGGTCGATGTTGGCCTCTCTTTATTTATTTGAAACTGTGTCGTGCCTCGGTTGTCGAGACATTGCTTTTGTGGTGTTTAAAACGTGTACGTGAACTCTGCGCTTGAGAATTGGAATGCATGGGTAAGCCATGCGTTCGGAAGTTCAACCAACTCGAACGCCAAAATCGCGTTTGGGTGAGATTCTTGCCTAGAATCTCGTTCCGATTTGACAGCTCACAACTGTCTATAAGTAGACCGCTGGGGTCAAATCAAGAGTCATTCGACTCTTCTCCATTCTCCCCTGAATTTGCAACGAAGATTTTCATTTTCATCTTCGGCGAATACTGTTCATCTTCCCCATCTAACGAAATCCATGGCACCCAGGAAGAAAACCGTCTCTCGGCCCTTCAAGCCCGTCGTCGCCGCGGCCCAGAGCTCGTTGCCGTCTGTGTCGGCCAGCGATGCTGTGGCTCAGGCGGGCGTGCCGCCGCCCCAGTTTCCCTTAGTCGGAGGTAAATATGATCTTTGTGATCGTAAAACTTGCTATGGCAAGTTCTGGACTTCTAAATCAACGAGGAAACTCGTTTTAATGGCATGAGATAGAGTTAAGACTCTGTCTCCCTGGAGTCCAAAGTACGGGGATCTCGACCCTCGTGCTCATAATTTTAAAAGCACGGGGTTCGATATCCGCGTTTGTCAATGCAGCGCTTTGGCAGCCTTGTGTTGGAAAAAACGAAGTATCCAAACTCAGATATTTACTGGAAGAAATTTGAGAACCAGTACCATTTCTCCTGCCAATTTACAGCTGATCTCGTCGCCATGAATCACACCGATTTCATCATTACAAGCACCTTCCAAGAGATTGCCGGAAAGTAAGAACTTAAATTTTGATCTTTTTCTAACTAGTCGATAACTTTATAATGAAATTTTCGAAGGCAGTGACACGAATTTTTATCTTCTTCTTATCTCAGTAAGGATACAATTGGTCAATACGAATCCCACACTGCCTTCACTCTTCCTGGTTTATACCGAGTAGTTCATGGAATTGATGTCTTTGATCCAAAGTTCAATATTGTCTCTCGTGGTGCTGACATGTCCATCTACTTCCCTTACTATGAGGAGAGCAGGAGGTTGACATCTCTTCACGCAGAAATTGAAGAGCTCCTCTTTAGTTCTGTTGAGAATGCTGACCACAAGTAATCTCATGCTCATTATGCTCATATCTGTCTCACTAAAGATCTCTTTCCAATTGTATCCGGGTACCCTATAGTATGGTGCAATTGCACGGGACCTTAAACTCTGTGTATCTACACTAGTAAATCCTGAGATTACCGATTGTATCGTGTTATCCTTAGAGCGAAAAAATAAGCAGGCTCTAGAGTCACCTGGGTAATTACAGTCAGTAATTTTCAGAATTACTCATCGTGTAGATATGCGAACTCTGGGGTCACCCGTGTAACTACACCATACCTCAGGGTATGAAGATTGTAATTAATCCATCTTTTTATTGAGTAAAAATGTTTTTGTTCTTGTAGGTTTGTGCTGAAGGATAGGAACAAGCCCATAATCTTTTCAATGGCAAGATTGGATCGCGTTAAAAACATAACGGGTTTGGTTGAGTTGTATGGTAGGAACTGTAGGCATATAAAATTGCTTATAGGTCCCTTAACAGGGCTCAACACGAACTAATGAACCATCGGGCGACGTATCTAAGCACGATCGTTAACCCGTCAACACCGAAGCCAAACAATGTGCGACGGAACGGATTAACGAGGCTACGAAGCTGACGAACCGCACGCGAACGACGGAATGAATCCACTCGCGTGCGGAATCAAACCAACGGTTCAAGGAGTCAATGAGTCATCCATCCAGGCTTCCAAATCAGGATTCAGAACAAATCGGGGTTCAGAGCAACGCCACAGGCGAACTCGGATGAATCGCGATCGAGTCACGATCAGTTTTGGAATCAAGCTCAGAATCGGATTTACTGCCAAATCAGGAATCAAGTCAACGAATCGATTTCAGACCAATCAACCGCATAACCGAATCACGGACGAAGCGGATACAAAGACCGAAACAACCGAACGACGGACGCAAAACCCGGAGGGGCTCGGCCGAAACCGAGCCACCCTGAGGTGGCCACCCAGATCTGTGCCAAATGCACAGATCTGGTTGCCTATAAATAGGCGGGGTCATTCATCATTTTGGAGGACTTTTTTTTGGAAGAACTTTTGGAGAGCCGAAACTCTGCCGGATTGAGACCTCATCTTGGAGTTTTTGAAGGCTTGAAGACTTGGACATTCGGATCTGATTCTCGGCGAGCACCCGCATCACAAAAAAGGCAGGAGTTCGAGGGGATCAAGATCTCAGATCTACGTTGTTACACTCCGGATCAAAGCTTGGTCTTTGATCCCGAGATTCGAGCGATTGTTTCCTTGGTGAAATAATCCCTCCGGCTATTATTTCCTTGGTGAAATAATACCCGTTATACTGCGTAGATCGGTCCGGATCTAGATCGCGCGGTGGTCCACGGCAAACAACCCCGGCGCAGGCAAACAACCCACCAAAGCGAGCGACCACAAAACAGGAGCTCGCGATCTGTTCGACAAAAGAGAAAGAGTTGTAATTTTCTTTATTTATTTTTTGATTTTCATTGTAACCGAATCTAAAAAAAGACCGGATCTTTTGTAATCGAAAAACTGTTATTCAAGATAGCAATGGAATCAATAAAGAAAGCAACGACTTTTCCCGCGAACAGAGCCACCTCGGGGTGGCTCGGCCAATGCCGAGCCACCCTGAGGTGGCTCGGTGGCCGAGCCACCTTGAGGTGGCCGGCCCAGAGCCGAGCCACCTCAAGGTGGCCGGCTGCACTGTGCCCAAGGCACAGTGAGGGTAGCCTATAAATAGGCCCCCTTTTCGAAGGCGTGGTGACTCTCTCTAAGAGAGCTCGCCAGAGGCAGCGTCAACGCCTCGCGAAGCAATTCGCCAAGGCCATGGAGTCCGTTGACGGGATCCGCTACAATGCGGATCTGAAAAACAAACGAGGCAAACAGCCTCAACATCAAATGAAAAGTAGTTCCTCCAAGCCCTTAACGATGGAGTGGGTCCGGGTCAAACGGAACCGTACGACGCTGGAGGAGCGTATCCGCAAACGCCGCGCATTATCGGCGCAAGTACGGGCCAAAGCTGAAGAAGCCCGTAGAAGACTGCAAAAGGAGGTGACGAAGAAGCCACCACCAACCCGCCAAGTCTGGAAGCCG
>NC_033800.1:94116958-94123569 GCF_001876935.1 Asparagus officinalis
CCTCGGTCCACTTCCCAAAGAACGAGGTAAAGCTCCAGTTCAAGAACGGTTGGGGCCAATGAAGAAGTCCCAAACAATTCAACATGCTGGGGGTTGCCGCAACCCTCAACATTTGGAGAAAATCGTGGCACCCAAGCGCACAACTTTGCGCATCGAAGTGCAGGAGCCCGCTGAAGATTCACACCCACAAAGGCGCGTTTCGAGGCGTGTGACTCTGGAGAGCTCAAAGAAGGAAATTCATTCTCAGAAGGAAACGTTGTTGTCTGATGACGATGACGTTATACCTGGGAGATCGTGCCAACACACGATAGGTTGCTCCGACTTTCAAACGGACAAGCTGTACTATCGTGCTGGAGGTATGAGCAAATCTAGAAATAGGAGCCCTCAAAGATTAGAGACTCAATGTCCTTGCTCAAAACTCATTCGGGCGGTATTATCTGAGTGCGACTGCACCAAAATGTTTCCCGAAAGAGTTTCCGTGTTCCAAAGACTCAGTATGGAAGCGCCAAAGCTAAGGACTAGACGTTTCCGAAGAAGAAGAACAATGGTCAAAAATGGTGAACGTTCAAGGGTCACTGCCAACATGACCAGCAAGGGGACATCGGCACGGGATGATTTCGAGTCGATTCTGAGAGCCTCCCATCCTAGAACCCGTCTGTAGTCCGGAACCATCGAGCGAGCAACCTATGGTAGGGTTCGGACAAGACGCCCTTCAGAAGATGAAGAATCTGATGTCGGCTCCGCAGTCGCATTAGATAATACGGTATCCAGCGAGGGACAACCCCGCGAGGCACTCATGATAAGTGCAGAACAAATCGCCAAGATGCTTGAAGACGCCTTAGCTAAGCAGCAGGAAACCTTCAGGTTCGAAATGCAGATGACCATGCAAAACATGAGAGAAATGCATGACCAAAATTTCCGCTCAAGAGATGAAGAAAACAGGCATTCCTTGCCCATACCCAAGAGAATGGGAATCGATCCCATATCCGGCGAAGTTTAATCTAATTAACTTCACGCCGTTTAATGGGATGGGTTCACCTACCCAGCATTTGATTTACTTCAAATCGCATTTGGGGGTGATCTCTGGTAATGAGCCTCTGATGGTGCGGTCATTCGTCGGCACTCTTCGCGGAGCCGCCTTCGATTGGTATCGCCGCCTCAAGCCAGGCAGCGTGAACAGCTGGGATGACATGGAGACCAAGTTCCTGGCCAACTTCTTCGACGACGACACCGAGATATCTATCGGATCGTTGCTCGATGAGAAGCAGAAAGACGGAGAGTTAGTCGACACCTTCGTCAAAAGGTTCCGGAACAAGGCGATGAATTGCCGGGACCCGATCACCGAGGAATTCATCCTCCAGACCTGCCACAACAACCTCGCGTTGGACGTGCTGGAAGCAATGGGGACAGCACCATCCAAGACATGGAAGGACTTGAAAGTCCGGGGAGAGCAAGCTGAGCGATTCCTCAAGAGGAAGAAGGCGGAAAGAGGCCAACCGGCGACAAGTGCTCCAAAGCAAAACTTCGTCCCACGGGGGAAAGGTAAGGCACAAGCTAATGCAGTTGATGCTAATCAAACCTTTCAATTGCAACCTCAGCAACAGCAGCCACAACAACAAGCCCCACAACAATCTCGAGGGCAATGGCAACAACGGCCTCAGAAGCAGAAATCTTCGGAGCCAAGGTTTCCCAAAGTCTACTCCTTCAAAGATGATGAAGTTCCCGGCATCTTCAAATACTTGTTGGAGAACAACAAAATCCAGCTGCCGGCGATCGTGGATCAAGAGGGAGCCAGCAAGGTGACGGATCCAAAGTACTGCGCGTACCACAGAGCAGTCCACCACCCTACGAGATCATGCTACCACCTCAAGGACAAGATCCAGGCGTTAATCGACGTAGGGGTCATAACCCCGAAACCATCC
The DNA here is from genome assembly GCF_001876935.1 of Asparagus officinalis. Taxonomy (NCBI): domain Eukaryota; kingdom Viridiplantae; phylum Streptophyta; class Magnoliopsida; order Asparagales; family Asparagaceae; genus Asparagus; species Asparagus officinalis. The sequence goes on from NC_033800.1 coordinate 94,118,881, forward strand.
AAGAATGTGGTGGCAAACGCAGTATCAATCAGTTTTGGATCGGTGCCTACAACTTGGTTTGAGCCAAAACGCGTCACCAAAGTCGGGATGAAGACGGTGAATGACGACCCGCACGGACAACGCCAAAAAAGACTTGTCTCATACACAGCCCCAAACGGTGAGATCCTCTGGGTGCACCCCGACCTGATTGAAGATGAACAATGGGCCGGATTGTCATCCAAGGAGAAGTCCAAAGGGAAAGAGAAGTCTTGTTATGGAGTCTCTGCTATCCCAGGGGAAGATGACGAAAGAATCCCCACTTTCCCGCTCTCCGACGAAGAACAGGAAGTCTTCGCGACCCGGAGTGGAAATGAGTATCACTTCAAATATCCATCTCCTAGTGATCAATTAGCTGAGCAAGGGGTGACAAAACGGGGACCAACCAAGACTCTCACAGAGCTGGGGGTGATTACAGTTCCTAAACCGGTTGAGGAGGTTCAACGACAGCCAGTAGATAAACATAAAGAAAAGAGGACCGAGGAGGGTCAAAATCCGAAGCAATCTCGTTTCAGTCGTCCGATTGGAAAGGATAAACCAGAGAGTTCGAAAACTCCGCGCGCCTTCGACATCATGGCTCAGCTAGCTAATATTCCAGCGCGGATAACGCTATATGAGTTGCTGCGGCTGTCTAAAGAAACTAGAGAAGCATTGCAAGAGGCCTTGGCCGATTCAGAAGCATTCCTCACTCGGATCAAACCGGCGCCTGAGGAACTAGAACTGTTAGCTCAACAGTGCAATGTGGTAGCTAAGAACATTCCCTGCATCACCTTCACCAAAGAAGACATGCAGACGAAGAATTCAAACCATGATCGGCCCTTGTATTTTGTCGGGTACATTGGCTCCAGCGAGGTCAACCGAATCCAAGTAGATCCGGGTTCCGCTGTGAGCATTATGCCGCTTCGCCTAATGCATAGCCTTGGCATTCCAGTCAGCAAATTGGCGTCTACAGGCACAGTCATTTACGGATTCAACACCAGCGGGTCAAGGCCTTTGGGGAAGATCCGAATAAAATGCCAAATGGGCGATCTGAAGACGGAGGTCACGTGTTACGTGATAGATGCTGAGACATCCTATAATTTACTATTGGGTCGGCCTTGGATCCATAGTAATGTTATAGTTCCCTCCACCTTACATCAATGTTTGAAATATGTCGACACTGATGGAAGGGTCAGGACGGTGGTCGCAGATAAGCAACCATTCAAAGGGTATGAGAATTACTTCACCGATTCTCTCCTTTATGGTAACGAATCTGACACGGAACCATCGATCCAAGGCACGGACAGCGGAGAAGAAGCTGATTCCGAGGCCGGATTCGATTACAATGGCGGTTTTGTTTTAAATGACATTGTACCCTTTGTAATCAATCTTGACGATGAACAATCGTCAGATGGCGGTTGTAACTGGCAACTTGCTGATATTGAAATAAATCATGATTTAGAGTACTCCTTGTCTCTTAATGATGCGATAAAGGGATTATATGATAACCCAGATTTATGTATGCCGCTCCGATCATCCTATGTAACGAAGAGAAGTCTCCAGCATTCTTTCGGAACAACCCGAATTATTCCTGCCAAGGTAGGGGGACAAAAGGAAGTGATTTATGGTAAAGGAGAAAATCTTCCGTTGCCAGATCATTTCCTAAGAGAAGACGAGGATGAAGACAAATCTGGTCTGCATTTATCTAAGTATAGTCCGGAAGCGCGCATGCTCATGGAAAAACAAGGATACGATTTCACACTCGGAGAAGGTTTATACTTCGATCGAGGATCCCGTATCCCAGTCAAAGCGGCATACGTACCAAAAGGAAAACCCGATGACTATTACCGTCACAAGAGAGGCTTAGGCTATGTCTCATCAGATGACGAATGTGGTTGGCAAATTATCGATCAAATTGCTAACAAAGCTAAGGATGGGTACTTGCCAGATTCTTCAGCTGAGGATTCCGACACAAGTTTGGGAGAAATGTTCAAAACCTTAATGTCAAACATGACTACAGCTGATCCATCTACGTTGGAGGATGACGATCAAATGCCAACGTGGGAAGACCCATGGGTTCATCACCTAAACATGCAGTACGGTGATAGGTTCGAACAGAGAGAACCACCAACCGAAGATGAAGTAGTCCAAATTAATATGGGCAATGAGGCCAATCCAAAGCCCATATTCATCAGCGGTAGTCTTCCTCCAGATGAGAAGGAGGAATTAATTGCCCTGATCAGAGAATACATTGATGTCTTCGCCTGGAACTACGAAGATATGCCAGGACTCGACCCTAATGTGGCAATGCACCGCCTTGACATCAAGCCGGATGCCAAACCTGTCAAACAACAGCAAAGACGGTTTCGTCCGCAGATTATGGAAGCCATTGAGGCAGAGGTTAAGAAGTTGATCGATTCAGGATTTATCCGAGAGGAACAACATCCAGACTGGTTAGCCAACATCGTTCCCGTCATGAAGAAGAATGGCAAAATCAGGATTTGCATCGACTTCAGGAACCTGAATGAAGCATGTCCGAAAGATGATTTCCCTCTCCCAATCACGGATGTCATTATCGACAATACATGTGGATTCGAGAGGATGTCCTTCATGGACGGCTTTTCGGGGTATAACCAAATCAAGATGCACCCGGATGACGAGAAGCATACAGCGTTTAGAACACCCCTCGGCGTCTTCTGCTATACGGTGATGCCTTTCGGTCTGAAGAATGCCGGTGCCACATACCAGCGAGCGATGACTAAGATTTTCCAAGAACATCTCAGGAAAACAGTCGAATGCTACGTTGATGATTTGGTTGTGAAAAGCCGCAACAAAGAAGATCACATCAAGGATTTGAAGACGATGTTCGATCTCATGAGGAGTCATCAATTGAAGATGAACCCCACTAAATCATTCCTTGGAATGTCCAGCGGAAAATTTCTTGGGTTCGTCGTCACCACTAAGGGTATACATATCGATCCTGATAAGGTGAAGGCGATACATGAATTGCAGCCCCCGAGGAATCTGAGAGAACTCAGAGGATTGCAAGGGCGTTTAGCTTACATCAGGCGGTTCATCTCAAATCTCTCTGGGAAGTGCCAACCTTTCTCTAAGCTAAACAAGAAGGGTGTGTCATTTATTTGGGACGAGTATTCTGCCAGAAGACGTAAAAGAAAGGGAATCAATTCGCCGAAGAGCGCCAAGATTCTTTTATAATGCCGAGACCCATACGTTATACCGTAGGGGATACGATGGTTTATTACTCCGATGCCTTTCGAACAAAGAAGCAGAAGAAGTTCTTAAGGAAGCGCACGAAGGAGAATGTGGTGCGCATCAGCCCGGTCCCAAACTGTATGATCGCATCAGGAGGATGGGATATTTCTGGCCAACGATGGTTCGTGACGCAATCGAATACGCACGAGAATGCCACGCTTGCCAGATACATGCAAATTATATGCATCAACCGCCAGAGCAGTTGCACACATCAACCACGTCATGGCCGTTCGAAGTATGGGGCATGGACATTGTTGGTCCTATTTTTCCCCCCTCAGTCAAAGGCGATCGATTCATTCTGGCGATCACGGATTACTTCTCAAAGTGGGCTGAAGCAATTCCGCTTAAAGAAGTAAAGACGAACAACGTCATCAATTTCATCAAGCATCATGTCATCTACAGACACGGCGTGCCAAGAAGGATCATTCATGACAACGGTCCGCAATTTATAAGCAACGCCTTCATCAGATTTTGTGACAAGTTCAAAATTGAAGACGTTTCATCAACACCTTATTATCCCGCCGCGAATGGATTAGCGGAGGCGTTTAACAAGACGATCATTAAGATCCTGTCAAAACTCGTGAAAACCAATAAACGAGACTGGGACGATAAACTCGGTGAGGCACTCTGGGCTTACCGCACCACCATACGCACGCCCACAGGTGCCACCCCGTATTCGCTGGTATACGGATGTGAAGCTGTGCTACCGCTGGAAATTCAAATTCCATCTCTTCGGATCGCCCTCGCAACAGAGATGACGACAGAAGAACAGCATCAGAAGCGTCTCGAAGAGCTTGAGAGGCTGGATGAAAAGCGCTTGGAAGCTCAACAGCAAATTGAGTTTTATCAGGCCAGGATGTCTAGGGCTTTTAACAAAAGAGTCCGACAGAGAAGCTTCAAGGAAGGAGATCTGGTCCTCGCTGCTCGCCGACCAATAATCCTCACTTCCAAGAAGAAATGTAAATTCGAACCCAAATGGGAGGGGCCGTTTGTAATAGACACAGTCTACTCAAACGGCGCATATCGCCTAATTACTCCAGAGGGCGCCAGGCAATTAATGCCAATAAATGGGAAGTTCCTGAAAAAATACTATCCCTAGTATGTTCAGGATAACCCATAGGATAACCCATTTATCGGGAAGTTCCTTAATGAATATTACACTTAATATTCTAGAGGATAACCCAAAATCATTTTCACCACCAAAATCCCTCACTGATCAATTTCAATTGACAGTGAGTCCACCAAAAATGTTCTTCTGGCCCTCTTGATTCTTTCCATGAACAAGAGGTCCACTTTCAGTTCGGAGTCCCCTTTCGATAAGCGAAAGAACTTCTTCCCTTTTTCTCTTTGGTTAAACCTTTTTCATGGTTATAACCGGAGTTAAAAATTTCACTTCGATAA
>NC_033800.1:94124569-94136202 GCF_001876935.1 Asparagus officinalis
GACTAAACCGGCAGCACGTGTTAGGCGCAGACTTATCCCTGCTTAGGATTCGGGATAAACTTCCCTATAATTGTATTCTGGTGTCTTTTTCAATCGGTGAAAGACTAAACCGGCAACGCGTGTTAGGCGTTGACTTATCCCTACTTAGGATTCGGGATAAAATTCCCTGTACTTGTGAAGCACAGATTTTGGGAGTTGAAAAAGGTGGTGTCTTCTCTTGGGGCAAAGACGAACCCGAAATGGGAGAGGAAGAATTTTATATTCTATCTCCCGACAATGAAGAAGAAGAATTTTATATTCTATCTTCAGCTGGAAAGGAGACTCGAGGTGGGATCTCCACCCCCAGAATCCGGAAAGGTGAAACTAAGAGTGGGACCAGAATCCGGAAGGGTGAAACCAAGAGTGGAATCTCCACCCCGAGATTCGAAAAGATTCAGATAACCCTACCTGTCGGAAGGTTTGATTACTGAACTAAAGATGAATTTCTCGTTTATCGAGAGTGAATTATGGTTTTGACCCTAACTGTAGGAGGGTTTGGCCAAACAGGAGTTTGAGGTGACCCTAACTGTAGGAAGGTTTGATCACTCGATTTGAAAGTGGACCTCTCGTTCATTGGAGGAATCGAGAGGGGATTTTGACTGTGGTCCTAACTGTAAGAAGGTTTGACCAAGTGGGTGTTTTGAGACAATCCTAACTGTAGGAAGGTTTGATCGCTCGATTTGTGGACCTCTCGTTCATTGGGGGAATCGAGAGGGGATTTTGACTGTGGTCCTAACTGTAAGAAGGTTTGACCAATCGGGAATTTTATGTCCAGACTCTAACAAGGAAGGTTTGATCGCTCAATTTGTGGACCTCTCGTTCATTGGGGGAATCGAGAGGGGATTTTGACTGTGGTCCTAACTGTAAGAAGGTTTGACCAAGTGGGTACTTTACGTCCAGACTCTAACAGAGAGAGTGTTGAGTGCATAGACATGGTGAGAATGGGAGTTCTTATTCATTACATTGCTGTGGTTTTGGGAACTTCCCATTACATAAATCGTCCACCCCCAGTTTCCTCTGCGGAACTGGTTCGGACATTATTATCAGTTAACTAACCGGGTTATCCTTAAGAATATTAGCTTAATATTCTCCAGGAACTTCCCGTCAAAAGTGGGGAAACAGTTTAGACTCATATACCTATTGGAGTATCAGGGAGTAGTTTAACCTCTTATACCGGTCGGAGGATTGAGAAACAGTTTATACTCGTATACTCTTTGGAGTTTTGAGAAGCAGTTTATACTCTTATACTTATCGGAGTCTGCCATTCTCAATTGGCTTACCTCAGCGTTATGACGCCAGCTTCAACCAAGGTCTGAATGCTATTCTTGAGAGCAAAGCAATCCTTGGTGGGATGAACGACCCTCCTGTGGTATGCACAGTACTTTGGGTCCGTAGTGTTGTCAGCTTCCTCCTGATTTGTGATAGGCGGTAGCTTGATCTTGTTACCTTCAAGGAGGGATTCGAAGATGGCTGGAACGTCTTCGTCCTTGAAGGAATACTCTCTTTGGAGTCTCGGACCCGAAGTCTTTTGCTGCCTTCGGGATTGCTGTTGTGACGCTTGATTAGCACCACCAGTAGCTGCAGGTGTTTTGCCCTTACCACGAGAGGCGAAATTTGAGTCCAGCGGATTAACCGTCGGTTGGTTCCTCTCGGCCTTCTTCCTTCTAAGGAATCGCTCAGCCTGCTCCCCTCGGACCTTCAGATCCTTCCAAGTGTCAGACGGTGCTGTTCCCATTGCTTCCAACACGTCCAACGCAAGGTTGTTGTGGCAAGTTTGGAGGATGAATTCCTCTGTGATCGGGTCCCGGCAATTCATCGCCTTGTTCCGGAACCTTTTGACGAAGGTGTCGACTAACTCCCCGTCCTTCTGCTTCTCATCGAGCAATGATCCGATAGATATCTCGGTGTCGTCGTCGAAGAAGTTGGCCAGGAACTTGGTCTCCATGTCATCCCAGCTGTTCACGTTTCCTGGCTTGAGGCGGCGGTACCAATCGAAGGCGGCTCCGCGAAGAGTGCCAACGAATGACCGCACCATCAGAGGCTCATTGCCGGAGATAATACCCAAGTGCGATTTGAAATAAATCAAATGCTGAGTGGGGGAACCCTTCCCATCGAACGGCGTGAAGTTGATTAAACTGAACTTCGCCGGATAGGGGATCGATTCCCATTCTCGTGGGTATGGACAGGGAATGCCTGTTTTCTTCGTCTCTTGAGCGGAGATCAATGTGTTGATTTTGCTCTCGAGATCTTTGATCTTCAAGTCTTCACTTGTATCCTCGTTGGCATCCTCGTTACCACCCCCTGCATTGACGGGAGGGTTATTGGCATTGTGAGCTCCATCCCTATCCGTGTGCTCTTCTTCCTGAACAACCTGATTACGGTGACTTGGTTCACCTTGTTGGTTCCTGAACGCCTGGATTTGTTGCTCATGCATCTCTCTCATAGTCTGCATGGCCATCTCCATCTCGAATTTGAAACTTTCTTTCTGCTTAGCCAAAGCGTCTTCAAGCATCTTGGCCATTTCTTCCGCGCTTATCATAAATGACTCGCGGGGTTGTCCTTCGCTGGACACTGTATTGTCCGATGCGACAGCAGAGCAGGAATCCGATTCTTCATCTTCCGAAGGCAATCTTGTCCGAACCCTACCATAAGTTCCTCGTGCGATGGCTCCGGACTGCAGACGGGTTACACGCCGGGACGCTTCCAGAAACGATTTGAGATCAATCTGTGTCGATGTCTCTTTGCTGGTCATGTTGGCGGTGACCCTCGGAAATTCTCCGTCTTTAACCACCGTTCTTCTTTGCCGGAAACGCCTATACCTTGGTTTTGGCGTTTCGGTGCCGAGCCTTTCGAACACTGAAATTCTCTCGGGGACTACCTTGATGCAGTTGCATTGAGACAGTACCGCCCGAATGAGCTTTGAACAAGGGCACTGAGTTTCCTGTTCTCGGGGACTCCTCTTTCTGGTTCTGTTCGTACCCCCAGCACGATAGTACAACTCGTCATTTTGACAGTCGGAGTAACCTATCGTGTGTGGGCACGACTTCTCAGGTATAACATTATCACTATCAGATGATAATGTTTCCATCTGAGGGCGAATTGCCTTCCTTGGACTTTCAAGAGTCACGCGCCTTGAGACATGCCTTTTTGGGCGTGAATTCTCAGCGGGCTCTTGGACCTCAATGCGCAAATTAGCGCGCGCAGTTGCCTTGAGCTCCTTGTCATGTTGGAGGTAGCGGTGACCCCCAGCGTGTTGATTCGTTCGGGGTTTTCTTAGTGGGCCCAAACGTTCTTGGATCGGAGCTTTGCTTCGCTCATCGGGAATTGGACCGAGGCGCTCCAAGACTGGCTTTCTTCTTCGGGAGGATTCTGCATGATCTCCCGGAGTAGCTATGGGAATTCTCGGCGACTTAGCTGGGTTCGCCGGAGGTTGAATTTTGGTTGGAGGCTGCAAAGGTTGCTCCTTAGCCTGAATTGCCGCTTCAGACTTTGGCCTCCAAACTTTGCGAGTTGGTGGCGGCTTCTTGGCCACTTCTTTCTGCAACTTTCTACGGGCTTCTTCGGCTTGAGCCCGTGCCTGCGCTGATAGTGCGCGGCGTTTGCGGATGCGTTCTTCCAGCGTCGAACGATTCCGTTTGACACGGACCCATTCCATTGTTGGCGGCTTGGAAGAGGCGCCGTTCATCTGTTGTTGAGGCTGTTTGCCTCTCTTGTTCTTCAGACCCGCGTTGTAGCGGACTCCGTCGGTGGACTCCATCGCTTTGGCGAATTGTTTGGCCAAGCGTTGGCGTTGCCTTTGGCGGGCTCTCTTTGAGAGAGTCACCGCTCCTTTGGTGACGGAGGAATTGGTTGGAACCAGCTTGATCTGGTTGGAGATTGGTGGAGCCTCATCTGACGCAACTTTGGCGTCAATCGAGATGAGGTCGTCGTTGGTAGCTTCAACTTCTTCGTACCAACGCACCTTTCTGTTGGAAGAGAACTTGGACTTCTTGGACTTGCGGGGGGAGGTTGATCTAGACGAGGATGAAAGGTATTCCTCGAACTTGGTCTGATCGAACTCGTATTCGACCTCCTCCACGACTGGGATCAAGATCCGCGGCTGCGACGCTCCGATCTCGGCAGCGAGATCGGTGGCTCCCACTGTGGTCGCCAGATTGTTCGCTGGAAAATTCGTGTCTTTCTTTGTTATTGATTCCATTGTCATCTTGAGTTACAACTTTTTGAGTTACAAAAGATCCGGTCTTTTTATAAGATCCGGTTACAACGAAAATCAAATAAAAATAAACAAAGATTACAACTTTTCTCCTTTTGTGTCGAACGAATCGCGAGCTCCTGTTTTGCGGTCGCTCGCTTTGTGGGTTCTTTGCCTGCGCCGGGGTTGTTTGCCGTGGACCACCGCGCGATCTAGATCCGGTCGGATCTACGCAGTACAACGGGTATTATTTCACCAAGGAAATAATAGCCGGGGAGGATTGTTTCACCAAGGAAACAATCGTCCAAGTCTCGGGATCTAAGACCAAGCTTAGATCCGGAGTATGCCTGCGTAGATCTGAGATCTGATCCTCTCGAACACCTGCCTTATTTGACGTTGATGATCGCCGAGCACCAGATCTGAAGGAGTGAGTCCCCGAAGTCCCAAAGTTTCAATCTTTTTTAAGTTCCGAGTCTCCAATCCAGCAGGGCTTCGCCTCTCTCCAAAATTTCCAACCTTCTCAAATGACAAGGGGGTGGCCTATTTATAGGCTCTCAGGACAGTGCCCGCAAAAAGAGAAACGTCGGCCACCGTCGGCCACTGTCGGCCACCTCGAGGTGGCCGGCACTGTGCCGAGCCACCTTGAGGTGGCTCGGCTCTTGGCCAAGCCACCCCAAGGTGGCTCGGCCACCGAGCCACCTCAGGGTGGCTCGGCCAGTCCAAGATCCAAAGGAAAGCTAGATCTAATACAGATCTGAAGTTTGGAGGGAGAAAAGAGGCTTGTGAGAAAAGAAAATCAAAAATTAGAGGGAGGGGGTGGCCGGCCCTAGAAAGAGAGGAAGAAAAAAAGAAAAAGAATAAAAAAAGAACCCCTTTTATAGCCTTGAACCAGATCTGGCTGAACCAGACCAGACCAGGGCTGAACCAGACCAAGCCAGATTGAGCCAGATTGAGCCAGGTTGAGCCAGATTGAGCCAAAATGAGCCAAATTGAGCCAGATTGAGCCTGGCTGGACCAGACCAGACCAGAATGAGCCAAATTGAGCCAGATTGAACCAGAATGAGCCAGTTTGAGCCAAATTGAACCAGTTTGAACCAAATTTGAACCAGAATTCAAATTGGAGCTGAATTAAGCATTGAAACGACTTTTGATCAACCTACGGTTCAGTCCTTCACCTATTTAACCCCTCTACCATATATTTGGAAGGGTCGGAGAGATTTTTGAACCCAAATACTGCCTTTTTGGCACTTTTTTTGGGCCGGTTCAGATTATTCGAACCTAAAGAATACTCCAATAAGGTATACGAGTATAAACTATTCCCTCCTCTTTGTTGAGAAGTTTCTGGAGAATATTTTTCTAAAAATATTCTTAAGGATAACTCAACATAACTCCCAGGAGTGTATGAGTATAAACTAGACCTCCCCGCTCCAACTCCTTAAGAGCTTAAACTGTGTAGACTCCAAAATACTTACGAGTATAAACTGTGTTAAACGCCGGACAACGCGTCACAATGAAGATTCAAAGCCGTCAACCGATGGTCAATTTCATGTTGAAGCAACTAACTCGAGCTAAAAAGCCAGGAAATCAAGAATCGACTTCAAATTCAAAATTCCGACAACGGTCAGACAATAAATGCAGCACCGGAACCCTCTCAAGCATTCGACAAAGCACCGAATAGCCTGGAGGATTGAAGGAATCGAGAATAGAAACCATTCCAAGAGCCTGTTACACCGATTGAAGGTTGGGACAGTCATATCCAAAGTATTCCAGACTCTTCTATAAAAGAACGAGACTGGAAAACTTTGGAGGGGGTATCTGTAGGCATATAAAATTGCTTATAGGTCCCTTAACACGGCTCAACACGAACTAATGAACCATCGGGCGACGTATCTAAGCACGAACGTCAGTCCACAACACCGAAGCCAAGTGACACGCAACGAAGCGGATTAACAAGGCTACGAAGCTGACGAACCGCACGTGAACGACGGAATGAATCCACTCGCGTGCGGAATCAAACCAACGGTTCAGGGAGTCAACGAGTCATCCAACCATATAACGAACTCGAACTCAGACACCAAAGCCGATTTACTGCCTAATCGGGATCCAGACTTCCAAATCAGGATTCAGAACAAATCGGGGTTCAGAGCAACGTCACAGGCGAACTCGGATGAATCGTGATCGAGTCATGATCAGTTTTGGAATCAAACTCAGAGTCGGATTTATTACCAAATCAGGAATCAAGTCAACGAATCGATTTCAGACCAATCAACCGCATAACCGAATGGGTGGCTCGGCATGAGCCGAGCCACCCTGAGGTGGCCGCCCAGATCTATGCCAAATGCACAGATCTGGTTGCCTATAAATAGGCGGGGTCATTCATCATTTTGGAGGACTTTTGGAAGAACTTTTGGAGAGCCGAAACTCTGCCGGATTGAGACCTCATCTTGGAGTTTTTGAAGGCTTGAAGACTTGGACATTCGGATCTGATTCTCGGCGAGCTTAGAGGACTTTTTGGAAGAACTTTTGGAGAGCCGAAACTCTGCCGGATTGAGACCTCATCTTGGAGTTTTTGAAGGCTTGAAGACTTGGACATTCGGATCTGATTCTCGGCGAGCACCCGCATCACAAAAGGCAGGAGTTCGAGGGGATCAAGATCTCAGATCTACGTTGTTACACTCCGGATCAAAGCTTGGTCTTTGATCCCGAGATTCGAGCGATTGTTTCCTTGGTGAAATAATCCCTCCGACTATTATTTCCTTGGTGAAATAATACCCGTTATACTGCGTAGATCTGTTCGGATCTAGATCGTGCGGTGGTCCACGGTAAACAACCCCGGCGCAGGCAAACAACCCACCCAAGCGAGTGACCGAATAACAGGAGCTCGTGATTTGTTCGACAAAAGAGAAAAAGTTGTAATTTTTTAATTTTCTTTATTTTTGATTTTCATTGTAACCGGATCTAAAAAAGACCGGATCTTTTGTAACCGAAAAACTGTTATTCAAGATAGCAATGGAATCAATGAAGAAAGCAACGATTTTTCCCGCGAACAGGAACCAATGGCTCAGAGAGCTAGTTAACCTTGTAGTGGTGGCCGGTGACCATGGCAAGGAGTCTAAGGATAAGGAAGAGCAAGCAGAGTTGAAGAAGATGTATAGTCTCATTGAGGAGTACAAGTTGGATGGTTCGATCCGTTGGATCTCTGCTCAGATGAATCGGGTTAGAAATGGAGAACTGTATCGATATATCTGAGATACTAAAGGGGCCTTTGTGCAGGTACTCCACTCTTACTAGAAAACTTATTGTGTTTTATGGCTGGAAATATGAGCACATTATAGATACTAAAATCATGGCATTACTAGTGCCTAACTTCTTACAATTATGGGTTAACTTCAGAAGACCGCCATGCACTTTGGGGGTGTTGCAGATAACTCCCTGCACTATGTTAATTTGAGAAAATACCCCTCAAGAATTGGGGTGCTGCAGATAACCCCCCTGAACTTTGTGGTGTCTCAGATAACCCCCTAAACTTGCAACTTGTCTCAATGGAACCCCTACCTGTAAATGAAAAACAACTTAAACATTTTTGGGAGGGGAAAAAATCCCCAATTTAGACATCTGTTGTTTACTCGCCTTAATCTATATGTTTGCATCCGTGTCATTATAAATTGTTTAACAAAACATTTCCATCTTTGTTAGCCGGCGTTCTAAGAAGCATTTGGACTCACAGTTGTTGAGGCCATGACATGCGGTTCACCCACATTCACAACGTCCCATGGTGGGCCCGCAGAGATAATAGTCCACGGAGTTTCAGGCTTCCACATTGATTCGTACCAAGGCGACAAGGCTGCTGAGCTCCTTGTGGACTTCTTTGAGAAATGCAATCAAGATCCAACCCACTGGGAGAAAATCTCTAAAGGACTTGATATCTGCGTCTGATTTTGTTGACGTAGAGCTCGACTCTTGCGTTTAATTTTGCCGACACAGGGTTCGACCTCCGCGTCTATTCTTTGCTTTTGCACTTGACTGATTATTTTCTTTGTTTTGCAGTACGCCACACCAGCGAGTCTCTTCCTTTCCGCCATCACTTTGGTCATGAAGGTGGTGTTGATAAGAATATGACGTTCAATCTACGCCTAAAGCTCCCTGTGTTCCGTATCATCGAAAAAGACCGTGTTGAAGCGATTCTTCAGGCTTCTTTTGAAACTCTTCGGACATTGGTCACAGACGCCAAGTTTGAGAGTCTAAGGTGTAAACCGCTCGTCAAACCAGCATTCTTCTTCGGGGATTTCATTAACTTTGAAACATGTGTGGCTTATGATGGGGATTATAAGTGGCTAAGGAAAGTTAGGGATCGTCACCTCTTCTTACCTAACATGGAGAGGATGTACCCGATATTATACTTCCAGTGTGCTTCTATTCCAAGGCGCATAGATTGGGACCTTGTCAAGGAACAAGATGGAGTTGCCCTTGGAACCTTGACTTTCCAAGGGGTTCGTACAATGGGTTATAACAAATAGGTGACAGCCTTATGACCAGGCTTGTTCGCCAAAGAATACCCAGTCGGTGAAGTGGCTAGTCTGGCGAATACTTTTGTCAAGAGATTTATGGTGAAGAAAGGAGAATTTCTCACACAAGGATTTAGGTCTCCTGGTTGGGTTCACTCTTCAGTGACAGGGTGGTGGACCCGAATGACCAATTTTGTTTTGGAGGAGTTAGAGACACCCCTCACTCAAGCTGGTATGAAGATTCCCGTGAGGGCTACTAAATACGGGATCATCCAGAGCCACTATCACTTCTTCTCTATATTGGAGAGATACAATCCCGAGACCTGTACCTTATTTACTCCGGTAGGGGAATTGGGTTTTTCTCTTCACGAGATGCATGACATCTCAGGTCTTCTTGTCGGGGATTTACCATATGAAGAATTTTTTCCAAGATCAACGGAACTTAAAAATTTGAGAAAAACTAGCCCTGAAGTTTACTCCAAGCTCTGGGAAGTTATGTGTCACTTCCATATCTGCATGCAACAGACAGGGGCTCGGGGTAGTGGTGTAAAACAAGTATCTTGGGCAGAGTACTTGTTCCAGAATTTGACCGATAAGGGAGCTCCAGTGACCAGATTGTCTGCGAGTACTTTGGAGGAGATTCAAACCCGAATCGATGCCCGATAAGGGAGCTCCAGTGACCAGATTGTCTGCGAGTACTTTGGAGGAGATTCAAACCCGAATCGATGCTGCTACCTCCCATTATACAAATGAAGTTGTCTGCGAGTACTTTGGAGGAGATTCAAACCCGAATCGATGCTGCTACCTCCCATTATACAAATGAAGCCAAAGAGGATATTTTTCCTGCTTACACGGAGTTTGAAAGCTTCCACTATCAAGCTTAGATCCCTATCTCAGATATGGCATTGCTGGCGGGGTTCCTGATGTTGTGGCTAAAGCGATGCGTTATCCCCACCAGGCCAATTGATGCTCTTATCGCTGAGGTGATTTACCCAGCCATTTTTTTGGAGCATGGAAGCCGCTGAACCTTCTTTCCACAATGGTGTGTCGTATACAGAACGGGTTACGTGAGCTAGTCGTGGATTTTGTTAATGTCACGGAGGTAAAGTCGGGCGAGGGCAAGACTTTTAAAACTCCCAATCCCCGGGTGCCACTGACTTATATTTATCTGATGACTTGGTACGTGTCCCACTGTCCCTCATTGATGAGTGCGGCTTCTCCTCAAGGTGATTCATTCATCCCACTTGTACAATGATTGAAATCTGCAAAGTGGAAGGGGACTTACATGGTTAGGATTCGCCAGATCTTATCGCAGGACACTAATTATCATATTTTTTATTGCTTCCTCGATTTTGAAGGTGGGGGTGTATGGAGCAACATTCCAAGATGTGGCCGGTCCTAACAGATTCACTCAGCTGAATGGGGGTGTCTTTCGTTGGCTACTCTACATCAGGGCGGGCTACTTGATCTTTCCAAGTGTTTCATTGAGTCTTATCAACCATATAGGTTTGCTCGACAATTTGGGTATGACTAGCTGTAGGCATGTAAAATTGCTTATAAGTCTCTTGGCATAGCTCGGCGCGATGATTCGACAAACCATCGAATGACGAGGCGACAAGGTCAACGAATCGCACGCGAGCAACGGAATGCATCCATTCGCAAGAACCAATGGCCCTCAGAGAGCCCTAGCTTAAACCTTGTAGTGGTGGCCAGGGCTGACCCATGGCCAAGAGTCTTAAGCATAAGGAAGAGCAAGCAGAGTTGAAGAACATGTATAGTCTCCATTGAGGAGCTACAAGTTGGATGCGCTTCCGATCCGCTTGGATCCTTCTGCTCAGATGAATCGGCCCGTTAGGAAATGGAAGAACTGCTATCGATATTATCATGCAGATACTAAAGCGGCGGCCTTTTGTGCAGGTCTCCCACTCTTACTAGAAAATTATTGTGTTTTATGAGCACTGGAAAATATCGAGCAACATTTATAGATACTAAAATCATGCGGCATTACTAGTTGGCCTAACTTACTAATACAATTATGGCATATAAACTTCAGAAAGACCGCCCATGCCCACTTTGGGACTGGGTGTTGCAGATAACTCCCCTGCACGTATGTTAATTAGAAAATACCCCCTCCCCAAATTGCGGGTGCTTGCAGATAAACCCCCTGAAACATTCGTGGTGTCTTCCAGATAACCCCTAAACTTGCAACTTGTTCTCAATGGAACCCCTACCTGCTAAATGAAAAACAATCTTAAAACATTTTTGGCGAGCGGGAAAAAATCCCCAATTTAGACATCCTGTGTTATACTCGCCCCTTAATCTATATGGTTGCCATCCCGTGTCATTAAAATTGTTAACAAAACACCGAAACTCTGCCGGATTGAAGATCGAGCTTAGAGTTTTGAAGACTTGAAGACTTGGACATCCAGATCTGATCCTCGGCGAGCATCCACGTCACAAAAGGCAGGAGTTCGAGAGAGGGGAAGAACAGATCTGAGATCTACACGAGATCACACTCCGGATCTAAGCTTGGTCTTAGATCCCGAGATCCGAGCGATTATTTCCTTAGTGAACTAATCCCTCCCGGCTATTATTCCCTTCGTGGAATAATACCCGTCAAATCGTGTAGATCCGACCGGATCTAGATCGCGCGGTGGTCCACGGATTAACCCCGGCGTTGGCAAAGAACCCACAAAAGCGAGTGACCGCAAAACAGGAGCTCGCGATTTGTTCACAAGGAGAAAGTTGTAATTTTTTTTTCTTTGATTTCGTTGTAACCGGATCTAAAAAAGACCGGATCTTTTGTAACCACAAAAAGTTGTTATTTTGAGATCACAATGACATCAATGAAAGAAACGATTTCCCCGCGAACAATCTGGCGACCACAGTGGGAGCCA
>NC_033800.1:94137221-94151606 GCF_001876935.1 Asparagus officinalis
AGCTAAGTCGCCGAGAATTCCCATAGCTACTCCGGGAGATCATGCAGAATCCTCCCGAAGGAGAAAGCCAGTCTTGGAGCGCCTCGGTCCAATTCCCGACGAGAGAGGCAAAGCTCCAGTTCACGAGCGTTTGGGCCTGATGAAGAAGCCCAGAACGACTCAACACGCTGGGGGTCGCCGTCACCTCCAGTATAACAAAGAATTCAAGGCAGCTGCGCTCACCAACTTGCGCATCGAAGTCCAAGAGCACGCTGAAGGCTCGCGCCCACAAAGGCACGTTTCGAGGCGTGTAACTTTTGAAAGCCCAAAGAAGGCGATCCAACCTCAGATGGAAACATTATCATCTGATAGTGATAGTGTTATACCTGAGAAGTTGTGCCCGCACACGATAGGTTACTCCGACTGTCAAAATGACGAGTTGTACTATCGTGCTGGGGTACGAATAGAACCAGGAAGAGGAGGCCCCGCGACGAGACAATCTCGAATCGATTCTGAAAGCATCCCGGCCTAGAACCCATCTGCAGTCCGGAACCATCGAGCGAGCAACCTATGGTAGGGTTCGGACAAGACGCCCTTCAGAAGATGAATAATCTGATGCCGGCTCCGCGGTTGCATCAGATAATACGGTATCCAGCGAGGGACAACCCCGCGAGGCACTTATGATAAGTGCGGAGCAAGTGGCCAAAATGCTTGAAGACGTCTTAGCTAAGCAGCAGGAAACCTTCAGGTTCGAAATGCAGATGGCCATGCAAAACATGAGAGAAATGCATGACCAACAAATCCAAGCATTGACGAACCAGCAAGGCGAGCCAAGTCGTCGTAACCCGGTTAATCTGGAAGACGAGGATACGAATGAAGCTCGTAATACCAATAATCCTCCCGTCAATACAGGGGGTGGTAACGAGAATGCTAGTGAAAACACAGATGAAAATCTGAAAATTAAAAATCTCGAGAGCAAAATTAATACATTGATTTCCGCTCAAGAGACGAAGAAAACAGGCATTCCTTGCCCATACCCAAGAGAATGGGAATCGATCCCATATCCGGCGAAGTTTAATCTAATTAACTTCACGCCGTTTAATGGGATGGGTTCACCCACTCAGCATTTGATTTACTTCAAATCGCATTTGGGAGTCATCTCTGGTAATGAGCCTCTGATGGTGTGGTCATTCGTCGGCACTCTTCGCGGAGCCGCCTTCGATTGGTATCGCCGCCTCAAGCCAGGTAGTGTGAACAGCTGGGACGACATGGAGACCAAGTTCCTCACCAATTTTTTCGATGACGACACAGAGATATCCATCGGATCGTTGCTGGACGAGAAGCAGAAAGACGGAGACAAAAGGTTCCGGAACAAGGCGATGAATTGCCGGGACCCGATCACCGAGGAATTCATCCTCCAGACCTGCCACAACAACCTCGCATTAGACGTGCTGGAAGCAATGGGGACAGCACCATCCAAGACGTGGAAAGATTTGAAAGTCCGAGGAGAGCAAGCTGAGCGGTTCCTCAAAAGGAAGAAGGCAGAAAGAGGCCAACAAGCGACGAATGCTCCAAAGCAGAATTTCGTCCCATTGGGGAAAGGTAAGGCACATGCTAATGCAGTTGATGCTAATCAAACTTTCCAATTACAACCTCAGCAACAACCACAGCAACAAGCACCACAACAATCTCGAGGGCAATGGCAGCAACGGCCTCAGAAGCAGAAATCTGCGGAGCCGAGGTTTCCTAAAGTGTACTCCTTCAAAGATGACGAAGTTCCCGGCATCTTCAAATACCTGCTGGAGAACAACAAAATCCAGCTGCCGGCGATCGTGGATCAAGAAGGAGCAAACAAGGTGACGGATCCGAAGTATTGCGCATACCATAGAGCGGTACATCACCCTACGAAGTCTTGCTATCACCTCAAGGACAAGATCCAGGCACTAATTGATGTGGGTGTCATAACCCCGAAACCTGCCAAGAATGTGGGAGCAAACGCAGTGTCAATCAGTTTTGGATCGGTGCCCACAACATGGTTCGAGCCGAAACGCGTCACCAAGGTGGGAATGAAGACGGTGAATGATGACCCTCATGGACAGTGCCAAAAAGGGCTTGTGCCACATACAGCCCCAAACGGCGAAATCCTCTGGGTTCACCCCGATCTGATTGAAGATGAACAATGGGCTGGATCGTCATCCAAGAAGAAGTCCAAAGAGAAAGGAAAGTCTTCCTGCAGAGTCTCTGCTATCCTAGGAGAAGATGACGAAAGAATCATAGCTTTCCCGCTCTCTGAAGAAGAACAAGAAGTTTTTGCGACCCGAAGCGGAAACGAATATCACTACAACTATCCGCCACTTAGTGAGCAGGGGGTGAACAAACGGGGACCAGCCAAAACTCTCACAGAGATGGGGAGGCTCGATGACAGCCGGTGAATAAACCGAAAGAGAAGAATCCCCAAGAGGTGCAGAATCTGAAGCAGTCTCGTTTCAGCCGCCCGATTGGAAGAGACAAACCGGAAAGCTCGAAGACTCCGCAAGTCTTCGATATAATGGCTCAACTAGCCAACATTCCAGCACGGATAACGCTGTATGAGTTACTGCGGTTGTCTAAGGAAACAAGGGAGGCCTTGCAAGAAGCTTTGGCCAATTTAGAGGTGTTTCTGACTCAAGTCAAGCCGGTGCCTGAAAATCCAGAACCGCTGAGTCAGCAATGCAATATAGCAACAAAGAACCTTCCCTGCATTACTTTCACCAAGGAAGATATGCAGACGAAGAATTCGAACCACGATCGACCGCTATATTTCATCGGGTACATTGGCTCCAGCAAAGTCAACCGAATCCAAGTGGATCCGGGTTCTGCTGTGAGTATTATGCCGCTTCGCTTGATGCATTTCCTCATCGATGCGGAGACTTCGTACAACTTACTATTGGGTCGGCCTTGGATCCATAGTAATGTGATAATTCCCTCTACTCTCCATCAGTGTTTGAAGTATGTCGACACTGACAATGAGGTTAGGACGGTGGTCGCGGATAAGCAACCATTCAAGGGGTATGAGAATTATTTCACCGATTCTCTCCTTTATGGTAACGAATCCGATACTGAACCATCGGCCCAGGGCACAGACAGCGGAGAAGAAGCTGATTCTGAAGCCGGATTCGATTATAATGGTGGTTTTTTATCTTAAATGACATTGTACCCTTTGTAATCAATCTTGACGATGAACAATCGTCAGATGGAGGTTGTAACTGGCAGCTTGCCGATGTTGAAATAAAAGATGATTTAGAGTACTCCTTGTCTCTTGATGACGTGATAAAAGAGCTGTATGATAATCCTGAGTTGTATATGCCGATCCGATCGTCCTATGTAACAAAGGAACGCCTCCAGTATTCTTTCGGAACAACCATGGTCATCCCGAATAAAATAGGAGGTGCAAAAGAAGTAATTTACGGTAAAGGAAAAAACTCTCCATTACCAGATCATTTCCTAAGTGAAGATGAAGATGATGACAAACCTGGTCGGCATTTATCTAAGTATAGTCCGGAAGCGCGCAAGCTCACGGAAAAGCAGGGGTACGATTTCACACTCGGAGAAGGTCTATACTTCAATCGAGGTCCTCGTAATCCAGCCAAAGCGGTATATATACCAAAAGGGAAACCCGACGATTATTATAAATACGTGAGAGGCTTAGGTTATGTTTCCTCGTCCGATGATGAATGTGGTTGGCAAATCATCGATCAAATTGCTAACAAATTCGGCTGAGGGTTCCGATACAAGTCTGGGAGAAGCTTTTAAAGCCCTAATGGCAAACATGGCTACAGCTGATCCATCCACAATGGAAGACGACGATCAGATGCCAACATGGGAAGACCCGTGGGTTCATCATCTAAACATGCAGTATGGTGACAGATTCGAACAGAGAGAACCCCCCACTGAAGATAAAATAGTCCAAGTCAACATGGGCGACGAGGCCAACCCAAAGTCCATATTCGTCAGTGACAGTCTTCCCCCAGATGAGAAGGAAGAATTGATTGCTCTCATCAGGGAATATATCGACGTCTTCGCGTGGAACTATGAAGACATGCTAGGGCTCGATCCCAATGTAGCAATGCATCGCCTTGACATTAAGCCGGATGCCAAACCTATCAAGCAACAGCAAAGACGGTTTCGTCCGCAGATCATGGAAGCTATTGAGGCAGAGGTTAAGAAACTGATCGAATCAGGATTTATCCGAGAGGAGCAACATCCAGATTGGTTAGCCAATATCGTTCCAGTCATAAAGAAGAACGGTAAAATCAGGATCTGTATCGACTTCAGGGACCTGAACACGGCATGTCCAAAAGATGACTTTCCTCTCCCAATCACAGATGTCATTATCGACAATACATGCGGATTTGAGAGAATGTCTTTTATAGATGGTTTCTCAGGGTATAACCAAATAAAGATGTACCCAGATGATGAGAAGCATACAGCGTTCAGAACGCCTCTCGGTGTCTTTTGCTACACGGTGATGCCATTCGGTCTGAAGAATGCAGGCGCCACATACCAGCGAGCAATGACTAAGATTTTCCAAGAACATCTCAGGAAGACAGTCGAATGCTACGTTGATGATTTGGTTGTAAAAAGCCGTAACAAAGAAGATCACATCAAGGATTTGAAGACGATGTTCGATCTCATGAGGAGTCATCAATTGAAGATGAACCCCACTAAATCATTCCTTGGAATGTCCAGCGGAAAATTCCTTGGATTCGTCGTCACCACTAAAGGTATACATATCGATCCCGATAAGGTGAAGCCGATACATGAACTGCAACCTCCTAGAAATCTAAGAGAACTCAGAGGATTGCAAGGTCGTTTAGCTTACATTCGGCGGTTCATCTCGAATCTTTCTGGGAAGTGCCAACCATTCTCTAAGCTGAACAAGAAAGGAGTATCGTTTATTTGCGCTTGCCAAAAAGCATTCGAAGATATCAAAACGTATCTGACGAATCCTCCTGTTCTCGTCGCACCGAAATCGGGTAAACCGTTCTTGATTTACATCAAGGCGATGAACCATTCGATAAGTGCTTTACTAGCACAAGATGACGATAGCGGTCACGAACAGGAAGTTTATTACCTAAGTCGGACCTTGGTAGGTGCGGAATATCGATATTCGATGATTGAGAAAGAATGCCTCGCATTAGTATTCGCAATGCAAAAGATGTGACATTACTTGGTAGGACAGACGGTTTACGTTATTTCCAACGTAAATCCAGTACGGGTATTTATGACGCAACCGGCCTCTATGAATTGGCGGTTAGTGAAGTGGGCCCTTCTCTTATCCTAGTATGATTTGCACTTCAAACAGCAGAAGTCGATTAAAGGACAAGCGATTTGTGACCTTTTGGCGGCAAACCCGACCACAGATACGACAGAAGTATATGATGACTTGCCGGATGAAACCCACGAGGTTAACACGACGTCACACCAACAAGTGTAGCAATTATATTTTGATGGTGCTTCGAGGGCAGTTAATAGAGTAATAACCCCAGGGGGTTCTACAGTTTCTTCCGGGGTTGGGGTTGTCTTAATCTCCCCGGGAAAGCATGTGATGCCTCGAGCTTATTCATTGACTAGTCCGTGCTCCAATAACGTAGCCGAGTACAACGCGCTTCTCATTGGACTCAGTTTCGCCAAAGAGCTGGGGGTCGAATATCTCGAAGCTTTTGGGGATTCTCAATTGATAGTCAACCAAGTCCGTGGAGAGTATGAAGTCAGGAACCAAGACCTGATCCCGTACCACCAGGAGGCCATCAAAATAGCAGAATCTTTTGAAGAATTCTTTATTGAATACATCCCTCGTCTCCAGAACGCTTATGCGGATGCACTGGCAGCACTAGCGGTATCACTTGCGCAGCCTCCCAAAACCGAGGTATTAGTCACAGTGAGGACGCATCAGCTTTGCAGACCCATATACGATATGGATATTGAAGAGGTATAATACCGAGACCCATACGTTATACCGTAGAGGGTACGATGGTTTGTTACTCCGGTGCCTTTCGAACAAAGAAGCAGAAGAAGTTCTTAAGGAAGCACACGAAGGAGAATGTGGTGCGCATCAGCCTGGTCCCAAATTGTATGATCGTATCAGAAGAATAGGGTGTTTCTGGCCAACGATGGTTCGTGACGCAATCGAATATGCCAGAGAGTGTCATGCATGTCAAATACATGCAAATTATATGCATCAACCACCAGAGCAGTTGCACGTGTCAATTACGTCTTGGCCGTTCGAGACATGGGGTATGGACATTGTCGGTCCTATTTTTCCCCCTTCCGTCAAAGGTGATCGATTCATCCTCGCAATCACCTGAAGCGATTCCGCTTAAGGAAGTGAAGATGAACAACGTTATCAATTTTATCAAGCATCATGTCATATACAGACACGGCGTGCCAAGACGGATCATTCATGACAACGGCCCGCAGTTCATAAGCAATGCCTTCGTCAGGTTCTGCGACAAGTTCAAAATTAAAGATGTTTCGTCGACAGCTTATTATCCCGCTGCGAATGGATTAGCTGAAGCGTTTAACAAAATGATCATTAAGATCCTGTCAAAGCTCGTAATGACCAATAAACGAGACTGGGACGATAAACTCGGTGAAGCACTCTGGGCTTATCGCACCACCATACGCACGCCCACAGGTGCCACCCCGTATTCGCTGGTGTACGGATGTGAAGCTGTGCTACCGCTGGAAATTCAGATTCCATCCCTTCGGATCGCCCTCGCAACAGAGATGACGACAGAAGAACAGCATCAGAAGCGACTCGAAGAGCTTGAGAGGCTGGATGAAAAGCGTTTGGAAGCTCAACAGCAAATTGAGTTTTATCAGGCCAGAATGTCTAGGGCTTTTAACAAAAGAGTCCGACAGAGAAGCTTC
The DNA here is from genome assembly GCF_001876935.1 of Asparagus officinalis. Lineage (NCBI taxonomy): Eukaryota > Viridiplantae > Streptophyta > Magnoliopsida > Asparagales > Asparagaceae > Asparagus > Asparagus officinalis. The sequence continues at coordinate 94,144,113 of NC_033800.1, forward strand.
AAGGAAGGAGATCTGGTCCTCGCTGCTTGCCGACAGATAATCCCTACTTCCAAGAAGAAAGGTAAATTCGAACCCAAATGTGAAGGACCGTTTGTAATAGACACAGTCTATTCAAACGGCGCATATCGCCTAATTACTCAAGAGGGCGCCAGGCAATTAATGCCAATAAATGGGAAGTTCCTGAAAAAATACTATCCCTAGTATGTTCAGGATAACCCATTTACCGGGAAGTTCCTTGAAGAATATTACACTTAATATTCTAAAGGATAACCCAAAATCATTTTTTTACCACCAAAATCCCTCACTGATCAGTTTCAATTGACAGTGGGTCCACCAAAAATGTCCATCTGGCCCTCTTGACTCTTTCCATAGACAAGAAGGTCCCCTTTCAGATCAGAGTCTCCTTTCGATAAACGAAAGAACTCCTTTCTCTTCTCTTTGGTTAAATCTTCTCACGGTTATAGCCAAAGTTGAAACTTCACTTCGATAAACGAAGAACCTATTTCTCATCTTTAGATAATCAATCCTATAAAAGGCAGGTTTATCTAGATTTTCCAGATTCTCGGAGTGGAGATCCCACTTCTAGTTTCTTTTGCGCTGGAAATAGAATATAAAATTCTTCCTTTCCAGAATCAGGGAATAGAATATAAAATTCTTCCTTCCTTGTTTTCCGGGTTCGCCTTCACCCTAAAAGAAGACCGAGAAATAGAATATAAAATTCTTCCTTTCCCGCACTGATCTTTTCCAAAATTTATCAATTTAGGATTCATCATAGGAAGTTTATCCCGAATCCTAAGCAGGGATAAGTCTGCGCCTAACACGCGCTGCCGGTTTAGTCTTTTTCCGCACAAAAAGACACCAGAGTTCGATTCTGGGGTATTCTATCCTGAAACCTAAGTAAGGATAAGTCTGCGCATAACCTGCGCTGCCGGTTAGTTCTTAACCGTTAAAAAGAACACCCGTCCACATATTCAACATTGTGGCAGGTCGTTATTAATAACACCAAAATCCATGCTTTACACGCATGGGGAATGTCATCCTGAATCCTAAGAAAGGATATGCCGACGCCTAACACGCGTCGCCGGTTTAGTCCTTCTCCGTAGAAAAAGACACCAGAGTTCGATTCTGGGGTATTCTATCCTGAAACCTAAGCAAGGATAAGTCTGCGCTTAACATGCGCTGCCGGTTAGTTCTTAACCGTTAAAAAGAACACCCGTCCACATATTCAACATTATGGCAGGTTGTTATTAATAACACCAAAATCCATGCCTTACACGCATGGGGAATTTCATCCTGAATCCTAAGAAAGGATATGCCGACGCCTAACACGCGTCGCCGGTTTAGTCTTTCGCCGTAGAAAAAGACACCAGAAGACCAGTCTGGGGTATTTTATCCCGAAACCTAAGTAGGGATAAAGTCAACACCTAACACGTGTTGCCGGGTAGCCTATTCCCGTAACAATGGCGAAGTCTATGTATTCGACATCATAGCACGAAGTCTAAGGGAGTTCATTCCCTTAGCACAACGTTACATGCGGAACGGATTCCGACAATCCGCATGCTAGCCCGACTCAAACGGTAGTCGGTAAAGGCTAATCAAACCCGTTGAAGGCTGGGGGTTAGCCAAAAATCCTAAAGTCAACACCTAACACGTGTCGCCGGGTAGCCTATTCCCGTAACAATGGCGAAGTCTATGTATTCGACATCATAGCACGAAGTCTAAGGGAGTTCATTCCCTTAGCACAACGTTACATGCGGAACGGATTCCGATAATCCGCATGCTAGCCCGACTCAAACGGTAGTCGGTAAAGGCTAATCAAACCCGTTGAAGGCTGGGGGTTTGCCAAAAATCCTATGAGTATTATGGTCAATCATTTCAAACGGAATGAGGAATCATAATAAAGATAAAGACAAAAATCAGGTCCACTAAAGAGAATCAAATGTCAAGGTTTTCAGCAAATAAAATCATACATCAAGCCCATGGCTAAGAACCTGCTGACTGAATTCAGACAGCTTCTCATCATAAGAGCGTCTAAGCTCCTCCTGCAACTCAGCTCTGACAGACTCTTCGTTCGCGGCTAAAGTCCTCACAGCAACCTCCTCTGTCTCAGCCAGTGTCTGCTTCAAGGACTTCAGCTCATCAGATAAAGCAGCATGTGCTTGCTGATTTTGCATCTTCGCGTCTTCCTTCTCACGGAGTTCTCGTCGGAGCTGATCTATCTGAGAATCAAGCTCCTCAAGGGAAGATGATCTAGTGGCAAGATCAGCCTCAACTCGATCTATGCGGCCCCGCTGCACCTGAATCTCGAGCTCGGCAACCATCCGAGTACTGCGCCATGTCTGTAAGCGAGCATCCAACTCGGCAGCAACGAATGAAGAGGCACCTGTATCCCGGAGCTCATGAAACATCTGAAGCTCACGCTCTAAGCGATCAAGGTCATCAACCATAGCCGTCGCCAGATCCGGACATCCTATGTCCCTAATCAAATTTATCTTGGAATCGAGGTAGGGCTTAAATTGGCGAAGAGAAAGTCCGTCGTGGAGGAGTTTGCCAATTATAGCAGTCAGGGAGGAGAAATAAGAGCGGACTTCTACGCTGATGATGATCTTCTCAGGGTCATTCCCCGATAACAACTCCTTAACGAGGACATGAAGCTGAGAAGGAAGCCCTACACAAAGAAGAGAAATTCGTCAAAAGCCTCAATAAGGAAATGAATGGCTTTGCTCAGTTAATTAAATTATACCTCCTCCCCCTCGAGTCACTGGGGGTGGTGGAGATGTAAGGACTGTAGCTGCATCGACTGGTGGAGTTGGTCGTACAGCCGGCTCAACAGGGTCAGCCTCAACAAAAGCCCCTGTTAGGCACAAAACAGAAACATCATATTATAGTTGCATTAGTCAAGGAATTGGCTAGTCCTATAGTTAGCTTGAGAAGAGGCACGCACCTTCAAAATAACCGTTCCCGGGAGTCTGAGGGAGTACAGACTCAGGAAACATATCCTGAGGCGGCTGGCCATCGATCTGAGGAGAGTCATACATGAAGCTGAACATAGAAGTGTCCATAGGCAGGCCCTCCCCATCGAAGTCATCAATCGAAAAATCTGACATAAAAAGATATAAGGGAAGAGGAAGGAAACTATGGCCAATAGAGACAAGTTACCTCTTGAAGATGTACCTGGAATCACCGAACTGGGTCCTTCATTGACAGACTCCCCAACATGGGCGGTCTCTGCAGGCTTTTCTACCTGGTGCGGTGAGTCAGGCTCACCAGGAGATGCACAATCATCGGGACTCATCTCGCCTTCCTCACGATATCCTGCATAGGATGGGAAAGCATGAGCCAGAAGTTCTAAACGATCAAGAAAATGATCTATAGAATAGACGTTACCTCCGTCACTAACAGTCGGGATCCTGAGGGAGTACGGGCTCAGGAAACATGTCCTCGGGCAGCGGGCCATCGATCTGAGGAGAGCCATACATGAAGTGGAACATAGAAGTGTCTGCAGGCAAACCTGCCTCGTCGAAATCGTCAATCGAAAAATCTGACACAAAGAAATGTAAGTACGAAAGAAGAATGAAGAGAATATGACCAATGGAAATAAGTTACCTCTCGTAGATGTATCTGGATTCACTGAATCAGGTCCTACATTGGTAGCCTCCCTAAAATCGGCGGCTTCTGCAGGTTTTTCTACCTGGTAAGGTGAGTCAGGCTCACCAGAAGATACAAACTCATGAGGAGCAGGATCGAAACTCATCTCCCCTTCCTCGCGCTCTCCTGCATGGAATGGGAAAGCATGAGCCCAAAAATCTAAACGATCAAGAGAATGATCTATAGAGTAGATGTTACCTCTGTCGCTAGCAGGATCATCACCAGCCCAGTCCATCTCAGATGCTCGTGAATCTGCAGGCGGCTTATGGGCTAATCTCTTCCGCCTATCAGCACAGGCAGTAGTCGAAGGTCTTGCCCGGGCAAAAGGACGGAATTCCTCTTCACTGTTTGTCGCTGTCCCTGAAATATCAGATAGTGGTCAGGACTGGCAATTCGAAAATGCAGAAAGAAAAGATGGGTGACTAACCTCGCTCGAAATCTGCCTCGTAGTCTTCAGGATCTCCGCCTGAAGCCTCTCCAGCAGAACTAAAGGCCCAATGACCTTCTACATCAAGTCGGCGGGTCTTGCCCCGCGCCCTCTGTGACCGAGCACCGTCCCGGATCACATGAGAATCAATCTGAGAGGCGTCTTCGGCCACCAACTCTTCAATAGGCTTCACAGGGACAGTCTTATTAGCTGCTAACAACCACCTGCAGCTCAAGAAAGTGAGGTTCAACTGTCGCTCAGCACCCGGGAGACTGAACCTAGCACCAGTGCAGCCTGTCACGGTCCACAACCATGCACGAAGACCGTCCACCAAACCTCCATGAGCCCGAAGCTGCTGGCGCGGGTTCCCAACATAAAGCCGGTCATAACCAAACTGGCGAGCGAATCGGCAGGGTAGATATGGCTCAATAAAACACTGATTCCCCACCCGGAAAGTCAGGTAGCCCGGCCTGATGTTCACTAGCCAATTAAAGCAGCCGATATCTAAATAAGTGCGATACTCCCTCGGCTTCTCCTCATCAATCAAACATTCGCCATACCGGCTGGAGAACTGCGGAAAACAAGTAGAGAACGCCCAGCACTTGTGGACCTGTAGCTGCCTCCTGATATCAGAGAATCCTCGGCCTTCCCACTCGCCATTCTCAAGCAGCTGTAGTAAGGGAACAGAGTGGTCCATGGCATGCGGTACCGACATCATGTCAGAACGATGAAGGATGAACCAAGCCATCAAATAAATATATGGAAGCTCCACCTTAGTGGTAGGAATCTGAGTCGGCGATTCCTTCTCCTCCCGTGTAAAAGCACCGGAAATCTGTCGGAGCCCTCGATGAATGTTAGCCACCATCACCGGAAGAAGGGAAAGTTCCTTCCTGTAGGCAAGTTGAACCGTAGGGTAGAGCACTTCCAGTGGCAGAGCGTCACCAGACTGATACGGGACCACGCATTTCTTTAACCAGATAGCGAGGTAACCGACAAGAAGGGTCATCGGACGAATCGGCACAGTCGCATGACATAAGAATGATTTGAACTTGGTCCCTGCAGGAAAGCCACTCTCAGGACCGCTAATGGTATAGGAGCGAGCGCCAATCTTCTTCAGCAGATCATTGACCTCTGAAGGAGTAAGCGGTGCCAGTTCACAAATAGTTTCGCCAGAATTGCTCTCCAGATTCCTGAACAAATAAGATGCGAACTGCTTCAGGCTCACATTTGATTTGGTCCTCTTCACTAGGGGCTTAGACTGCGCCAAAGCAATGTGATAGTGACAAGTGAGGTCCCATAAGGTCTCGTAGCGGCCGGGCATGCGATCTTTCAGCTGACTCGAGGGAAAATACTCCTGATATAACATCTGACCCATGGGCAAGCCAGAAACCTTATGCATCTCATGGAGAGCCAAGCCCAACTCTCCGTGCTTAGTCAGAAAGGTATTCGAATCCGGATTATAAAGCTCGCATAGGGCAAAGAAATGCTTCGCACTAACAGGTGAACCATGCATGGTGGTGCGAATGGCTGTATAAAGACCGCAAGCGTGCAACTCCTCACTCCATCGGCTCAAGACCTACTTTGTCATACGAGCCCACCAAAACTTGTCCAAAGAATGGACCCAACCAAAGAATCTATGGCGCGGCGCAGGCATCTCCCGTCCTAAGTTAGCGAGGCGATTCCTCAAAGTGGAAGCAGAGGCAAGGAACTCGTTACGGGGCGGTGCATCTAGCCCCAGTACTCCAGGACGCAGTCCAACAATGTGATTCCTGCTCGAACCAGGAACTGCCTGATGAGTAATGTAGCCGCAGTGAACGCTCTCATGCTCCTCTGTCAAACGCCACGACATCTCCCGTTTCACAGCCTGACGCCTGAGCTCAGTCAAAGAACGATGTCGAGGAATCTTCGGCAAATACAGGAAACTACTGCCAGTCTTATGAAGCCACTGCTCGGCATCGATAAATGCTGCATCAGGATCTCTGATAGAATCGCCAAACAAGAAATCAGTCTTCCTAAGAGACTGAACGGAACTAGCATCCTTAACGAGAGGCGCATCTGTAATCAGCTGACGAAGGGCTTGATGTCCACCTTCCTTCACCACTTGGGCAACCTCTGTCGACGTGCCCGGAACAAACTGGGAAGCAAGTGGAATCGGCGAAAAATCATCAGACGTCGAATAATATTCGTCATGACGTCCATTCACCGCGTGCGATGAAAAGGCTCCGGAAGGATACTCCACTGAAAACAAGCAATTAAGTGTTTCTTAATTTCAGGTATAAAAGGAAATTGAACTCATCTTACAAATCGGTAAGATAGAGTCATTACCTTATAAAGGGTGAGACGATTTGGCCACATTGTGCATTTATAAGATAGGGCATATCGACAATATATCCCTGCCTTATAAAACACAATGCAGCGTCAAAACGCCCCCTTTATTTTGAGATATGGTTTTGACCAAGCAAAACCTATCTTTAAAGCGTCGATCCTCACCAAGGAGAATCAAGGCTCTTCCCGATTGCCTCACCAAGGAGAACAACGTGGGGTAAAAGGACCAATTTACAAATTTTCAGAAAAAAGAGGGTTAATTTGTAAAATTTCTATCTTCAAAGCGTCGATCCTCACCAAGGAGAATCAAGGCTCTTCCCGATTGCCTCACCAAGGAGAACAACGTGGGGGAAAAGGACCAATTTGTAAATTTTCAGAAAAAGAGGGCTAATTTGTAAAATTTCTAAAATTTCGAATATGCAAAAAATAGCTCACCAGCATATGAAGGAAGCACGCCCCCAGCCGATGCAGCAGGGGAACGACCTCTCGAGACTCGCGACATAATGATCTACAAAATAAATCAAGAGGTCAGATCTAGAAAAAATCCTCTTTTTATTGCAATTCTACCCCCTGAAAGATAAGCTCGAGGCGCCAAATCATAATCCTAACCCTCGCATGCAATCCCACAAGTTCATAAATTAAATTAAGCATAAAAAAATGCTAAAATTATGGAAGATATACCTGAGGGAAAGCTTGAAGATCCAATAAAAATTAGATCTTGAAAAGTGCTCGAACCACGCGCTCGAGAGGCCTGAGAGAAATTCTAAAAATGGAAGTTTCGAGGGATTTCTCAGTCAAAGATCCAAAGGAATGCTAGATCTAAGACGGATATCAAGTTTTGAGGGAGAACGGATGCTCGAGGGAAGAGAAAAGCAAAAAAGAGGCTAAGGGGGGGGCCGGCCCTAGAGATGAAGGAAAAGATAAAAAAAGAGAGAACCCCTTTTATAGGGTGAACTGAACCGAACCGAACCGGACCGGACCGGGTTTGAACCGGAATCTAAATTGAAGCTGAACCGAGTATCGAAACGACTTCAAATCGACCGACGATTAAGCCCATCATTTATTCACTCCTCTCCCATATGATCGGAAGAATC
>NC_033800.1:94152144-94189600 GCF_001876935.1 Asparagus officinalis
ACTCGGACGAATCATGATCGAATCAAGATCAGTTTCGGACTCGAACTCAGAAGCGGATTTACTGCCAAATCAGGAATCCGACTTACTGCCAAATCAGGTCAACGAGTCAAGTCTGGATAAATCAACCAGAGTCTAATTCAACCGAATCACGGATAGAACCGAGAGACGGCACAACGGAAAAACGACGGAAAACAACCGCCTAAGGGAGGCTCGGCCAAAGCCGAGCCACCCATAGGTGGCCGACACTGTTCCGTGCGCGGGCACAGTAAAGAGAGCCTATAAATAGGCCAAGGGTTGTTCATTTTCAAAGGTTGGACTTTTGAGAGCCGAAACTCTGCCGGATTGAAGATCGAGCTTAGAGTTTTGAAGACTTGAAGACTTGGACATCCAGATCTGATCCTCGGCGAGCATCCACGTCACAAAAGGCAGGAGTTCGAGAGAGGGGAAGAACAGATCTGAGATCTACACGAGATCACACTCCGGATCTAAGCTTGGTCTTAGATCCCGAGATCCGAGTGATTATTTCCTTAGTGAACTAATCCCTCTCGGCTATTATTCTCTTCGTGGAATAATACCCGTCAAATCGTGTAGATCCGACCGGATCTAGATCGCGCGGTGGTCCACGGATTAACCCCGGCGTTGGCAAAGAACCCACACAAGCGAGCGACCGCAAAACAGGAACTCGTGATTTGTTCACAAGGAGAAAGTTGTAATTTTCTTTTTTCTTTATTTTTGATTTTCATTGTAACCGGATCTTATAAAAAGACCGGATCTTTTGTAACCACAAAAAGTTGTTATTTTGAGAGTGCAATGGAATCAACAAAGAAAACGATTTTCCCCGCGAACACCAGCTATACGTCGGGAATTCTCGACCAACTGGTGATTGTGAGAAATCTATATGAAGGGGTAAGGGCCTGGTACTATTTGTTGGTTGGTTGTACCATGGCTATCTTCAAGCTCCCCCATAAGACGCCCAATTCCTATATCTCCATGGGTTTCTGCAACTGGTATTCTGCTGCTTCTCAGACTTCTGGCTACAACTTGAATACATCATGTCTGAAGGAAATTAGACGTATATATGCTTTAAGGAGGGGATCTAAGACGTCTCGACTGAGAGGGATTGATGAGTACTTATCTTTCGAGGACCCGCCTACTAGACAAGAAGAGGAGGAAGTAACTGAGCTTGTTCCAGTGAAAGAACCTCGCACGGTTGATACTCCTGTAACAAGAGCTACTTGAAAGAGGGCTCTTACAGCAGATGAAATTGGCCAATATGATAAGTGGGCTCGCCGAAAATTGATGGTTGAATCTCCTCTTGCTAAAGGCCAGCAGAAGTCAAAATTGATGGCCGATGCTCTCAGAGCTGCAGAAGAAGAAGAACAATATGAATCTTCAGTTGCGGGCCTACCACACAGGACTGGGCTATGTTCAAGTGGTCTAGCTCTGTCAAGTGAGGCTTCTTCTTATCATCCTCCTGAAGACCAAGAATGTGAATTAATGACTACGGATGCGGAATCTACTCCGGTAGTAGACTCTCTTGAGGCTCCTGTGTTAGAACCAAGGGGTCTTGAAGAGAATCCATCCCCTTCTCCTTCAGTACTAATGCCACAGGCTGGCAATTTAAGTCTTAGTCCGACAACGGGACTTATGACTAAATCGGTTGCCGTCACAAGTCTTCCCGAGTCTTTAGCTATACGTGATGACGAAGAGGAAGTGGATTATCAAGCCTCCTCGACTGGTGATGCAGTTGATGGCAATGAAGGTGATGGAAGCGCTGATGTTGATAACATCAGAAGTGGTGATGAAGAGGAAGAAGAGCATGCTTCCATTGACGATATCATAACTTTTGATGATGCTTCTAAAGTTACATAAGATAAAGCATCCGCTCATATTTTTTTCTATCACCGATAAGCCTGATTTATTTTGAATTCCTCTGCACGTTCCTTTCGTGTTCCGACCATTTTTGCGTGCAGGTTCACCAACTCTTGAGACTACCGCCGTAACTCCTCCCCCGGAACAGCAGCTTATGCAGGTGTCGACTCCTTTACAAGAACTACCGCCGTAACTCCTCCCCCGGAACAGCAGCTTATGCAGGTGTCGACTCCTTTACAAGAGCAGCCTTTACCTAGCTTACCAATAACAACCACTCCACCGGCAACATTGCTAAAGATCTCGCTTACACCAACAAGAGCTGTACCAAGTACATCTCAGGCGAGGGTAATGATGGCCTTGACATCAAGTCCTTCACACTTGGATGTTTCTTTTGCTTCCGCGACTTCTACGTCCAAGTCGCTTGCCAACCCACAGCTCGATACGTCTGCTTCTATGGCTATGGAGCCATCTCTAATTACTGTTTCTAGCCCGACAGATGCTCCTGACTTCCTCTATATCTCCCTGGGTTATTTGAATAGTCTTGCAAAGAAAGTGATTGAGGTCATCATGGCTGGTCAGGGCTGCTTTGATTCCTTTAAGTCTCTCTTAGAAGTAGGCTTAAATAGAATTAAAAGTGTGGGCAATGCCCAATGCTTTGAACGTTGTTCGGAAGCCATTTCTCACCTAGAAGCACAACTCAAACACTTAGAGGCCCTCAGTCTTGTAGACATTCAGACACAGATTGTGTCTACTTTTGCTAACCTCCAAGTTGAGGAAGTGGCTCGCCGTGAGGCAATTGAGCGGGGTCTGTCTGAGAAAGAACTTCAAGTTACACACTTGCAAGAGTAGAGCAGTCTGAGACAAAAAGAATTGGAGCTCTCCAGTGCTTCTCTGGACCTCATTCGTAAAAAGCTTGTTGAAGCTGAGGCGAAAGTACTGAGATTGAAGGCTCAATTATCTCGTGAAGAATCCGTTGTTAATATACTTAGTGCCAAAAATGCGGACACTCTTTTAAGTTATCATCAAGAAGCTCAGGCTCTTGAAAGAGCGAAGAAGGAGGTAGCTGCTGTAGTAGCACAACCTGAGGACGAGCTGCGGAGGAAGGCTGAAGCTATTGTACGTGCTAACCATGAGGAAAAACTCTCTGATGTCAAAGCTTGACTGGCTTCTTTTGATTTGATCTTGTATTATTCTTTTTCATAAGAACAGCTCTACTTTGTATCACTTTCTTTTGGCTCTTGAATAAAAAGTGATATTGGTTTTTTAGTATTTCTTGCATACGTCATGTTTTGATCTGAAGTAATAAAATCACGAGGAATGCAGAGGTGTGATCCTAACTTAGCGTAGATTTCCGTGATAGGTCTGATTTAGAAAATTTTCCTTATTATCATTTGAAATAGCTCCAGAAAATTTCCAACTGCTGGGTATAAATACTTGTTATTCCCCCAGAACTGATCGGTAGAATTCTTTCTGTGTTATGCCTTTGCTTTAAACACTGAAAGACTTCTATAAGTGTCATAGGTGTAGTATTAACTTGGCATGAAGTTCAAAAATTTTCCTCGTTACCACAAGAGATAATTTTGGAAAGAAGTTGACCTGCGGGGATTTTATGAGAACACTTCTTACATAGAATAAAAAGGTTCAAATAGGGGGGTTTGAACTGTTAGAGATATGATGTTAACGTAACAGGAAAATATTATGATCGGGGCAATTTTGTGGACTTATCGCTCTATTGGGGAGAGTCGATAAGTGGATTTTGTCAGAGGTGTGATTTTAATGTGACAAGAAAGATATTACGATCGGAGAAATTTTGAGGACTTATCGCTTTATTGAGGAGAGTCAATAAGTTGATTTTGTCAGAGGTGTGATTTTAACGTGACAAGAAAGATATCATGATCGGGGCAATTTTGAGGACTTATCGCTCTATTGGGGAGAGTCGATAAATGGATTTTGTCAGAGGTGTGATATTAACTGACAGGAAAAATATTATGATCGGGGTAATTTTGTGGACTTATCGCTCTATTGGGGAGAGTCGATAAGTGGATTTTATCAGAGGTGTGATTTTAACGTGACAAGAAAGATATTGCGATCGGGACAATTTTGAGGACTTATCGCTCTATTCGGGAGAGTCGATAAGTAGATTTTGTCAGAGGTGTGATATTAACATGACAGGAAAAATATTACGATCAGAGCAATTTGGAGGACTTATCGCTCTATTGAAGAGAGTCGATAAGTGGATTTGTCAGAGGTGTGATATTAACATGACAAAAAATATTACGATCGAGGAAATTTTGAGGACTTATCGCTCTATTGGGGAGAGTCGATAAGTTAATTTTATCAGAGGTGTGATATTAACGTGACAGGAAAAATATTACGATCGGGGCAATTTGGAGGACCTATCGCTCTATTGAAGAGAGTCAATTAGTGGATTTATCAGAGGTGTGATATTAACATGACAGGAAAAATGTTGAACAAGATTTTGGGGGACTTAGCGTCTCACTGGGGAGAATTCCCAAGTGGTTTATCATCAGGGCAATGACTTGTGATACTTGTGATTTGAACAAGATTTTAAGAATTAGCGTCTTGCTGTGGAGAATTGCTAAGTGTGTTTATCACCAAAGGCGACAAATTTTGGTATTCGTGATTTAAGAAAGGTTTGGAAATTTTATCACTCTGTTGAAGAGAGTTGACAAATTGGTTATCTACTACTCTGTTGGGGAGAGTTAGTAAATTGATCATGATTTGAGTGATTTTGGAGACTTATCGTTCTATTGACGAGAATCGATAAGTTGAATTTAAAAGAGGAATTGTCATCGCATTGGGAGTAACACAAGTTAAATTCAAACCCTGCTAGGGATGATGATTGTCGGAAGTGTAGAATTACTCTGACAAGAGTTTTGTCAACTGAAATAATTTAGATTATGCTGAGGAGATTCAGAGGTTTCGATTAACACTCTGTTAAAAGGATTCATGACCTTAGAGACTAAGTGTCATGTTTGAAAACACCAGGGTAGATCCTTCGTTCGGAAGAGTTGTAATGCAAAGGTGACCTTTGCATTTGAGGTTCGGAACGTAAAGTTAAGAACCCTCATAACGTTGATCTGGGCCTAGCATTTGGAAGGTTGAACGCGGAGATGAGCTCTATGTTAAGGTTAAAGCCTTAACTGACTTTATCTATAAACGTTAAAGATTGCGTTTCAAAAAATGATTAAGATTCTCTCCTAGAATCCCGTACCACTTTAACAGCTTGATGGTTGTTATAAATAGACCTGTATGGTCACGTCAATGGTCATTCAACTCTTTCTATTTTTGGCTTAGTTCCAAGAATGAGAACTCTCATTGATTTCGACAAGATTTTCGGTGATCTTTGTCTTCTTCGACCAACAACATCTTCTCTGTCTGATTGCGTCAATAGCACCAAGAAGGATGAGCTCTGTCTCCAAGAAGGTCGCTGGAGCGACTTCAGAAACGTCATCGGCTGGGGACGCCGGCGGTGTTCTTGTTTCTGCGGGAACGCTGCCGTTGCTGTCGCGTGGGCCTTCCTGCCGTGGTAGGTGTTGATCATAATAACTTGTTTTGACAAGTTTTCTGAAAACCCTAGACGGGTTCTTGACAATGAGGAAGATGACTCATTTCTGTTTAATGAAAACGCAGAGTTAAGACTCTGTGTTCATCATGAAATGCAGTGTTGACTCCTGCGTTTGAACTCTAAACGTGGATCTTGGCCTTTGCTTTTGAGCTTTATAATGTATGTCTCCACTCCTGCGCAAGGTTGGCCCTTGTGTTTAAGATTTAACACCTGGGCCTTGACCTCTGTGTTTCTAGTTTCTTCTTTCGGATTTATGTCAACAACTTGCTTTAGCTGCTAATTTTTTCTTTTGACTTTGCAGTGTTCTTTCTGAAAGTGCCGCTTTTGCAGGAGCATCATTTTGGATATATTGGCGGTCTTGACAAGAATAAAGTTTTTTAGTCTTCATAGAAGATTTCCACTGTGCACTTCCCCTGACTCAGAGAGAACACACATGATCAGATTCCCCCTATGCTCTACTCTCAGAGCTTTGATTACTAACTTAGACCTGGAGACTCTTGCCGGCCGTGATCAATTCCCTAAACCTACGTTCATATTTGGAGAACATATAGCAGCCGATGATAGCCTTATACATGCAGAAGATTCAAAGCTGCTACGGAGAGTCAATAACCACTTCCTTTTTCTCCCAAATATGAAGAGGATATACCCACTCTCCTACTTCTTGAACATGAGTTGTCGCCGAAGTTTGACTTTTGATCTAGTCAAGGAGAAAGAAAATGTGGATTTGGTCGACAAGTTCGCACACAAATTAGGGGACAACTCAAGGGTTTGAGGCCCGACCTATTTGAGAGAAAAGATCTTACTCAAGAAGTACCACTTCCAGCGAATGTCTTTATTCGCCAGTTCATTACGGCTCAGGGTGAATTCCCTGCGCAGACGTTCAGATGCTCAAGATGGGGTTGTTCTGGAGAAGGGGGATGGTGGACCCGGATGGTGGATTTTGTCCTCGAGGAGCTTAAAGAATCACTCACTCAATCAGGTCTGATGGTCCCAATGTTTGCCACAAGGCGAGGGGTTGTTCAGAGTTACCCTAACTTCTTCGTTATGTTGGAGAGGTATAATCCGGACAGCTACACATTCTTTACACCTGTAGGGGAATTAGGCTTCGCCCTCCATGAGATGCAAGCAGTATCGGAGTTGCCATTTGGTCGGATGCCTTATGAAGAATTCATCCCCACTACTGAAGAGCTCTCTATTTTGAGGGCGGCACACCCAGAAGTTTATGCCACTTTTTGGGAGCTGATGTGCCATTTACAAATCTGCGCTCAAGTTGTTGGAATGCGCGGAGGGGGACTTATGCATACTGCATGGGTAGGCTATCTTTTTCAGAATTTAGGTTAGAAAGATGAGGCTGTGACTCGACTGGCTGCCATTTCTCCTAAAGACGCTAAGGCCCGAGAAAGATGAGGCTGTGACTCGACTGGCTGCCATTTCTCCTAAAGACGCTAAGGCCCGGATTAAGGCTTCCAATGCTACCTATCAGAACGAGCACGCGGAAGATGGTTTTGAGGCTGGTGTCAAATTTGAAAGTTTTTACTACCAGGCCACAACTCCTATTTCCGACATGGCTCTCCTCGCTGGCTTCTTCATGATCTGGTTGAAGTGGCGTGTAGTACCATCGAAGCCAATAAAGGCGATATTAGCTGAAGTCGTATACCCAGCTGTCTTATTAGCTCATGGGAGGCCCGTGAGCCTCCTTACTGCTATGGTAAGCTGCATGAAGAGTGGCCTACGGATGTTGACTTCTGAATTTGTCGATGCCCAGAGAATTAAAGTTGCTGGGAGGAAAGCTTGGAAAACTCCCCAACCGTGTGTATCAGTGCCGTATATGTACTTGGTGGCCTGGTTTGTGTTGTATTGCCCTTCGTCGATGATGAGGGTATTTGAAGATGATGAGGTCGATGTTCCCTTTGTGCAAAGATTAGAGTCAGCCACATGGACTAATATTTACATAGTCAATGCTCAACAGCTTTTATCTCAGGAAGATAATTACCAAATTTTCTATTGTGCTCCTAACTTCGATGGAGCTGAAGAAGAAGACACGAGCTTTACATATGTGCTTTCCGACGACTTGTCATCTTTCGCTTGAGGGAGAAGTGCATTATTGAACCTTACATGCCTTCTCGATTCGCCAGGCAGTTTGAATATGATAAGCTTTATGTTGGCAATCCTAACCTAGTATTGGCTCAAGTTGGGAATTTGTACGAGGGGGCTCGTGCATGGTACTTCTTCTCTACCGGAGGGACTCATGCGCACTTCACATTACCCAACTCACCGCCTAGCTTCTCAACCATTACGGACTTCCGCGATTGGTTTGATAAGGCTTCTCGAATCCCAGAATATGATGTATACACTTCATGCATAAGCAAGATTCGAGAATTATATAAATCAAGAAGCGATTCCGCCAAGACTCGTTTACCAGGAATAGAGGAGTATCTATCCTGTGAACAAGAAATGGTCGGAGTTAGAGAGATCCCGAAGGAGTTACCCACTGTTGATCCTTCAGAGGAAAAGGTGTCTGAAGAAATTCCCGAAGAAGCACTCGCTCTTGAGCCTCGCTTCTTAAGATCATCAGGGAAGAAGGCCCTTACTGCTGAAGAAGAAGGTGAATATGATAGAAGAATTCATAAGCAAAAACCCATTGCAGCCAAGAACTCTAAGAGGGCCAAGTTGATGGGGACACCATGAAGTCTGCATGTGCTGTGCTCTTAACTAATAGAGAGGACGAAGTGCTTCGATCAAATCCTTCCATTCCTGAGGGCGTGGGAGCTGAAGAGACGTTGCCCCATTGGGGGTTTAGAATCCGCTTCTTCTCCTCTCATCCAGGATCAGGGTACACATGAAGACTTTCCTTCCGAGGCTATTCCTTAATCTACTCGTAATGAGTATACAGGTCTGATCTATCCAACTGCTCCTCCCCCTCATTTGAGAGCTTTGAGAGAGTGCATTAGACAGCTAGAGATGAAGATGCAATTCACGATTGATATCGTTAGCATAGGACGGGTTCCCTTTGAGCGTTTTAGACCCCTACTGACTCAAAGCTTAACGGACATCAGAAGTTATGGGAATGCATTCTGGAATGAGAACTGTAGGGAAGGTATTATCATTTTGGAAATGGAATTAGAGATGCTTTCAATTCTTCAATGCGATGATTTGGGTGAAGAAGTGGACCGGGCTCTTTCTGCAGCCAAAGCATAACGCCGTGAGACTCTTCAGAAGAGCTTGTCTGAAAAAGAATATTAGATTGCCAGCCTACGAGAGGAGCACCTTTAGATACAAGTAGACATGGGCAGCCTCGCTATGGGTATCCGGGATGCTGTAGCAGAACTCGCTCGCATGGGGATCGAGCTATCTTAGAGGAATGCCCAGTTGGTTGACGATATGGAAGTTATAAAAGGGTTAGCTGCTCACTGTGATAGGCTTCTCAAGGACTACTGTAACGAGATCGTCGCTGCCGATGAGATTCAGAGAGAGATTGTATAAGCAGCACCTGATGAAGAAGAACTCGGGAGCAAGATAACCGAAGAAGTCAAAAAGGCTCGTGAGGAGAACATATCAGTATTAAAGTCCAAGCTCAAGTCCTTTAGGCTGATGGGCCCTTATGCTTAAGATTTGAATTGCTTTTAGCCGGGGAATAATTTTGTATCATTTTCATTTCAATTATCATCACTTTGTATCAAGTTATCAATATTGAATGAAAAAGATATCATTTTATCTTTCATCGTCTCTCTTGTTGAATTCTAACTTAGGATAATGACAAGTATTGCAAGTGCTACAGGTGTGATGTTCCCTTAGCGCAAATTCAAATTTCTCTTTATTACTACTTAGAATAATTATAGAAAATTTCAATCGTCAGAGGTGTAGTGTTAACATGACGACGTACAAAGCAAGAAAACAAAATATTTGTTCCTGAAACAAAGTCAGATTACAACCCCCAGCCAGACTTGGCTGAAGATTGGGAGAAAATGGGGCTACATAACCTATGAGAAGTATTTCTTAAGAAACTTTCCGTTGATTGGCATCATGAGCCTGTCGCCTTTTTGATCGATAAGGCGATAAGCTCCATTCGAATAGGCTGATTCTATTACTAAGGCCCCTTCCTATTTAGGGTTGAACTTCCCTTTGGTCTTGTGTGTCATCACCATGGGTTGTCTGACGGCTAGGACCAAATCGCCTTTATTAAAAATCTGTTCCTTAACCTTTTTATTATAGGCTTTAGAAATCCGGGCTTGATATAGCTCAATCTGCTACTGAGCTTGGAGTCGTTTGTCATCTAAGGCTTCAAGTTCTTGAAGGCGCCGTCGATATTTCTCTTCCTTTGTTATTTCGGTCATGATAACGACTCTCAGGGAAGGGATCTAAATTTCTAATGGTAGCACAACTTCACAGCCGTATACTAAAGAGAATGCGGTGGCTCTTGTAGGGGTCCTTACCATCGTGCAGTAGGCCCACAGACATTCGCTGAGTTTTTCGTCCCAATCACGTCAGCTCTTGGAAATGAATTTTTTGAGAAGCTTCATAATGATCTTGTTAAAAGCTTCTATGAGGCCAATTGCTGGCGGACAATAAGCCGTAGATGCAGTACTTTGGATTCTAAATTTATCACAAAATCTCTAAAATCCAAAGCAAACAAATTATGTCCCGTTGTCATGAACTATTCGTTTCGGGACTCCAAAACGGTAGATGATGTGATGTTTGATGAATTTAAACACATTCGAAGTCTTGAATTCTTTCAACATGATTGCCTCCACATATTTAGAGAAGTAATCGGTCACGGCCAAAATAAATCGATGTCCCTTGGAAGTTGGAGGAGAGATTGGTCCTACAATATCCATGCCCCACATCTCAAATGGCCAAGACACAGATGTGGGATGTAAGTTCCCTGGCGCTTGATAGATGAAGTCACCATGAACTTGATATGCGTGACAACATTTAGCGTAGTCAGCTGAGTCCAAAAACATTTTTGGCCAGTAATAGCCAATTCGTCAGAGACAATCTCCCAACTTAGCCCTAGGTTGATGTGTTCCACACGTCCCATCGTGAGCTTCCTTGAGAGCCTCTTTTGCTTCTTTTCTAGAAAGGCATCAAAGCAAAACTCCATTATGTGATTTGTGATACGAGATTTGGGAAACCGTGTCATAATAGAATCAGAGGGCCTTTTGTTTGGTCACGGCCGCTTCCTTAGAATTATCGGGAAAAATCCCATATAATACGTAATCGATATACGGGAATCGCCAATCCCTGGGTTCAAACTCCATTGAGGTTGTGCAGACTTCTCCTGTCATTGTTTTGTCTGAACGTTCTTCTAGAGGAAGCTTGGAATAATATAATTCACACCCAATGATAGGAATCGTTATTTCAACCCCTAGTGGTAATGCTAATGAGGTTGTCAACGAGGCTAAAGCATCTGCATAAGCATTCTGAGCTCGTGGAATATATCCAATGAAGAAACCTTCAAACTTCTTAGCTTGCTTTAGCGCCGCGAAGTAGTACGGGATCAGATCCTCGTTACGCACTTCGTATTCTCCTCGGACTTGATTTACGATGAGCTGAGAGTCACCGTAAGCCTCGAGATGTCGAATGTTAAGCTCTTCGGCAAATTGCATTCCTAATAGCAGAGCATTATACTTAGCTACATTGTTAGTGCAAGGCTCGATCAGGGAAAATCCTCTTGAGATCACATGACTGTTCGGAGAGATGAATACAACTCCTACTCTAACGAAAAATTGTTCCATGAGGATTTGCTCTGGATGCACCGTCAAAGAATAACTTCCATACCTGCGTAATTTCTTGAGTTATGCAAGCTTCAGCAACTTCATCGAGCAATTCTTTATACAACTTTGACGTTCCTGGCACCGGATGATCGGCTAGGAAATCTGCCAAAGCTTAACCTTTAACAGCCTTTTGGGGCATGAATTGCATGTCGTATTGCGATAGGAGGATTGCCCACTTCGTCAGCCAGCAATTCAGAGACAACGGTTTCGTCATCAAGACTCTCAAAGGATTTACCTTAGAGATGACACTGATTGTTTGTCCAACTAGGTATTGTTGCATCTTTTGGACCGCGAATACCAAAGCGAGATATTCTTTTTCGACCGGATTATACCGGTGTTCGGCTCCCATCATGGTCCTACTTAGGTAGTAGATTGCCTGCTCTTGCCCCTGGTCATTATTTTGGGCTAATAAAGCTCCAAGAGAGTGATCCATAGCTCTCACATATAACAAGAATGGTTTTCCTGATATCGGGGCCACAAGAACCGACGGTTGAGTGAGGTATCTCTTAATCTCCTCGAATGCCTTATGGCAGTCTCTATCCCAAATGAAGGATACCCCTTTCTTCATGAGCTTAGAGAAGGGTTGGCAGTATCCCAAGAGGTTAGATATGAATCTTCTCCTGTCATTGTTTTGTCTGAACGTTCTTCTAGAGGAAGCTTGGAATAATATAATTCACACCCAATGATAGGAATCGTTATTTCAACCCCTAGTGGTAATGCTAATGAGGTTGTCAACGAGGCTAAAGCATCTGCATAAGCATTCTGAGCTCGTGGAATATATCCAATGAAGAAACCTTCAAACTTCTTAGCTTGCTTTAGCGCCGCGAAGTAGTACGGGATCAGATCCTCGTTACGCACTTCGTATTCTCCTCGGACTTGATTTACGATGAGCTGAGAGTCACCGTAAGCCTCGAGATGTCGAATGTTAAGCTCTTCGGCAAATTGCATTCCTAATAGCAGAGCATTATACTTAGCTACATTGTTAGTGCAAGGCTCGATCAGGGAAAATCCTCTTGAGATCACATGACTGTTCGGAGAGATGAATACAACTCCTACTCTAACGAAAAATTGTTCCATGAGGATTTGCTCTGGATGCACCGTCAAAGAATAACTTCCATACCTGCGTAATTTCTTGAGTTATGCAAGCTTCAGCAACTTCATCGAGCAATTCTTTATACAACTTTGACGTTCCTGGCACCGGATGATCGGCTAGGAAATCTGCCAAAGCTTAACCTTTAACAGCCTTTTGGGGCATGAATTGCATGTCGTATTGCGATAGGAGGATTGCCCACTTCGTCAGCCAGCAATTCAGAGACAACGGTTTCGTCATCAAGACTCTCAAAGGATTTACCTTAGAGATGACACTGATTGTTTGTCCAACTAGGTATTGTTGCATCTTTTGGACCGCGAATACCAAAGCGAGATATTCTTTTTCGACCGGATTATACCGGTGTTCGGCTCCCATCATGGTCCTACTTAGGTAGTAGATTGCCTGCTCTTGCCCCTGGTCATTATTTTGGGCTAATAAAGCTCCAAGAGAGTGATCCATAGCTCTCACATATAACAAGAATGGTTTTCCTGATATCGGGGCCACAAGAACCGACGGTTGAGTGAGGTATCTCTTAATCTCCTCGAATGCCTTATGGCAGTCTCTATCCCAAATGAAGGATACCCCTTTCTTCATGAGCTTAGAGAAGGGTTGGCAGTATCCCAAGAGGTTAGATATGAATCTTGGGATGTAAGCCAATCTGCCTTGCAAACCTCTGAGTTCTTTGAGATTTTTCGGAGGTGACATGTCTTGGATAGCACGAACTTTCTCTGGATCAAGAGAAATTCCCTTGGATGTAACGATAAATCCTAGGAATTTTCCGCTCGATACCCCAAGAAACGATTTTGTCGGGTTCATCTTCAACTGATGTGTTCGTATGATGTCGAACATTGTCTTCAGGTCTGTAAGATGATCACCTTTGTGTTGACTTTTCACTGCTATGTTGTCAACGTAGCATTCAATATTCTTACGCAGATGTTCGTGAAAGATGGTGTTCATTGCACGTTGATAAGTGGCACCTGCATTTTTCAATCCAAAGGGCATTACTGTGTAGCAATACACCCCCAATGGTGTTCTAAAAGCACTATGCTTTTCGTCTTTAGGATACATCTTGATTTGATTGTATCCGGAAAATCCGTCCATGAAAGACATCCTTTCATATCCGTAGGTATTATCAATCATGACATTAGTGATGGGAAGCGAAAACTCATCCTTTGGGCAAGCTGCTTTGAGGTCACGAAAGTCGATGCATATCCGAACCTTATCGTTCTTCTTAGGAACTGAAATAATATTAGCTACCCAGTCCGGGTGTTGTTCCTCTCTAACAAATCCTGAATCAAGAAGTTTCTTGACTTCTGACTCAATTGCTTCCATGATCTCGGGATGAAACTGGCATTGCTGTTGTTTAATGGGTTTTGCATCCGGATCAATGCTGAGATGATGCATGGCTATTTTTTGGTCAAGGCCAGGCATGTCTTCATAATTCCAAACAAAGATATCTATATATTCTCGAACGAGAGATATAAGATCTTCTTTCTCAGATGGTGATAAGCTTTCACTTACGAAGATAGGTTTAGGGTCGGACTCATCTCCCATATTAACCTGGGTTACTTTATCTTCAGTAGGCGGCTCGCGTTGTTCGAAACGCATATCCCACAAGATGTTAAGGCGTTTGTGTTAGATATAGGTGCCCTGTAGGCAATTCTTGTATATTGTGACAGGACCTATATGTATATAACATCCTTGTTTAAAATGATAGTATGCTATTTTGGGTAGATTTATCTAATGTTCTAAAAATACAGATAATGTCCTTAGAATAAATACTAGACTATCAGACATTTCGAATAGTGATCGTAATGAAGAAATCTGATTAGTCGGTAACGTATATTCTAAAATGTTCCTAGTTGATGAAGTATTAAGATAGGACATCATCACTTTGGTTTAGACTAGTGTATGCTTTATTTCTCCTTTTGAAGGAGATGATTAATCTCTTAGATCATTGATGTGAGACATCAAGATATAGTATAGAGGTGACTCATTAGTGAATGAGTTGACTAAACGACTCGCCGAGAACATCTAGTTGGTAATATACTTAACTGTCAAATAGAAGTTCTCAAGTGATATAGTACATAGTAGTCTCTTGACCTGAGGCATGAGTGTAATATCTTATATGTCAGTAAAGATGTATTTAGACTTTTACCTAACCACAATTCTTATTGAATTATGCATAACGGTTCTTGTTGGGTACATCCCAAGACATAAGTAGATATTGAGATACCAATAAGGGATTCGTCTCTCCCAATATAGGGGTTGATGTCATAAGATTGTTTGATATAACTATAGCCTGAAAATCCTTGGCCAAGGTGAATAAGATAAACTGAGTGTCAGTTTGATCTTATAGGTTATGAGTTTAATATCAATAAACACTAATCAAGCTATTAGGGTTTGAGAGTTTGCCATACCCTATGCTCAATAGTTTGACATGGTTTGATGAAGAGACCAGACTGTAATTATTATAATTGAGTGGTCCTGATAAAATTGGATAAGCATCTTGCAGACCTTTATCACAACTTATACCCGGATGGTCTTCATGTGTAGCTAGCACCTCTGTTGTACTTCTGGATATGATCCACTACCGAGTTTTTTAAGTTGGGCCCTAAAGTCACACCAAGCGTGTACTTGAATCCTATGAAACACAATTTATGGAGTGATGCGTATGATTGATACGCATATATGATTTTTTTCCGGATACACATAAACAGTTATGTATATCGGTAAAATTAGAATGCTATGTGCTTAGGAAATGAATTCCAGTATTTTTCCCATAAAGTTAACTTTTTGGTCAATAGTTGACTTTTTGGTCAACATTTGACTTTTGGCCAACTCTTGATTTATTTGGTCATATAGTGACTAATTAGTTAAAGATTGGAATAATACTATATACCGTATTTATAAAATACTATATTAGTAATAATAATTTGGTATTCTCATTTATGAAATACACATACCATGTATAATGAGTCATGAGATGAGTCACTTAGTGGTATGGTTTGAGCACATGGTTTATTAGCACATGGTTTTGAAATGTAATGATTCATAAGATGATTCATTGCGTGACTCACTAGATTAATCATTGATATTTGATGATTCATTGCATGACTCATAGGATGAGTCATTCATGTCATGAACACATTTCACTCTATAAATATGAGCTCTCTCTCTCTCTCTCTCTCTCTCTCTCTATTCATGAAAGGCTAATGAAAATTAAATTTCCATAAGAGAAAGAAAGAGAGCTATACCTCTTACTAAACTTTAGCAATCTTTGAGTAAGAGGAAGTAGCAGGATTTTAAGAACCCCGGGATGGATATCTTGCATCATGTCTCAAGCAGCATCCAATAGCTTTTGGGTTTATTTGAAGAGTTGGAGATCCACTACGAGGAGCTTTCTGCATCAAAGAGAGCAAGCTAAAGGTTGTTCGATTCACTATCGAATCACGCTACAAAAGTATGACTTTCAAACCTTGTATGCTCAATTAATAATAAGGATCATGTTAGATTTAATTAGACGATCCATATGAATATTTCATGCTCTCTACATGCCTAGTATTTTTTTGTACATACATGTTTTCCGCTGTGTATTATGCATGTAGACATAGCACGATTTCCTTCATGGTATCAGAGCCATGGTTCCATCTAATTGAATCTTAACATGTACATCTAACTCATGGAGGACCTTGTTCTTGCTTCTAATTTCTAGTTTAGATGAAACTAGTTAATTAATTCAAGTTATTTTGTAAAATAATTAATTACAATTAGTGTAGTTGTATGTTAGAAGCTTGTTAGTCTTTTTTGAGTTTGGATAATCCTTATGCTATCTAGTTTCCAATATGTTGCATAACTAGATAGATGCATATTTCTTAATGTTGATTAAGTTATATGATTTATCATCTTGCGTGGATGTTATGTTTATGGATGGTAGTGGACAACTATTCTCTTGCATGTTTTGTATTGATGTAATAAAGTTAGAAATGTAATAATTATTTATGACCTCTTCCCTCCCCGAGCATGGGCTATGCCTATGGGTTTAGGCACTTGCTCACTGATCATGGGCTATGCCTACGGGTATAAGCCCTTGTTCGGGTGTTGGGGGGGGTATGATTGCTTAGTTTAGTTATTTTATTTATAGCTTTTACTTTACATTTAATGCAATATTATTACCCATCCTACGAGATGGTTTTTCCAATATAAATGGGGCTTGCACGTCCTATGTTTATATGATTGTAATAATACAGAGTTTGCAAGGGAGCAAGCACTGCAAGGAGTTGCATATGGCTTGCTAAAATGTAATTAGTGTAGTTGCATTTTATTTTCTTTAGTTGTTCACTACCATTCTATATAAGTTTTATATTACATATGTTGATATGTTGGTTGTGCCCCAAATTGTAGATGTCAATATAATTGAGTGCTATTTTTTTGCAAAGTTTATATCTCTATCTCACTAGAGAATAGTTTTTATTATAAAAACTTATTTTTTAAACTTTGTAAGACATGACAATAAGAGTTTATTAACCATAGATTGGTGAGATTGACATTAACATCGTGTTAGTGTGAAAAATAAATAAATCTCAAAAAGTTAAAAGAGATGTATTTAGAACCAACTTTTAGCTAGTGTCTAAGGAAAGTGATTATGAGGTATAGCTAATGGGGTGATACCCAACTTAAGATTAGGGGTGATGCCTAATCTTTCGCGTTATAGTCTTAAAGAGAAGTGGTTACTTAATTAAGGTCTGATAAATATTCTCGGTGAATAGCTCGGAACCCTCACACCAATCTTGCGCTTTCCTGGCTAGTTTAATTGTTGCAAGTATAAATATAGAGCATCTTTAAACTATATCAAATTCGATTACGGTAAAAGATTTGAGAAATCGTCCATAGCCCTCCATCATTTTAGTTAAATACTATTAAGCTTATAAATACTATGTTCGTTGGCATACGTCAAGGCATAACTATTCTATGGCTAAATAGTATTCATCTGTATATAAGATATAATGATAACTTAAGTTGGTTATGCAACTTTGTTGGCATACGTCAAGAGTTTGCATAAGTTAAATTTAAGCCAGTCAAGAAATGATGGGTACAAACTTGACTAGGATTTTATGATTTGTTGGCATACGTCAAGGTCATAAAAGACTAGGGGTAAAATCATATCAAGAATTACAAGAGTGTAAAAGAAAAAAGTTGTCTACCAATTATTGAATGTGTCAATTTGTTGACATACGCCAAGGTTGATGCATTCAATGATAATTGGATCTTGATCCCACTTGAAAACAATGAGTTGTTTTCCGATCACCTCTTATAAGATTTTGAGGGACTCAAAAAATTGTGGGAGGCATAACTTAGATAAAAATAAACCAAATCTATTTTATGTATTGAACATCTGCTAAAATACCTTTTCTCTCTCTTTTAGGCCATTATGTCTGGTTTAAAACTCATATTGGAACAGAACATGTTAATCGGTCCTAATTACAAAGACTGGTTGAGGAATGTTAAAATTGCCCTAACTTATGACAAAGTAGCATATGTGCTCACTGCGCCCGAACCTGTTCTAGGCCTAGAACCCACTATAGTGGAAACTAAAATCCGCAATACATGGGATAAAGACTGTTCACTTGCTCAATGCCTCACCATTGCCTCTATGGATTTGGTCCATAAGAGGCAACATGAGAATATGGATATCAGATCCATATTTTGTAATACAAAAGAATTGTATGGCGAGCAACCGTGACAAATGAAGTATGCGGCGTCTAGGAATCTGTTCCAGACAAAAATGAATTTGGTATCTTCTGTTGGGGATCATGTCCTCAAAATAATCGCCTATGTCAATGAGCTTGAACTTTTGAACGTAGGCCTAGATGCAGATAGATATACAGATATCATTCTGCAGTCCTTGACACCAGCATACTCCCGATTCATATTACAGTTTTTGATGATGGATCTGGAGCCCACTCTTCCTGCCTTGCTTAATTTGTTAAGACAGAAAGAATGTTCTTTGAAAAAGGGATAAACACCAGCCTTGGCTATAGGGCAATCTTCTTCCTCTTCTGGCAAATTGGTTGCTAAGAAAAAAGGAATGAAGAAAACTACTAAACCAAGAAAAGGTGTTAAGAAGGCTGTCAAGATGGATAAAGGAAATGCAAAAATGATGACAGCAGAATGCTTCCATTGTCATAAGTCAGGACATTAGAAAAGGAACTGCCCATAATACCTAGCCTCACTCACCAAGAATAAGCAAATTGTTGCTTCATCTACAGGTGTGTTTGTTACTCAGAATTATTTTTTTTATAAATCATACATCTTGGGTATTAGATACCGGATCAGGATCTCACATCTGTAATTTGTTACAGGGACTTAAAAGTTATAGAAAACTTGGAGCTGGAGAGATGACCATGCAAGTTGGTAATGGTGCAATAGTTGTAGCACTTACAATAGGGGATTTTCATCTAGCTTTACCAAAGGAAACATTTTGATTTTAAATAGCTGCTATTTTGTACCAACTATGATGTGTAATATAATATCCATATCTTTATTAGATAAAGATGGATATGTATTTAAGTTGGAGAATAATGTTATGAATATCATATTTAATCAAAAGTTGATTGCTTATGGAATATTGTGCAATGACATCTATATTCTTAATCAAAACACAATTCAGAACACTCATCACACTAATAAAAGAAAGCACTCAGTTATGAATGACGCTTTCTTATGGCATTGCAGACTTGGTCACATTAATAAAGAAAGACTTGGCGAGCTTCTTAAGCATGGATATTTAGATCCATTTGACTTTGAGTCTTATGAGACTTGCAAGTCATGTCTTAAAGATAAAATGACCAAGAATCCATTTACAGGAACTGGAGTAAGAGTTATAGAACTCTTAGGACTGATACATAGTGATGTATGTAGTCCTATGTCTACAATATCCAGATGTGGCTACTCCTACTTTATTACTTTTACTGATGATTTTTCAAGGTTTGGACATGTGTTTTTGATGAAAGACAAATCTAAAGCACTTGAGAAATTTATCAAGTACAAAAATAAAGTAGAGAACCAAACGGGCAAGAAAGTTAAAATTCTTCTATCGGATCGAGGACGTGAATACTTGAGCTCGGAATTCTTAGATATTTTAAAAGAGAATGAGATTCTCTCTCAGGTTACTCCAACATTTACACCACAGCTTAACGACGTGTCTGAAAGAAAGAATCGTACCCTATTAGATATGGTATGTTCCATGATGAGTAACAATGAGTTATCTTTTTATTCTGGGGGTATGCATTGGAAACATCAACACACTTACTAAATAGGGTTCTAACTAAAGCAATGCCTAAACCTCCATATGAGATATGGAGTGAGAAGAACCACATCTTAATTATATTAAGATTTGGGGATGTCATGCTTATGTAAAGAAGCAAGATCCCAAAAAGTTAGAGGCATGCTCAGTATTATGCAAATTTGTAGGATATCCAAGGAATTCCATTGGATATCAATTCTACCACAATGATGAACAAAAGATAATTGTTTCTCGGCATGCCACCTTCTTAGAGAAGGAATTTCTTGAAAAAGAAATTAGTGGGAGCATAGTAGAACTAGAAAAAATTTCAGAGATACAAAATATTACTGATAAATTAGTGAAACCAGTAAATTCAGTTATACCAGAAGAACCTCAACCACTCCACAGATATCCAAGGTGATCTCATGCACCTAAGACACAATATAATTTTTCAGTTGAAGGTGGCATGTTAGATCACGTCATAGATGATGACGAACCTTTAAGTTATCAGCAAGCCTCTTAGAGTAGGGACTCTGTTGCTTGGCATGATGCAATGAAATCTGAAATAGACTCTATGTACACCAACAAAGTATGGATATTAGACAATGCTCCTAAAGGGGTGATACCCATAGGATGCAAATGGTTGTTTAAGAAAAAATTGGGTGTAGATGGAAAAGTAGAGACTTTTAAAGCTAGACTGGTAGCTAAAGGTTTTCGTTAAAGACCTGGTTTGGACTACGATGAAACTTTTTCTCCAGTGGCTGTGCCCAAGTCTATTCAGATCCTACTTGCTATAGCTGCTCACTATGACTATGAGATCTGACAAATGGACGTCAAAACTGCATTTCTAAATGGTGATTTAGAAGAGTGCATATATATGACATAACCAGAGGGTTTTGTAGTCAGTGGGAGCAGTGGAAAAGCATGTAGATTGCTTAAATCCATTTATAGACTGAAGCAAGCATCGCGGATATGGAACATCTGTTTTGATGATGCTATCAAAGAGTTTGGTTTCATTAAAAATCCAGATGAACCATGTGTGTATAAAAGGATAATTGGGAGTATTATATCATTTCTTATTTTATATGTAGACGATATACTCTTAATCGCTAATGACATACCATCATTACAAGCGGTTAAAATTTGGCTATTAAAAAGATTCTCCATGAAAGATTTAGGTGAAGCATCTTGTGTACTGGGTATTCAGATCTATAGAGATAGATCTAAAAGGATGTTAGGATTATCGCAATCTAGATACATTGGTAAAGTGCTAAAACGGTTTAGCATGGAAAATTCCAAGAAAGGTTTTGTACCTGCATCTCCTGGAATCTCCCTCTCTAAAAAGATGTCTCCCCAGACTGATGAAGAGAGGAAACGCATGAGTCTAATTCCTTATGCCTCGGCAGTAGGATCGATCATGTATGCTATGTTATGTACTAGACCAGATATCGCTTATTCACTCAGTTTGGTAAGTAGATACCAATCTAATCATGGAGAAGAGCACTGGAAAGCGGTCAAGAATATACTTAAGTACCTTAAAAGGACTAAGGAGTTATTTTTGATATACGGTAAAAGTGACCTTCGAAATGAGGCTTTTTCCGACTCAAGCTTTCAGAGCGATATCGATGATAGTAAGTCTGTATCAGGATATGTTTTCACCCTCAATAGAGGGGCTATCAGCTGGAATAGTTCCAAGCAGGATACAGTAGCAGACTCGACTATAGAAGCTGAATACATTGCAGCCAATGATATAGCTAAAGAAGTTATCTGGATGAGGAAGTTCCTTTTAGAGCTGGAAGTTATTCCCACCATTAAAGATCTAGTACCTTTATACTGTGATAATAATGTTGCAATAGCTCTGACAAAGGAACCCCGATCTCACCATAAGTCCAGACATATTCTGAGGAAGTATCACCTGATCAGGGAGATAGTTGATCGCCGGAAGATCAAGATTGAAAGAGTAGACACAAAAGATAATATAGCAGATCCATTCATAAAGGTAATTACTCGTTCACAATTTGAGAAACTTGTTGAGCTATTGGGTATTAGATACTATAATAATTGGCCTTAGTACAAGTGGGAATTTGTTAGATATAGGTGCCCTACAGGTAATTATTGTATATTGTAACAGGACCTATATGTATATAACATCCTTATTAAAAATGATAGTATGCTATTTTGGTCAGATTTATCTGATGTTCTAAAAATACAGATAATGTCCTTAGAATAAATACTAGACTATCAGACATTTCGGATAGTGATCGTAATGAAGAGATCTGATTAGTCGGTAACATATATTCTAAAATGTTCCTAGTTGATGAAGTGTTGAGATAGGACATCATCACTTTGGTTTAGACTGGTGTATGCTTTATTTTTCCTTTTGAAGGAGATGTGAGACATCAAGATATAGTATACAGGTGACTCATTAGTGAATGAGTTGACTGAACGACTCGCCGAGAACATCTAGTTGGTAATATACTTAACTGTCAAATAGAAGTTCTCAAGTGATATAGTACATAGTAGTCTCTTGACCTGAGGCATGAGTGCAATATCTTATATGTCAGTAAAGATGTATTTAGACTTTTACCTAACCATAGTCCTTATTGAATTGTGCATAATGGTTCTTTTTGGGTACATCCTGAGACATAAGTAGATATTAAGATACCAAGAAGGGATTCGGCTCTCCCAGTATAGGGGTTGATGTCATAAGATTGTTTGATATAACTATAGCCTGGAAATCCTTGGCCAAGGTGAATAAGATAAAATGAGTGTCAGTTTGATCTTATAGGTTATGAGTTTAATATTAATAAACACTAATCAAGCTATCAGGGTTTGACAGTTTGCCATACCCTAGGCTTAATAGTTTGACATAGTTTGACGAAGAGACCAGACTGTATGATATTATCATTGAGTGGTCCTGATAAAATTGGATAAGCATCTTGCAGACCTTTATCACAACTTATACTCGGGTGGTCTTCATGTGTAGCTAGCACCTCTGTTGTATTTATGGATATGATCCACTACCGAGTTTTTTAAGTTGGGCCCTAGAGTCACACCAAGCGCGTACTTGAATCCTATGAAACACAATTTATGGAGTGATGCGTATGATTGATACGCATATATGATTTCTTCCGGATACACATAAACGGTTATGTATATCGGTAAAATCGGAATGCTATGTGCTTAGGAAATGAATTCCAGTATTTTTCCCATAAAGTTAACTTTTAGTCAACTAGTTGACTTTTTGGTCAACAGTTGACTTTTGGTCAACTCTTGATTTATTTGGTCATATAGTGACTAAT
The DNA here is from genome assembly GCF_001876935.1 of Asparagus officinalis. Lineage (NCBI taxonomy): Eukaryota > Viridiplantae > Streptophyta > Magnoliopsida > Asparagales > Asparagaceae > Asparagus > Asparagus officinalis. The sequence continues at coordinate 94,175,057 of NC_033800.1, forward strand.
TAGTTAAAGATTGGAATAATACTATATACCGTATTTATGAAATACTGTATTAGTGATAATAATTTGGTATTCTCATTTATGAAATACACATACCATGTATAATGAGTCATGAGATGAGTCACTTAGTGGTATGGTTTGAGCACATGGTTTATTAGCACATGGTTTTGAAATGTAATGATTCATAAGATGATTCATTGCATGACTCACTTGATTAATCATTAATTTTTGATGATTCATTGCATGACTCATAGGATGAGTCATTCATATCATGAACACATTTCACTCTATAAATATGAGCTCTTTTTCTTATGGAAAGGTTAATGAAAAATTGGCTAAGTGTTTTTTCCATAAGAGAATAAAAGAGAGCTCTCCTCTTACTAAACTTTAGCAATCTTTGAGCAAGAGGAAGTAGTAGGATTTTAAGAACCCCGGGGTGGATATCTTGCCTTGTGTCTTAAGAAGACTCCCATTTTATCAAGCTCACTTGAAGACTTGGAGATCCACTACAAGGAGATTTTCTACTACAAGGAGCAAGAGCTAGGGGTTATTCGATCTTCCATCGAATCACGCTACGAAAGTATGACTTTCTAACTCTTGTATGCTCACTTAATAATAAGGATCATGTTAGATTTAATTAGACGATCCATATGAATATTTCATGCTCTCTACATGCTTAGTATTTTTGTACATACATGTCTTCCGCTGTGTATTATGCATGTAGACATAGCACGATTTCCTTCATGGTATCAGAGCTATGGTTCTATCTAATTGAATCTTAACATGTACATCTAACTCATGGAGGACCTTGGGTGGTCTTCATGTGTAGCTAGCACCTCTGTTGTACTTATGGATATGATCCACTACCGAGTTTTTTAAGTTGGGCCCTAGAGTCACACCAAGCGCGTACTTGAATTCTATAAAACACAATTTATGGAGTGATGTGTATGATTGATACGCATATATGATTTTTTCCGGATACACATAAACGATTATGTATATCGGTAAAATCAGAATGCTATGTGCTTAGGAAATAAATTCCAGTATTTTTCCTATAAAGTTAACTTTTTGGTTAACAGTTGACTTTTTGGTCAACCGTTGACTTTTGGTCAACTCTTGATTTATTTGGTCATATAGTGACTAATTAGTTAAAGATTGGAATAATACTATATACCGTATTTATGAAATACTGTATTAGTGATAATAACATATATAATGAGTCATGAGATGAGTCATTTAGTGGTATGGTTTGAGCACATGGTTTATTAGCATATGGTTTTGAAATGTAATGATTCATAAGATGATTTATTGCATGACTCACTAGATTAATCATTGATATTTGATGATTCATTACATGACTCATAGGATGAGTCATTCATGTCATGAACACATTTCACTCTATAAATATGAGCTCTCTCTCTCTCTCTCTCTTCATGAAAGGCTAATGAAAATTAAATTTTCATAAGAGAAAGAAAGAGAGCTATACCTCTTACTAAACTTTAGCAATCTTTGAGTAAGAGGAAGTAGTAGGATTTTAAGAACCCCCGGGTGGATATCTTGCCTCGTGTCTCAAGCAACATCCAATAGCTTTCGGGTTTACTTGAAGAGTTGGAGATCCACTACGAGGAGCTTTCTACATCCAAGAGAGCAAGCTAAAGGTTGTTCGATTCACTATCGAATCGCGCTACAAAAGTATGACTTTCAAACCTTGTATGTTCACTTAATAATAAGGATCATGTTAGATTTAATTGGACGATCCATATGAATATTTTATGCTTTCTACATGCTTAGTATTTTTTGTACATACATGTCTTCCGCTGTGTATTATGCATGTAGACATAGCACGATCGTCTAGCATAGGGCAAGCTCGAGAGGTGTTCATGGCCAACACCGAGCAGATAGCCAAAATCATTGAAGTGGACCTAACTAAGCAGAAGGAAATCTTCAAGTTCGAAATGGAAATGGCTATGCAAGAAATGAGACAAATGCACGATAGATATTAACTAACAAGATAATAAATTCAAACATGAATCATCTTCTCACATTTGATTGTTGTTGACCATAATTAAAAAAAAAAGATTTTTTTTTAATCATCCTTTTTAGTCGCTTTTAATTTCTAGGGTTGCATTTCATATAGTGTAGGAATTCACCAAAGTGATCTGGGGTGCCTCGGCATGGCCGAGACACCCATGAGGTGTCTCGGCAATGCCGAGACACCCTTGGGGGTGTCTCGGCAAGGCCGAGACACCCCTAGGGGTGTTTCTCCCCTAGCGGTCCCCCCCTCTCTTTCTTGTCCTCTTCTTGTTTAGTATTTTTTGTACATACATGTCTTCCGCTGTGTATTATGCATGTAGACATAGCACGATTTCCTTCAGTTTGATCCAAGGGTCATTAGTCGATTCAATCAACTCTTCATCACACCCTACATCTTCATCTAGGTGACTGGTTGAAACCATGTTCACAGTCAAATTTTTAAAGAAAGATCCGACGCTGACATCGGATTCCCATGATGATGTTCCAGATGAATGATCCTGACACAGACAGTTACCGGTTTCATTTTCTGAAAGAGAGGGGGTCGTGACGTAACCCACACCTCTTCTAGTTTTCTGATAATAATCTGGAGGTTTTCCTTCGGGAGTGAGGGACATTCGAATCAACGTTCGCCTTCCTTTCCCGAAGTTTAAACCCTGTTTCTCATTAAAATTATATCTCATTCGCTTCATCAGATATATGTAATTGGGTTCGTGGTAATGGAATTGAGGAACTCCATTATCTTCTTCCAAACTCCTTTGTTTGGGTAATTCAGGTTTAACTTTACCAAAGTAGATCGGCTTCTGCCCTTTCCTTTTGGACGGTACATCAAAGAAGGCCTTCTGGGTGTCTTCTACTTCTTCATCTGAAGCAAAGGATGACTTAATCGGCAATGTTAGTGATGTCTCGGCGCATAATGTGTGCCATGGGCCGGTACCTGCATCAGTATCATTCTCTATTTGTTCATTTTTAGAGTATTCATTAGACAAGTACGCCAAAATAAAATCTTCATTAATGCACCACTCGCCCTCACTCGGTATATTATTATTGTTCTCAACCTGACCCATTACATTGAAGTTCAACTCCCATGGACAATATTCTTCAGGGTCTGGCTCGATGTCAGCTTCGTTACCACTATCAACATCTTCTTTCTCTTGTGATTCCGAGTAGAAGACAGAATCTGTGTGGAAGTTTTCCACCCCTCTGAAAGGTTTTAGTTAGGATTTTTTTTCTTTTTCTTTATCTTCTCATATAAAAAAAAACTAATTTTCTTTCTTTCCTTCCTTTAAAAAAAATTAATTTTCTTAAAAAGAAAAAAAAATTAATTTTCTTAAAAAAAAACTAATTTTCTTTCTTTCCTTAAAAAGAAAAAAAAAATTTGGTGTATGCAATTTTGGGTTCGGGATAATTTTCATCGCTTAATCCGAGTTAAACCAATCCAAGAAATGACAAATCAACCAGTTCTTCAGGATATGTGTTACCCCACCAGAAATACAATTCCAGTAGAAGACAGAATCTGTGTGGAAGTTTTCCACCCCTCTGAAAGGGTACTTTTCTGCAATTAGGGTTCTAACTTCTCCTTCATCATTAGCATACTTCATGACCTGATGTAGGGTAGATGGGATAATACAGTTTACATGAATCCATGATCGTCCCAACAATAAATTATAGGACGTGTCCGCATCTATTATGTAATAAGTCACCTTAGACTTGAGATCTCCGATTTGACACCTGCGCTTGATCTTCCCTAGGGGTCGAGTACTGTTGGCATTGAAACTAAAGATAGTGGTTTGGTTGGTGTTTAACTGATGCATGGGAATCCTTAAGACCTGCATGACCCTGTAAGGCATGATGCTGAGTGCTGAGCCCGACTCAACTTGAACACGGCTGATTTTTGAGGACCTAATGTACCATGTGTAGTACAAAGGCTTGTCATGCTTATGATTGACTTGCATGTCGTCCTGAGTAAATGATCTGCAGGGTAAACTTACTACTGCTTGTAGACACGGTATACAAGACTGGACTTCAGAAGCTTCAGGAATCAGAGTGACTTGTGTGATAAAGCTTTATGTGTTTGTTAAAGCTTCAACTGACCGGGTGCCAGGGTTGCCTCCTAGGTATGCTACAAGAACAATCCTCTCTTATTCTCAGTCGGTGAGAGGTTTGAGATGATCATCATTCTCATTAAGGGAGGGGCTAATCATATTGGATGGTTTAGCCTTGCCTCTCTTCTTTTTGGATGAGGTGCTCGTCCACTATTGGTCTTCAACCAGGTCGGGATGGACCCACATGATCTCCCTTTTAAGGACAGTGAGGGGTACCAACCCCCTGTCCTTCTGACTGTGTAAGTCAGTGTTTTTCATGTGTATTTCCCCTTTATGGATATGGATAACACCATCTGCAGCTGCTATTAGAGGAAAATTACCGAATTGGACCGCTATCAAATTGGTGGATACGGTCTTCTGCTTGGGCTTCAGTGTGAGCACGTTAGCATTCACCAGATTTTGTAAAATGTCTTTAAAGACATAGCATTTTCTGGTGGGATGTCCTAAAAACCTATGATAATGACAGTAATTGGGGTCATCTACCTTCCCTGCTTCATCTAGTTTTCTGATCTCAGGGAGCTGCAGTTTGTTGTTCTTCCAAAGCAGTTGGAACAAAGTGTCCACATGCTCCTCTTTAAACGAGTATTGCTTGGGCACTCTTTGTTGGTTCGGTGCTTTGCCTTGTTTAGGAGGTGGTGCACACGTGTTGGTGTCGACAGCCAAAGTCTCATTTCCCTTGGAGCACGGGGCATTGTTTTGATTGCGTTGCTGTTGTGGCTTGGGTTGAGTAGCTTCTTCAGCCTTGACCCGAGCAACAATTTCTTCGGCTTGTTCTCCTTACGAAACTAATTGTCTCTAGAAGCAACATTCCGCTACCCCCATCTGTGCAAGGAACTGGATCTGTAAATTGTGCCTGCAAGTTTCAACCAAAGTTGATTAGGTCATACCTGAGGGGCATCGTAATGCCATGCTACAGAATCTTTTCACATAAGTCTTGATGGATTCTCCCTTCCTTTGCTTGGTGGCAAGAAGGGTTGCGATAGACACTTTTGTATCATCTTCAAAAAACCTGGCTAAGAAGAGACTTTCTATATCTACCCATTTTTGAATAGATCCAGCAAGAAGTTTCATAAACCACTCGAAAGCAACGCCTTTAAGAGTGCTGATGAACAAACGAGTCAAGATAGCATCATTTGCCACCACGTCTCTAGTATGTGATTTGAAGTAGTAGATATGTTGATTTGGCGATCTTGTGCCGTCGAAAGGCTGCAGAGTTGGGGCCTTAAATTTTAGCCTTCTTGCTGAAAAAGGCCACAAACCTGAGTCTTCCCGGAGAACAACTTCAAAGGGAAAACAAAAAGTGTACGAACATTCAGATCGTGAGACTCACAATCTGGGATCCTCTTTCGAGGGTGAGAGGGAGATAGAAAAAGAGCTGCACCCTCAATCCACCAAGGTGGATGAACTGGAGGCTCGCCTGAGGATGTAGCTCTCTTTCCATCTCCTTTTCGTTTTCAGAAGAGGATTCCAGGTTGTGAGTTTCACGGTCTGAATTCTCGTGCACCTTCTGTTTTCCCTTTGGAATGGTCCTCCCAAAAGATTCAGGTTTTTGGCCTTTTTCTGCAAGGAGCTGGGCCAACATATCCTTTAGCTGAAGAAGGGTCTCTTGCTGTACTTAAAGCATGACCTGATGCTCGTCGACTCTCTTTGCTAAGTCATCGGGGCCTCCAGTCATGTAAACGGGAGTCGCTCGTGCCACGACAGAGCTTGAGGATTGAGATTCGGTGATTGCTGAATGCTCATCATCTGAAGTGATGCCCTTGGCTAACTTTTGATAGTTAACTGAGCGGATAGCTCCTGTCCGGGTTCGAGTGTGCCGATATATTCCTTCGAACTCATCACAAATTTCTCGGATAGTTGGGAAATGACTTCTTTCTGACTCATCTGAACTAGATGCTAAGGCTTTCCCTCTGCCTATCATATTAATAGTGACCTCGGGATGTTCATCTTCAGAAATCTTCTTCTTATGATGACGTTGTCGCTTGGCAGGCCTGGCGACATTTGTCAATTTGTCGAATATAGATTGCTGAGGTTCAGGTGCATAGCAGGGGCATTCTGAAAGAACTACAGAAATAAGCCGCTCACATTGACAAGAATGAGATACTTGCCGTGCCGGTCTCCCCTAGAGAGTAACTCCCATAAATCGGAAACCTGGGAGGAATCCCTCACCGAGCATGAGGACGGAGATAGAACCCCCTGCCCTTGAGTAGGTGAGATTGGTTCTTGTCGAGTATGGATTTTAAACCTATGTTGACCTTTTTGAACTTGGCGGACCATGTCGCGTTCTTGAGAAGAAACGCGAGGGTCATGTTTGGATTTGTAAATACTAGACCGAGGCCTACGTTTAGTTGATGAAACAGACCACTGAGGGTCGTGTTTTGGTTGGACGCATCCCTGAGGGTTGCATTTGATTGATGAAACAGACTCCTGAGGTTCATGTTTTGGTTGAACGCACTCCTGAGGGTTGTGTTTGGTTGGTGAAACAGACCCCTGAGGGTCATATTTCGCTTGAATGCACTCTTAAGATATGCATTTATCTTCGGTAGCGCTTTCCTGAGGGCTGCGTTTTGGATGAACAATGCGCCACTGAGGGTCGTGTTTCAGCTATATCATGCGAGGATCATAATTAGGTTCATTGCCACGAAGTGTGCGTACTGGAGTGGAAACGCAATGTTCAGACAGAGCCTTAAAAATGTGATCCTCACGTTGGGCAAGGGATCGACTTTCTCAAAGATGCGCCCGTCGTATGGATCTTCTCCATCTTCGAGCGGCATTCTTTTTGGCTTGTTTTAAAGCTTTGGCAGCAATGTCATCGGCGTTTATAGAGCTCGCCTCCTCCATAGGCCGTTTGTGACCCGTAACATGTTGTGCTGACCCGGACGTAGAACGTTCAACTCGTTGGATGAGTTCGGCAGAGACTAAGCCCACTCCTTTGGCGGAGGGGCAGTTCGATGAATCTTAGCCAAAGGAGAGGGCTTTCTTTGGCACTTTAGCAACAGTTTTGATCTCTTTGGAGACTTTGCGAATGTTGTGCCTAGCCTTAGGGCTAAGCGATCTAGAGGAGAGGGCTTCCTCATACTTGGCTTGATCGAACTCTACAACGAGAGTTTCCACAGTTGTTCTAGTGAGATGAACATCGGATTGCATTACCACTTCTTCGTTAGAGAAGCTAGTCCCTAGCGGAGTCGCTATCTTTTGTTTGGTGGAAAATTTATAGTAAATAAAATGAAAGAAATTTGATTTGTATTCTCTCGATCTTAATAACAATTTGAATTCCTATTACAAAAGAGAGGAGAACTGATCTGAATTCTCCCCTTTGTTTAAGTCTGGGTTCTTCACAGTCTTTTTTTTCCATAAGATATAACTAGCAATTCCCATTTATCTGGCCAGAATGGCCTAGACCATATGGGGGGTATTTTTAGCTTTCAGCTATTGGACTCTCGCCATCTAGGGTGCAATACTCCACTGCTTTGCCTAGCAGCACGACACTTGTATTGCTCTCACATGGTGGCGATGAAGTGCCTCCTTCGAATGCTCACGTCGAATTTGCTTTCCGTTGACGATCCACACATCTCAATTCACTGGAATAACTAACTTGTGTGGCAAGTTTAATTAAGAACTCTTAACGAGTTTGGTAACTCAGAGTGAGTTGAAAACTCTGTGAAAAGAGTTGCTAAAACCAAACAATCGGTTGATAACCAAATAGGTTTTCTGTTGCTGAAAGATCCTCCAAGACCCGATCTTTTAGCTACCAATAACTCTCTCTAGCTGATCTTGTAGATGATTTGATCTTCAAAATCTAGCCAAAAACTCCAATCCCCAAGAGAATTTGCCCTTAATCTCTAAGAATCCCTAGAAAATCACACCTCAAAATCCAACCCCTTACTCGGTTCAGTAAGGCGATTATTTATAGGGGGATAAGGGGTGTAACCAACCCCTAAATCTGCTCCTAATGGGGCATGATTTCCTCAGATCATGGGAAAAATGGTTCTGAAACCGTTCGACTCATGATTGAATGAGTCAAATGCCCAAGTTGGCCTTCAGGACTCTAACTCTATGTATTAGACTGGAGACGCAGAGTTAGGCACCTGCTGGATGTTAAAAAACACGAGGGCTGCCAGCATTTTGTTTGCTGAGGGTTGGAAACGCAAGGGTCACTTGCATCTCAAGAACTGAAATGCGAAGGTGAATTCCGCATTTAGAAGAGGCTAGTGACTTATAACCTCTTCAGTAGAGCGTTGTTAAGACCATTGTTGAGTGATCTTCGCCTTGGTTATTTTGGGGTGTGAGAGTCGTCAGATTGTAACTCTCACAGTTGATTATGAAGACTATTGAATCAGGGTTCTCATCAGTCATCATGGAGGTTGTCGAATTGTAACCTTTTCCCAATCTACGCGAAAATCCTCTGATTGCTGTTTTCATTTGTTGATGTGAAAGTCATCGGATTGTAACTTTCTTTGTCAAAATGTTGATCGAAGTTTGATAGGGATCAGCCATCTGTTATGATTTTTAGACAACCTACAGGAGCAAATCAAAAAGGAAATTCACAAACTTATTGAGTGCGGGTTCATCCATGAAGAAGAACATCCCAATTTGTTAGCCAACATCATGGTGGTGATAAAAAAGACCGGCAAGATCCGAATCTATATCAATTTCTAGGATCTCAATCTCACTTGCCCAAAAGACGAATTTACTCTCCTTATTATGGATGTCATGATTGAAAATATGTGTGGGTTTGAGTGGATGTCATTCATGGATGAGTTTTCTGAATACAATCAAATCAAAATGTATCCATACGATCAAAAGCACACAGCCTTTAGGATACCTATAGGGGTATTTTGTTATTTAGTAAATGTCCTTTGGTCTAAAAAATGCTGGAGCTATTTATCAACGTGCAATGAGGATGATCTTTCATGAATGTTGCACAAAGTAGTAGAGTGTTATGTTGATGACCTCTTAATCAAAAGTCATCACAAACAAGACCTCATCAGTGATTTGATAATGGTGTTCGAAATTTTGCAAAAACACTAACTCAAGATGAATCCAGCCAAATCCTTCCTGAGGGTATCATCAGGCAAATTTCTAGGATTTATTGTAACATCCAAAGGAATACATGTCGATCCTGAAAAAGTGAAAGCTATCTAAGAGATGCCACCTCCGAGATATCTTAAAGAACTTAGAGGTATACAAGGACAATTAGCCTATATCCGTAGGTTTATCACCAACTTATCGGGGAAATGTCAACCATTTTAAAGACTCATGAAGAAAGGTGTTTCATTCGTTGGAACTATACTTGCCAATAAGCTTTCAATGAGATCAAGGGATATCTCACAAAGCTGCCGGTTCTAGCCACACCAGTATTGGGTAAACCATTCCTGATCTATGTTAGGGCGATGGACCATTCTCTTAGAGCAGTCTCTCAGAAGAATGATAATGGTTACGAGTAAGCCATTTATTACCTTAGCTAGACTGTGATTAGTCTTTGCAATTCAGAAGATATGACACTACCTCACTGGCCAATCCATCCTTGTCATTTCAAGAGTTAATCCTCTATAAATACTCACGACAAAACCTGAGTCACTAAATTCTATGTTAGCAAAATGGATGATATTGCTCTCGCAGTACGATATGACATTCGTACCCCAGAAGGCAGTCAAAGGTTAAGTGATAGCCGACCTTTTGGTGGAACATCCCATCCCCGAGTCTTATAAACTCTATGAAGACATTCCGGATGAAGTCTTTGAGTCGAATACTACTTTAGACCATCATATATAGCAACTGTACTTCGATGGTGGGTTAAGATGCAACCACGAGTGAGAAATTATCACAGGAGTGGGTGTAGTGCTGATCAATCCCCATGGACATGTCCTTCCTTGGAATTATTTATTGATCGAGCCATGTTCCAATAACGTAGCCGAATATAATACCTATGTAACCGGCCTGCAACTTGCTCAAGATGTGGGTGTCAAATACCTGGAGGCCTATGGTGATTTCAAGTTGATTGTGAATCAGATCAAAGGAGATAAGAGGTCTGTCACAACAACCTCATACCCTACCACAAAGCAGCGACGAAGCTTGCTTAGTCCTTCAAAGGAGAAACATTAGCTATGTAGCTCGCCTTGAGATCACCAATGTGGATGCTTTGGCATCTCTTGCAGCCACACTTGCCTTGGCATCCAAATCTACTAGAAGCATCATAGTGGCCAGCCATCAACTATGTTTCCCAGAGCAAATTCTCAAATCTGACGAAGTGCATGTCATGCCAACTCATTTCGAAGACAATGATTGGTGGTTCTCGATCATCGACTACGTCTTGCACAGGATACTACCTGATACTCCGAAGTAATAAATCTCTATTCAAAGAAGAGCTTCACGCTTCTTCTATGATTCTGCTATGCAAACATTATTCCAACGATCTTTTAACAGTGTGTTGCTCTGATGCTTATCACCAAGTGAAGCTCGAGAATCATTAAAACTAGCCTACGATAGTGCATGTGGTGCTCATCATGCAGGTCCCAAACTTTAAGAATGACTTCATCGTCTACGTTACTACTGGCCGACAATGATAGCAGACGTGGTAGCATATGCTAAATGATGTCATATATTTTAAGTCCACACTGATTTCCTACATTAACCTCCGGAAGAGTTTCATCCGAGCATTGCCTCATGGCCATTCGAAGCATGGGCATGGACATCATCGGTTAAATCAGCCTGCCATCCACCAAAGGAGATCGATTCGTCTTAGCCATTACATATTACTTCTCCAAATATGCCAAAGCCATTCCCCTCAGAGAAGTCAAGACATTTCAAGTGATCAAATTTTTGAAACATCATGTGATCTATTGATTTGGAGTTCCTAGATGAATCATTCACGACAACAGTCCTAAGCTTCTAAAGAATTTCATCTCCTCCAACAAATGAGATTGGGATGAGAACTTTGGAGTCTTTATAGGCTTATTGAATAGTCCACATCCCTATTGGCTTGACGCCATTTTCCTTGGTCTACGAATGAGAAGTTGTGATCCCACTGGAAATTCAGGTACCATCACTCAGAATCACCATCATTGAGAAGATGATAATCAAAGAACATCATCAAATGCACCTTCAAGAACTAGAAGAGCTAGATGAGCTGAGACTTCAAGCTCAGGAAAGAATTAAGATCTACAATTCATTGATTTCTAGAGCATTCAACAGGAGAGTTAGAGAACGATCCTTTAAAGAAGGTGACTTGGTCTTAGCTATTCGTCGACCCCTGATCATGCACCCCAAATGCCATTGCCACTTTGGTAGGGTTTCTGGTGATCTGCCACCAGGTGCATATAGAGTCGAGCATGCTCTTGTTGGGCAAACTTGTAGGTGTCAAAACGATGAGGAAGGACACCCCACTATTTCTTCCATAATATAGGCGGTGGTAGATTGGTGTCGGTTACTCTAGAATCTAACAAGGATTGGAAGGAATGGTTTGTGTGGGTTTTTGATGTCGACGCCATCCTATCCTGCCCCACATGGCTAGAGATCAAGAAAGACGTGCTAAAGCCTTATATCCATTCTATCGAGGAGGGCAACAGCTCGAGAAGAACCGCTTCTATGCGGGATCATGAGAGATGAACAATCTCTTCGAGTTGTCCTCTCTTCGAGTGGCCGTCATATCCATGGTTCTCCTCACTGAGACGGACAAGGCGCGGGCAGCTCTCTTAGCCCTCCCTCTGATAAAGAACCCGCTGAAATATCTAGAGGGGGAGGACTCACCTTCGGCAAACCTAACTTTGATCATGAAACCCCGAAAGTGGCTGAGGGGTGAGCTAGCCCCCTAAGAGCTATCCAACTTGCAGCTTTCCCAGAGCAAATTCTCAAATCTGACGAAGTGCATGTCATGCCAACTCATTTCGAAGACAATGATTGGTGGTTCTCGATCATCGACTACGTCTTGCACAGGATACTACCTGATACTCCGAAGTAATAAATCTCTATTCAAAGAAGAGCTTCACGCTTCTTCTATGATTCTGCTATGCAAACATTATTCCAACGATCTTTTAACAGTGTGTTGCTCTGATGCTTATCACCAAGTGAAGCTCGAGAATCATTAAAACTAGCCTACGATAGTGCATGTGGTGCTCATCATGCAGGTCCCAAACTTTAAGAATGACTTCATCGTCTACGTTACTACTGGCCGACAATGATAGCAGACGTGGTAGCATATGCTAAATGATGTCATATATTTTAAGTCCACACTGATTTCCTACATTAACCTCCGGAAGAGTTTCATCCGAGCATTGCCTCATGGCCATTCGAAGCATGGGCATGGACATCATCGGTTAAATCAGCCTGCCATCCACCAAAGGAGATCGATTCGTCTTAGCCATTACATATTACTTCTCCAAATATGCCAAAGCCATTCCCCTCAGAGAAGTCAAGACATTTCAAGTGATCAAATTTTTGAAACATCATGTGATCTATTGATTTGGAGTTCCTAGATGAATCATTCACGAGCTCTTCAAATTCTGCAACAAGTTTAAAATTCAAGATGTGGCATTCACGCCATACAACCTAGCTACTAAAGGTCTAACCGAAGTTTTCAACAAAACCATCATTAAGCTTCTAAAGAATTTCATCTCCTCCAACAAATGAGATTGGGATGAGAACTTTGGAGTCTTTATAGGCTTATTGAATAGTCCACATCCCTATTGGCTTGACGCCATTTTCCTTGGTCTACGAATGAGAAGTTGTGATCCCACTGGAAATTCAGGTACCATCACTCAGAATCACCATCATTGAGAAGATGATAATCAAAGAACATCATCAAATGCACCTTCAAGAACTAGAAGAGCTAGATGAGCTGAGACTTCAAGCTCAGGAAAGAATTAAGATCTACAATTCATTGATTTCTAGAGCATTCAACAGGAGAGTTAGAGAACGATCCTTTAAAGAAGGTGACTTGGTCTTAGCTATTCGTCGACCCCTGATCATGCACCCCAAATGCCATTGCCACTTTGGTAGGGTTTCTGGTGATCTGCCACCAGGTGCATATAGAGTCGAGCATGCTCTTGTTGGGCAAACTTGTAGGTGTCAAAACGATGAGGAAGGACACCCCACTATTTCTTCCATAATATAGGCGGTGGTAGATTGGTGTCGGTTACTCTAGAATCTAACAAGGATTGGAAGGAATGGTTTGTGTGGGTTTTTGATGTCGACGCCATCCTATCCTGCCCCACATGGCTAGAGATCAAGAAAGACGTGCTAAAGCCTTATATCCATTCTATCGAGGAGGGCAACAGCTCGAGAAGAACCGCTTCTATGCGGGATCATGAGAGATGAACAATCTCTTCGAGTTGTCCTCTCTTCGAGTGGCCGTCATATCCATGGTTCTCCTCACTGAGACGGACAAGGCGCGGGCAGCTCTCTTAGCCCTCCCTCTGATAAAGAACCCGCTGAAATATCTAGAGGGGGAGGACTCACCTTCGGCAAACCTAACTTTGATCATGAAACCCCGAAAGTGGCTGAGGGGTGAGCTAGCCCCCTAAGAGCTATCCAACTTGCAGCTGAGGACGATGGAGATTGCTGCCAAGTTGGATGAACCTAGCACCTCCTCCTAAGCAGAGAAGTTGGAAAAGAAGAGGAGGAGAGTTATTAGGGGCTAAGGGCCCAGTGCGTTGGCCGAGCAACGTTGAGTCAACTCGGCAGTGAAGTTGAAGGATTCTGTGATGGGTCCCAAGGAGGGCCAGTAGCATGGTGCCCTTACTCTCTAGCCATCAGAGGTCATTGTCCTTGATGTGGCCTCTTTCTACAAGACAACTGGGTGGTGATCAAGGCACTGAAGCACCTGGCGACGATCAAGGCACTGAGCAAGCTGCCGCTGAAGCATAAGATAGGGAATCAGTAATTCTGACTCCCTTACCCGAGGCCGCCCACTGACCAGGTAAAGAGCTTGCAGAGGCATCGGGTGTTGTGGGAGTGGAGGTGGCTCTACTCCAGTCAGTAGGGGAGCAACCGAGGACTGATGCCTCCTTAGGGCTGGAGGGGCTTTCGCTGGCCGTTTCGCCATTGTATCTCTGAGGCCGACTCCTAAAGGTAGGCCAAGCTCAGAGACATGTTGATTGGCGAGCTGGGGGGAGCCTCCACCCATCGAAAGAAGCTTTTAGAGGATGGTGAGTTCGTCCCCACAAGGCCTCTCAATAGGGAGAACTCTATACTCATATTGAGGATGGCTAAAGTTCGAGCCTTAGAGCAGTTTTGGCTCCCATGGTATGTAGAGATCTTGCAGGAGATGCCCAGCACCGACCTGCATTTGTCCCTTAAGGGCTATCTTCTGTGGGGTGCCATGCTTGAGCAGGAGCTCTTCACTCGGCTTTCTTTCACGTAGAGGGTCCCTGCCAAATTTGAGAAGGCTACGGTAGCCGAGAGGGTGGCTAGG
>NC_033800.1:94189610-94254229 GCF_001876935.1 Asparagus officinalis
GCGGTTGTAGAGAAAAAAGTTAATGCTTTAGAGGCCGAATACGCAACTAAGAGTTAGAGTGAGGGCAAACTGCGTTAGGAGCTGGAGATGAGGGACAACATGATCAAGGAACTGCAGGGACATCGTTCCAAGCCATTCGCCACCATCACCAAGCTAAAGGAAGAGGTTAAAGCTGAGAAGCAGGCCCAACTTGATGCGCAAGAAAGCGCTCGGTCGAACCACTTGGACTCTTAAAACCTAAGGCTAGATCATGAGGAGGAAAGGAAAGCTCATCACATGACTCAGGCAACCATCCAGGCCTTGAAGGGTCAACTCATCTTCTTGGTTTCCAAGACCCACAGGTCGAAAATCATGGAGGGGTACTGCCAGGGACCCTTGGGCAAAATTGAAGTGTCGTTGGCCTGCAAGGCAGGCTTCGACTATCTCATGACCTTGCTTCGTCTGTAGTCTTGACCTTCTCCTAATTCCCACTACCCTCCTCGTGTCAGTAACTGCCTTGATATTCTAAAAGAGTTAGAGATGGAGGGGGATAACGGTGGAGGGGGATGATAGCGACGTCAAAGAGGAGTTTGAGGAGGACCAAGAAGAGGCTGCCCATCCTACTCAGTAGGCCCTAGAAGTCATCCCTCCTACCGCTTTGTAGGCCCTAGATCCTGAGATGAGTGCCTCTCTCCCTAGTCCCACCCTCCTACCCCAGCAGAGGCGCTTGAGGACTTGTATCTCTCTTTTTTATGTGTGTAAATGATGATGTAAATATCCTGGAATATTTATGATGCAGAACATGTTTAATAAAAACAAGTTCTCCATTCTTAATATTAGTTTCCTATTTTATAAAATTATTTTCTAAGTTTCCTAATTTCATGTTTCCTATTCTAAGTTTTCTAATTTCATTTCCTATTCTTAGTACGTTTCCTATTCTTTGAATTATGTATTCTATTTAAGGCTTTGAGTTATATCTAGGAAAAATAATCTGAATAATATTTTGGAAGAAAAGTTATCATTAGTTTTTTATCAATTTGGATTCTTGATTGTTTTTTTGAAACACCTATTCCGCTACACCAAACTAGTATCAGAGCCTAAATTTTCACCTGGACCTATTGATTGAGGATGCTTCTAGTGGGAAACAACCCACTGACGACGAATGGCAACTCGAAAGAGTCAAACAATGACTTGATGGCTTTGCTGAAACACTTCGCAATCTGACGTAGATGATGGCTGCATTGACTACCGAAGTGAGGCATGAAAGAAGGGAGAGTCTACCAGATCGAGTAGGGCGGCCGGGGAATGATAACCTCGGTGGCGAAGGCGGCAAAGTGATTGGTGATCGGCAGAACCTCGAGCGAGAAAATCTAGATGTGTGGAATCCTAGGATCTAGAATCTCGACAACCCAGACTTGGGTAACCCACGTTAGCCCTTTGAGGGGTGCGGTTGACCCCCGGTAACCCTAAATTAGAGCCGATCTGTGTGGTGGTAATAGATTCCGGCAAGTGGCTGTGAGAGACTTTGGTGAGCAAGATGAGATTTCCCTCCTTTTCGAGGTGGAGTTGCTTTTCATCAACCACAGTGGAGGAATCCTCCTTGTTGGCAGCAACGGGAGTTAGATTATTCATTCGGGGAAGAAGATGGTTTCCAATTTGACCATCGGGCTATGAATCGGGGTCAAAATAGCCAACAATTTAAGATGAAGATGGACTTGCAGTGCTTTGATGGGAACTTACACATTAAAGATTTTCTCGATTGGATTCATAACGTCAAGAATTTTTGGATTATTTAGAGATTCTGAAAGACCAACAAGTGAAACTTGTGGCCTACAAGTTGAAAGGTGGAGCTTTTGCTTGGTGGGAACATCTTCAATATAACCATCAATGACAAGGAAAACAACGTGTTCATACTTGACCTAAGATGAAGAGGTTACTTCAACAATATTTTCTTCCCCCGATTATGAACAATTCCTATACCAACAATACCAAAATTGTTG
The DNA here is from genome assembly GCF_001876935.1 of Asparagus officinalis. Lineage (NCBI taxonomy): Eukaryota > Viridiplantae > Streptophyta > Magnoliopsida > Asparagales > Asparagaceae > Asparagus > Asparagus officinalis. The sequence goes on from NC_033800.1 coordinate 94,191,590, forward strand.
TCAGACCAATCGCATGGTGAATGAGTACATAGAGGAATTTTATCGATTAAATGCTAGAGTCAATTTGTCAGAAGCGGAAGATCAATTAATTGCTCGTTATATTAGAGGTTTAAAGTTGACTATTCAAGACCGTTTGGCTCTTCAAGGAGTCTGGACTATGACCGATGCATTTAATTTGGTGATGAAAGTGGTAAATTAAATCAACAGGTCCACCGTGCGCACTTCGAGTAATTTTTGGTGACCAACTCAAGAAGCTTTTTCTACTCCAGGAGGGTCTACATCTTCGGGTAGCAATGAAAGCAACAACAAAGATGCCCCTTCTACTCAAGTTTGATGCAGAACCAAGGAATGACTTCAATCCCTATTGGACCTAATACTCAAGGTCAAAATTAGCAGCCACAACGAACCACTAATGACCTTTATGTGTGCCCTACTCTTGGAAAATGTTTCCGATGCACCAACTCGATCATCTTTCAAATAATTGCCCGAACAGATGAATGGTCAATTATGTGGAACAGGATGATGGTGATGAGGAGTATGTGCTTGAAGAAGATATTTATGAAGGAGCTGAGATTGAAGTGGGAGACGAAGGAGAAGAGGTAACTTGTATTGTTCAATGCCTTTTGCTAACCCCAAAGGTGCAAGATGATTCGCAACACCACAAGATATTTCGAACCTGATGCACTATTAGAAATAAAGTATGCAACGTGATTATTGACAGTGGTAGTATCGAGAATGTGGTCTCTAAGGCTTTGGTAAAGACACTCAATTTGAAAACTGAGAAGCATCCATCGGCTTACAAAATTGCATCGATTAAGAAGGGCCCTGAAGTTCAAGTTCTATAAGTTTGCAAGCTTCCTTTATCGATTGGCAAATATTACAAGTATGAGATTTTATGTGATGTAGTGGATATGGATGCTTGTCATGTGCTCTTAGGAAGACCATGGCACTACGATGTGGATGCTACTTATAAGGGTCGTGATAATACTTTTGTCTTTTGGTGGTTTGATAAGAAGATTGTTTTGATGCCACAATCTCACCCATTTGACAATAATTCAACTATTAAGGAAGACAAGCCGGTGTTCACCAATATAATGGGTTCAACCTTCTTTGTTGAAATCAAAGAACTAGGTTTTGTGATAGCATTGATGGTTAAAGGCCAATCTGAGACTATTGTTGAAATACCTCCTCTAGCACAAAAGGTACTATCTGATTTTCCTGATTTACCTCCTACTGAATTGCCTAATGAGTTGCCTCCCATGAGAAACATTCAACATCATATTGATCTAGTACCTGGAGCAAGCTTACCTAATTTGCCACATTATCGCATGAGCCTAACTGAATTTGAGGAATTGCAAAGGAAAGTTAATGAGTTGCTTGATAAGGTTTGATTAGGGAGAGTATGAGTCCTTGTGTAGTCCCTGCCCTGCTTACACCGAAGAAAGATGGAAGTTGGAGGATGTGCATTGACAGCCGGGCCATCAATAAAATTACTACCAAGTACTGATTTCCTATTCCACGACTTAATGATATGATTGATAGATTGGAGGGAGCTGTGGTGTTCACTAAACTTGATTTGCACAGTGGCTACCATCAAATCAATATTCAAGCTAGAGATGAGTGGAAGACAACCTTTAAGACTAAGGATGACATCTATGAATGATTGGTGATGCCGTTTGGGTTATCTAATGCACCTAGTACTTTCATGCATTTTATGAATCATGTTTTTTGTCCATTCATTGGGAAATTTACGGTCGTTTATTTTGATGATATCCTTATTTATAGCTGAGATGAGGAGGAACATTTGACACATCTCAGGGAGGTTCTTCTAGTGCTACAAGCTCATAAACTGTATATCAATCTTAAAAAGTGCACTTTCATGGCTAACTAGCTTCTATTTCTTGGCTTTATAGTAGGAAGAGATGGAATTCAAGTTGATGAGGCCAAGGTGAAGGCAATTCGAGAATGGCTAACTCCGCGAACTGTGCGTTAAGTACAAAGCTTCCATGGTTTAGCTACTTTTTATAGGCGTTTTATTCGAGATTTTAGTACTATCATGACACCCATTACCGATTGCTTAAAAAAAGGGTAGTTTCAATGGGGAAGGATGCATGAAAGGAGTTTTGAGGTAATCGAAGAGAAGTTGTGTTCTCCTCTTGTGCTGGTGCTTCCTAGTTTTGAGAAGGTGTTTGAGGTTGAATGTGATGCATCAGTTCTAGGAATTGGCACAGTTCTAACACAAGAAGGGCGCCCAGTGGAGTTTTTTAGTGAGAAGGTTGTAGAGCCTCGACAAAAGTGGACTACTTACAAGCTAAAATTTCATGCAGCTATTCGACCTTTAAAATAGTAGGAGCACTATTTGATTCAACGGGAGTTTGTACTGTTTATAGATCATCAAGCTTTAAAGTATATCAACTCAAAAAAAAAAAACGACTAATCAAATGCATGCTTGATGGATAACTTTTTTTTACAGAAGTTCAACTATGTTATCAAGTGTAATGACCGTAAATTTCTAATACTGGTTTAAATAATTTTCTGATATTTAAATATTAAATATTATTTTTCTAAAAGAGTATTTGTAATTTTCCCCATTTCTCTAGAATTTTCTACGATTTAAAAATACGGTATTATATTATTTTAATAGTTTTGCTAATTATAAATTTAATTGTTTCGGTAAAAATTTTAAATTAATAGTTAATTATTCATTATTGTTATTGTTACTATTATTTGATCATAAATTTTTAATATTTATTTGAATAAAAATTCTGATATTTTAAATTATTTAAAAGGGGGTATTTTTCCCTGTGTTTTTCCTCTCATCGGTATTTAACTCTGTATCCCTCTCCCCCCTAAAACTCTCCCTAATTCACGCAAATCTCCCCACCTCGTGTTTCCCCCAACTCTCAACCCATATCCTCCTAACCACCCTATCACATACTCTCTCTCTCTCTCTCTCATTAAACCCTCAGATCTCACTCACTCTCACTCAATCTATCTTTCTCTCTCTCTCTCACTCAACCCACATCACTCCACGCGTCTCTCTCTCTCCTCTCTCTCTCTCTCTCTCTCTCTCTCTCTTCTCTCTCTCTCCTCTCTCTCTCTCTCATTCTCATCTCACTCCAGCCCCTCCACTCCACCCCCCGACCAGCTCGCCGACCCGACTCCGCTTCACACCGTCGACAGCTCCTCAGCCAACCAGCCGACGCGCTCGCGTCGTCACGCCGTTGCATCAACAAGCTCGAGCTCGACCCCCCACCACCACCAAGCTTCGCCAAGCTCCGGACAGCTCTACTACGCTGAGTTCGCGCCGCGAGCTCCGCTCCACGAAGTCCGCCTCTACGAGCTTCCGCTCCAACGGGCCAGCTTCTCGTCGCCGCGCTGCCCGAAACCAACACCGCCCGCCCTATCCGCACTCCCCTGTCCTCATCCTCCCTCAGCCAAGCCACTGCCGCCTAAGCTCACCAGCCAGAACTCCCAGCGCGCCCGCCTCAGCCCACCTCCCCGTGCCCCGTCGCCAAGCCAGCACCCAAAGCCTCCAGTCCCATCAGCCGCCACGAACAACGCCGACAGCCCAAACCTCCACCCTCAACTCCGTCTCCTCACTTTCAGCCCGCTCGACGGACCTGAACCCCAGGCCGAGCACCGCCGAGCTCCTCCCCGGCAGCTCCGAACAGCGAATACGAGCCCGAATCAGTGAGCTTCGTTGTGAAAAACTGCAGTTCGGAGCTGACTTCGCGCGTGTTTTCTGGCCAACTCCGACCTCCGTTCCCGTCGATTCCTTCATTGGCGCGTAGCCCTTCGTGTTGTCTATAATACGGTATATTCCTTTCACTTGGGCTCCCTATCTACACCTCGTTATACTCGTTTGAATATCGCACGTCGCATTAACACTCTAATTGTAATTTTAGCCGTCGATTCCGTGAAACCCGTTGTAACGCTGTGCAACCACCCCGACGGTCCCTACTACGGTCCACGATATACCCAAGGCAAGACCCCTCTTGCTCAAATCTGAATTTAGATCTATTTTAAATTATATGCATATATTTGACTGTATTGTGATTAGTTGTAGCATGTATTTTGTGATATAATTATCTGTGTGGGTTTGTTTGATGATTAATACTAAATAAAAATATGATAAATAGTATTTTTAGAACAATTATGGTAAATTAAAAGAATTTATTTTGGCAGTAGAATCATTTTTGGATAATTATATTAATTAAAAAGAATTTAATTTAGAACAAAATCATTTTAGGAAAATTGTAATAATTTAAAAGGAATTATCTTAGAAAAAGAATCATTTTAGAATAATTATAATAATTTTTAGAAATTATCTTGTGGAAGAAATCATTTTAGAATGATAAATATTTTTAAAAAGAAATTATTTGGGAAAATAGACTATTTTGAATTAATGAGGATTTATCTTATAAAACGATTATTTTGAATTTATGAATTTATTCTTTTAAAAGATTATTTTTAGAATTATTATAATAAGAAAATAACTTATTTTGGAAAAAGGGATTATTTTGAAATTAAATTAAAAGAATTTAAATTGTAAAAGAAATCATTTTGAAGTAAATAAATTTATTATTTCAGAATATTCTTTTAGAACAATTTTATGATTCAAATTCTTAATCTTGATTATCTGATATGGCATGATATTATTGTACATGATTTATTATGTCTTGTTGCGATAGAGAACCGTTGATAGTTATGACTTAGTGGCCTCGTGCGTTATGAGTAGACTTAGCGACATGTGTGAGTGTGTTGACTGAGTTTAGGTGGTGAATCCGAGTTTCAATGAGGTTTATGGTTGACTTAGAAAATACAAGAGAGTTGGGATGGGGAAGTCCATGTTCATGTGCGCCAGTGAATTCGTGTAGTCACTGGGGTTGGTTTGTTGGGCTAAAGTGAATTTGTGTAGTCACTTTAGTCAGTGAATTTGTGTAGTCACCCGAGTTCTGCTTGAGTTCGGACCAGGCCGAAATCGGATTAAGTGTAGTTCTCTGACCGATTCGTGTAGCGGTATTGGATGCACGTAGGGGATTTGTGAACAGTCAGTATCTGATGACAGGAGCGTTGACTCTGTATGAGATATGACCAGTGACCTGTTATAAGATGGCTAGTTACATGACCTTGTTTCTTGGCTAGGTATGATTTCTTGTGAGATGTAGGCTAGTTGTGTTTCTCTTCGTACATAGATCGGGATTAATATTTATTTATTTATAATTCGAGACATATGGTATATACATGAAGGTTTCCTTGTTTGGATTATTTCGCTCGACGTACTACGTCTCGAGTTGTAGATTTTTAAATATTAATTCCATCTAGTTGTATGACCTTGTGACTTGGATGATTATTTTGATCGCTAGCTGCATGATTTCGTTACCCGATTGATTTACGGATTCTTATGATTATCATGTTTTGGTAGTGGATTGCATGTTAATTTTGTTGGATTACCAGTTGTGCGTTCTTTTGTCGTTTCAGTTATCATATCGTTTTTCCGCTTGGGTTTTCGCTCGTTCTTTTCCTTTGTGGGGTCTTGCCGTGTGCTATGCACCCTGACATACACCTATTTTCTCTGGTGTACGTCAGACTTAGAGGAAGAACAAGTCCAGCTAGGAGATCGCCAGGAGCCAGAGGATTCTCAGCATGAGTGCATTGCAGACGTAGCAGAAGAAGAAGCCGAAGCTTAGTCATTACTTTCAGTTTGTTTTGTAGCACCTTCATTGTATAAGGGCATGTTGACCCGAATATTATGCCTGGGATGAATATTCATTGTGATATGTGTTATTTTATTCCGACTTTGTCTATTATATTCTTGCTGATTGTGATCGGGGACTGTGACTTCGCATTGTATTTATTTCTAGACGCTTAGCGTATTGGATTGAGAAGAAAAGAAAAAGAAAGGCATTGTATTTATTTCTAGACGCTTAGCGTATTGGATTGAGAAGAAAAGAAAAAGAAAGAAAAAATGATAGTGTATATTTTATTTCTAGACGCTTAGCGTATTGGATTGAGAAGAAAAGAAAAAGAAAGAAAAAATGATAGTGTATATTTTTTCTTAATCTAATACGTCGCGAGCTTGTTCACGCTCCGATTCCCCGGTATTTTAGGAAGCGGGGCGTGACATCAAGCATAGATCCGATCAATCTAACATGGTAGCAAATGCTTTAAGTTGGCAAGCCTCTTTACTAGCTACGATTGGTACAAAGGTGGTGGGTTTTGATTCTTTAAATAATACTTATGCTGGTGATGGCGACTTTGGCGATATATAGGTGAAAGGCAACAACAAGGAATTTATTATTGACTTCCTCATTTAGGTGGGTTCTTGTTTAGAGGTACACAACTCTATATTCCTCGATCTTCTTTGCGTGAATACTTGATTAAAGAATTACACGCTGTAGGATTAGGTGGACATGTTGGTCGGGACAACCAATTTTTTTGACCTCAATTGAAGAGAGATGCTGAATGTTTCATTCAGCGTTGTCCCGTATACCAAAAAGGCTAAAGGTCAAACTCAAAATACTAGCCTCGATACTCCTTTGCCTATTCCAGAGACAATTTGGCAAGATTTGACAATGGACTTTGCTCTTGGTCTTCCAAGAACTCAACGTGGAGCTAATTCTGTTTTTGTAATAGTTGATAGATTTTCTAAAATGGTTCACTTTCTTCCTTGTAAGAAAGCCCCCGATGCATCTTACGTGGCTCATTTGTTTTTTCACGAAGTTGTTCGTCTGCATGGTGTTCCTCGTTCCATAACTTTTGATAGGAATGTAAAATTCCTAAGTTATTTTTGGAGAACATTGTGGAAGCTATTTGACACTTCCTTGATCTATAGTAGTATGAGCCATCCACAGACAGATGGGCAAACGAAAGTGGCTAATCGTACTCTTGGCAACATGATTCAGGCTGTGTGTGGTGACAAACTGAAACAATAGGATGCTACCCTTCCGCAGATTGAGTTTGCTTTCAATAGTTTGCCTAACCATTCTACCAAAAAAACACCTTTTGAAGTTGTCTACACTAGTGCTCCGAAGCATACTATGGATTTGATTCATCTTCCTCCCTCTGCAGATGTTAATTATGATGCTCAGGAGTTTATGGAACGTGTTCAACGGATTCATAATAAAGTAAAGAAAAATCTCGAGGTGGCTAATTCTCAGAACAAATCCGCAATAGACAAACATAGGCAGTGGGAAGATTTTTAATGAGGGGGACTTGGTAATGGTGCATTTACGTAACATCGATTTTTAGTCGGCACCTACAATAAACTTAAGGACAAGAAAATTGGTCCTTTCCATATTCTCCAGAAGATTGGTAATAATGCTTACAAAGTTAATCTTTCAACTGAAATGAACATCTCCAACACCTTCAACGTTGTGGATATCTTTGAGTACTTTCCACTAGATGAGTTTTCTCTACAACAACGAAACTCGAGGACAAGTTTTCTTCAAGAGGAGGAGATTGATGTAGCACACGTTTAATAAAAACAAGTTCTCCATTCTTATTATTAGTTTCCTATTTTCTAGAATTATTTTCTAAGTTTCCTAATTTCATGTTTCCTATTCTAAGTTTCCTAATTTCATTTCCTATTCTTAGTACGTTTCCTATTCTTTGTATTATGTATTCTATTTAAGGCTTTGAGTTGTATCTAGGAAAAACAAACTGAATAATATTTTGGAAGAAAAATTCTCATTAGTTTTTTTATCAATTTGGGTTCTCAATTGTTTCTTGAAACACCTATTCCGCCGCACTAATTTAATAAAATTTTTTAGGCTTGTTGGCCATTCAACTATAATGTCTCACTTCTTGCTTTGGAGTTTTTGTGCAACGTTTTTGCCCTGTTATGATATCGTTTGAGATGAGTTGACTCTGTGTGCTAAAGCGATTTGGATGTGTGCCTTGGACTTAATGAGGGCGCCAAAGTCTTTTGGGGTTGGAGTCAACCAGTAGATTAGCATGCCTTAGTATTATGGTGCCAAGGGGTTTGGCTGAGTGCCTTGAACTTAATGAGGACGCCAAGGTCTTTTTGGGGTTGGAGTCGACCAAAAGATCTAAATGTCTTGGTCTTATGGTGCTATGGGCATTTTGTCGACGACAACGAGAGGTAAGAGTGCCTTGGTCTTATGGTGTTCAGGGCTTTGGTTGAGTGCCTTGGACTTAATGAGGGTGTTAAGGTCTTTTTAGGGTCGGAGTCGACCAAGAGATCTAAGTTCCTTGGTCTTATGGTGCCAAGGGATTTTTGTCGACGACGACTGAGAGGTAAGAGTGCATTGGTCTTATGGTGCCAAGGGCTTTGGTTGAGTTTCTAGGACTTAATGTGGGCGCCAAGGTCTTTTTGGGGTCAGAGTTGACCAAGAGATCTAAGTGCCTTGGTCTTATGGTACCAAGGGCTTTTTGTCGACGACGACCGAGAGGTAAGAGTGCCTTGGTCTTATGGTGCCAATGGCTTTGATTGAGTGCATTAGACTTAATGAGGGCGCCACGGTCTTTTTAGGACCGGAGTCGACCAATAGATCTAAGTGCCTTGGTCTTATGGTGCCAAGGGCTTTTTGTTGACAATGACCAAGAGGTAAGAGTGCCTTGGTCTTATGGTGCCAAGGGCTTTGGTTGAATACCTTGGACTTAACGAGGGCGCCAAGGTATTTTTGGTACCTGGAAAGACAAGATACTTCGAAGATACAACATAAAGGTTAACACTCAAAAATGATTTTTATGTTCATAAATGAAGTACATTTACAATTATTGATAATATTTCTTGATGTGCTCGACATTCGAAGGACGTTGTAAAATTCTCCATCGGAGCTTCTCAGCCAATATGTGCTTGGGCATAATTCTTCGAGGATAGTGTAAGGTCCCTCCCAGTTGGGAGACATTTTTCTACCCTTGGTGTCCATGTCGAATGCTACCTTTCGAAGGATGTGATCACCGACATTGAACCTATGGGGGCGGACTTTGTTGTTGTAGTGTCGGACGATCCGTTGCTGATTGAAAACTTAAGATTGGAGGGCCTTTTCTCGGACTTTGTCAATGAGGTCGAGTTCGATTAGAAGCTGCTCTGCCTTCGAGTCTTCGTCAAAGTATAGCAGTCGAATTATCGGCATGCTGACTTTAACTATGGTAATTGCTTCAGCTCCATAGGTCAACTTGAAGGGGGTTTCTCCAGTTGAATTCTTATGAGTGGTGCAGTTGGACCATAGGATCCTAGGCAACTCTTTGACCTAATTTCCCACTACCTTGTTTACTTTCCTCTTCAAGGATTGGAGGATGCATTTATTGGTAGCTTCAGCAAGCCCGTTGCATTTGGGATGAGCGACTAAGGAAAATTTGAGTCAAATGTTCCACTCTTCATAAAAGCTTTGAAAGCCTCTGCTGTCGAACTGAGTGTTGCTGTCCATCATGATCGAGAGGGGTACACCAAACCGGCAAACAATGGACTTCCAAATAAAATTTGTGACGTTAGTTTCACAAATCTTAGCTAGGCGTTCGACCTCGATCCACTTAGTGAAGTAGTCGATGGTGACGATAAAAAAAATTCGCTACCTAAAAACTATAAGAAGAGGGCCCAGCAAATCTAACCCCATCGAGTGAAAGGAATTAGGCTCAAAATGGAGGTGAGGTCAGTGGCTATTGCTCACAAAATGGTCGAGAAGAATTGGCACTTCATGCACCAGGAGCCAAGCTTCTTGGAGTCGGCTAGTATAGTGGGCTAATAGTACCCTTGGTGAATGATCTTCTAAGCGAGAGTATTAGCCCCAGTGTGATTCCTATAAGTTCCGTCATGAATTTTTTAGAGAACTTAATCTGCCTCAACAGGCCGAAGACACCAGAGATATGGCCCCACACCGTTGCTGGAGTATGATAGTTGATAGGGCTGGCTATCGAGCATAAGATATCAGTGAGCATTCCTTTGGAGACTCCTGGCTTTAGAGACATTCTCTGGTAGGGTCCACCATGTTTGATACTAGATGAGGGAATCGATCCAACACGGCTCGACAAGTGTCTCGACTTTCATAATAGCTTCTGATGCCTTAATGATGCTAGGGTGTTCAAGGATGTTATTGTACATTAGCCCTGAGCTGCTTCCTAAGCTGGTTGATTCGAGTTTTGATAGCACTTTTGCTCGAGCATTGAGGGCGGGGGGGACTTGGGCAATTCTGAAATAGGTAACTTTGGCTAGCTGATCTTTACCCGCCTTCAAATATTACACAATTCTAAAATCTTTGGCTACATATTTCCCATTCACTTGATGAACAACAAGTTGGGAGTCAGCCAGGATGTAGATCTGCTCATCTTTTACTGCTAAGGTGGCTCGAAGACCCATTAGAAGTGCTTCGTACTTGGCCTCATTGTTGGAGGTTGAGAATCCAAAACTGATGGAGTGCTCATGCATCAACCTATCAGGGCCACGCAAGACTACTCTTGCTCCGCTGTCGACTTCTCTAGAGGATCCATCCACCTTTAACAACCACCACAAGGTGGACTCTAGTGAATCCTATGCGACGGTATGCTTTGATTGAGGTGTAGGGGTCTTGTTATTTGAGATGCTGACGGGTCTTGCTAGGCCGGCTGTGAAGGTGTGGCTAGCTCGTCGTCTGGTATGGTCGACTCAATGAGGAAATCAACTAAGCTTAGGCTTTGATTGTTATCCTTGGCTCGAACTGTACATCATGCTCGCTCAGTTCGACCGACCAGGCGATCATTCTTCCTAAAGTGGTGGGGTTATCGAGAGATTTCTTCAAAAGTAAGCTAGTCCGCACTATTATGGAGTGTGCTTGGAAGTAAGGGTAGAGCCTTTTGGCCCTGGTGATGATGAAGACAAAGGCAGCCTTCTCTATGAGAGGATAGTTTAGTTCACCCACTCTCAGTATCCGACTAACGTAATATATAGGCGTCGGGTGTTATCCTCCTCACGAACTAGGACAGAGCTGACAGCTTTGGGAGAAACAGCTAAGTATAGATATAGAGTCTCTCCTTCTCTGGGTTGACTTAGCAATAGCTTGGTGCTCAAGTAGGTCTTGAAGTCTCTAAAGGCTGCGCTGCACTCTATAGTCCAGCTCTTGCTCTGCTTCAGCTCCTTGTTTCTTCTTAGAATCTTGAAGAAAGGGAGGCTCCTCTCGGCTGATTCAAAGAGGAAAAGACCCAGTGCGACTATCTTTCCATTCAACCTCTGGATGTCCTTTCATGTGCGAGGCTTAGGTAGCTGCTTTATGGCGGCTATCTTCTCAGGTTGATTTTGGTGCCTCTCTAGGTGATCATGAACCTAAGGAATTTTCCCGATTGGACCCTGAAGGCGCATTTGGTTGGGTTGAGCTTCATGTCATAGTGCCGAAGAACAAAGAAGGTCTCATCAAGGTTAGCTATGTGGGTTGACGCCTATTTCAACTTCACCAGGATGTCATCCATGTAAGCTTCCACATTTAGATCAATCTGGTGCTTGAAGATCTTATTGACGAGCCGCTGGTAGGTTGTGCCGCCATACTTTAGATCGAAGGGCATCACCTTATAACAATACATCCCTTGTCTATAATAAATAAAGTCTTCTCTTGATCATGCTCCACCATGTGGATATGATTGTATCTAGAGAAGGCATCCATGAAGTTGACCAATTCATGTCCTGCACTTTCATCAATAAGCTGGTTAATCTGAGGGAGGGGGTAGATATCTTTTGGACAGGCGTTATTAAGGTTAGTGAAGTTCACACACATCCTCTATTTGTTGAGAGCCTCCTTCACTAGCATCACATTAGACAACCATTTGGGATATTGCACTTCCTAATTGAATCTGGCTCTTAGTAGCCGGTCAACTTCTTCTACGGCTACCTTCTGCCTCTCTAGGCTGAGATTTCGCTTCTTTTGTCAAACCGGCTTAGTGTGCCGAACGACTGCGAGCTCATGGCTCATCACTTTGGGAGGGATCCCGAGCATGTCTTCTGGACCCTAGTAAATACATCAGTGTTCGCCAACAAGAACTCGATCTCTCCTCGCTGGGGCTCGGTAAGGGCAGATTTGATCTTAACCTTCTTCAAACCTTCTCCGTCGATCAGTATCTCTTGTAGCTCTTCGACGGGTGTTGCCCTTTCTTGATCTAGGGCCTACTCCATCTAGAGGCATGCCTTCTTAATGGGGAGGGTCTCTTTCACCCCCTTGCCCTTTGTCGAGAGCAGGTAGCAGGATCTGGCTTCCCTCTGATTACTCCTAGCTACGCTGACCCCTTCTAGAGTTAGGAACTTTATCATTTGGTGGTATGTGGAAGGGACGAATCATAGGAGATGGAGGGCGGTTCTGCCCAGTATGACATTTGTGGGCAGATTTAAGGTCCATCACTACAAACTAGACCTCAACAGTGAACTGACGGGGGTACTCTCCGACCGCTAGGGGGAGAGTGATCATCCCTTCTGGTTGGAGTGCATGCCTCGTAAAACTGATGAGTGGGCCCTAACATGGTTGTAGTCGGGACTTATCAATACGTATCTGGTTAAAAGCATCGATGTAAAGGTCGTCAACCGAGCTCCCTGTGTTAGCCAAGATCCCCCTGACTTGGAAGTTTTTGATGTTGGTCGTAATGACAATAGGGTCACCATGAGGCGTATCCACATCCTTCAAGTCAACATCACTAAAGGATATGGGCTCTTCTGCTCTGACCTTCTTGTCACACATGTTCACCCTTAACGCTCGCTTAGCATATATCTTCCGAGCATTGTTGGATGATCCTCTCACTAGTAGACCACCGCTAATGGTGTTGATGACCCCCTTATGACTAGGTTCAGGGGGTCGATTGTTAGGCTGCGATTGGGGACGAGGCGACTGAGAATACGACCTCCTATGGGCTGCTCCATTGGTTCCTTCTCTCCTGTCATGTTGGGAGATGAGCTTCTTAAAAAACCCTCTCTGGATCGAATCCTCTTTGTCCCTCTAGAGGACTCGACAATTATTGGTGAGGTACTCGTGGTCTTGATGATACCGATAGTACTGATGGGTATCCCGACTTTAAGGGTCCAACCTCATCTTGGGGGATTCGTGTTAAGGTACCCCTCCTTCTGGACCACGTAGAGGGCATCAATGACACAAGTGTTGAGGACTGTGAGGGCTGGTCTTGGTGCATGTTCCCTCCTTCAGTCCCTCCTGTTAGATCGGTTTGGGCGAGAGTCGACTCTGGGAGGATGGCTTGCTGACTCGAGCCTCGGAAGGGGATCCCTAGCCAACTCCTGGACTGGTTGGGTCTCCGGGGCTGCTGGAGATGTCAAGGGTGTGGTTAGTGTAACATAAGCTGCTAAAGCTAGAACCATTGCCACTGTTGGGGGTGTTGGTGTCTCCGCTGCTACCACTACCACTTTTGTCGCCCTGGTGGCATTTTTGTAGGCTCGGGCATCTTCCATTTTCGTAGGTAGAGCATCACTTATTGGTGAGTGAGTCAAGTAGTTCATTGTTTGCTAGGCCGGCTACAATGGCCGACATAGTGACTGCGCTCCCTAGGTCATCAACCTCTAGTCGCTTAGCTTGGAACCTCTTGAAGTAGCTTCGAAGGCTCTCTTTAGGCTTCTGCCTCATCTGAATGAGCACGTGGGCAAACAACTTCTGCTTGGTTGTTTGGGTCGAAAGTTGGTTCATTCATTGCTGAATCTATTACAATTGTTTATCAATTACATATTCAAAAGAGTTTATCTTTTTATAAGATTACTCTCTTACACAAATAAAATGAAAATTACAACTCACTTCAAACACACGCGGAGGATGTTTATCACCCACTGCTTGCGTGGGAACTTTGCCTGTGCCGGGGACGCGTTAGTCCGTGGACCGCCGCGGATCAGATCCGGTTGACAGTGATAGATTAATGCCCTTGCTTCATAAAGGAAACAATCAAAGAAATGATAATATTGACCAAGCGAGATTACGACTCTTCTCGTGATCAACCAAGTTTGATCTAGAGGAAAGAGGAACGGGCTTTAGATACTTCGAATAGCTTTCTCTTTATGCTGAAGTTCACCAAGATCTGCTAGCCCTTCTCTGAAATTCATGCTCCACTCTTCAATTTGACAGCATCTCACCCTCTAATTTCTGATCCTTACAAATGAAGGCCCTAGGCTTGTATTTATAAGCTTCGTTTGTAGTGTTTTCAGATAAGAACTGATGATTTGACGTTATCCATAGTTAACAACTGCTTAACCATGTTTAGAGATAGTATCAAAGCAGTTGGGAGGCTCTGAAATAATCAAATCCCGTGAAAACCTGTCGAAATACGTTTTTAGCTCAAAACTACACGAGCCACCAAATGGTGGCTCAGCATGGTGCGAGCCACCAAATGGTGGCTCGGCCTTGGTTGAGCCACTTGAAGGTGGCTTTGGCGGAGCCACTGGCTTTGGCCGAGTCATTTTAGTGTGACTCGGCTGCCAGGGACTGTTCCGATTTTTTGGGTTTTAACTTATTTCGTCGTTACGCGCATTTCATCATTTTGTTGATTTGTATACTTCACTGATTTGCTTCATGCATTACATTAACTTGAAGGTGGTTGATGAGTGCGTTGGCCGCTTGGAGGTAGCCGGTGAGCACGTTGGCCACTTGGAGCTGGCTGGTGAGCACACGAGCCACTTGGAGCTGGTTGATGAGTGCACGGCTGATGAGGCTGGCCACTTGGCGGTGGCTTGTTGCTACATCATCAACGGTTCGCCGATTCGCTTCATGCGCTTGTCGGCGTTAGATAATCCTCATTGACTAGAATGATGACGTCATCATCTTCTCTCTGTCTCAAACTATTTTTGGGGACCTATAAGTAATTTTTGTTGCCTATAGATACCCCCTCTAAAGTGTTTCAGTCTCGTTTGTTTTATAGAAGAGCCTGAAATACTTTGGATGTGATAGGCCTAACCTTCAGTCGGAATAAAAAGACCCGTAATCGGCTTTAGTTCTTGACTTCTTCAATTCTCAGTCTATTCAGTATTTTGTTAAATAGCTAAAATTCTTCCAGCTCTGCGTTTATCTTCTGACCGTTGTCGAAGTCTCGAGTTGAAACTGGTGTGTTGATTCTGAACTTAGCTCTTGTCATTGAGTCAATGTTGAACTGCTCGTCTTTGTCGAGAGTTGGTATTTGAATGTGATTGAATATGTAGACTTCGTTTTTCTTACGTGAATAGACTACCCGGCAATGCGTGTTAGGCGCTAACTTATCCCTTCTTAGAATTTAGGATAAAAGTCCCCAGACTTGGATTCTGGTGTCTTTTTTACTCGGTGAAAGACTAAACCAGCAATACGTGTTAGGCGCTGACTTATCCCTTCTTAGGATTCGGGATAAAATTCCTCACGTGTGTAAGGCACGGATTTTGAGAGTTATTAATAACAACCTGCCATAATATCGAATATGTAGGCTTTTTGTCCTTTTTACGGTCAAAGACTAACTGACAACGCGTGTTAGGCGCTGACTTATCCCTACTTAGGCTTCGGGACAAAATTCCCCACACTTGGATTCTGATGTCTTCTTCACTCGGCGAAAGACTTAACCGGTAACACGTGTTAGGCTCTGACTTATTCCTTTTTAGGATTTGTAATAAAATTCCCCACGCGTGTGAAGTATGAATTTTAGGAGTTATTAATAACAACTTGCCACAATGTCAAATTTGCGGGCTTCTATCATTTTATGGCAAAAGACTAATCGGCAACGCGTGTTAGGCGCTGACTCATCCCTACTTAGCATGCAAGATAAAATTCCTCGTACGTGTAAGGCATGGATTTTGGCGTTATTAATAACAGCCTGCCACGATATTGAATATGTGGACTTTTGTCCTTTTTATGGTGAAAGACTAACCGACAATGCATGATAGGCGCTGACTTATCCTTACTTAGGATTCGGGATAAAATTCCCCATGCATAAAAGGTATGGATTTTTGGTGCTATGGTGTTGAATATGTAGACTTGGTCGTTTTCGCGGGAATAGACCACCCTGCAGCATGTATTAGATGCAGACTTATCTCTATTTAGGGATCGAAATAAAGTCTCCCATGCACATAATGCATGGATTTTGGTATTAGAAGGTGGTGTCTTCTCTTGGGGTAATGACGAACCTGATGCTGGAGAAGAAATTTTTTATATTTTATCTCCAGGTGCAAAAGAAATTCAAAGTAGGATCTCCACTTTAAGAATAAAAAAAGATTCAGATAACCCTAACTGTCGGAAGGTTTGATTACTTAATCTAAAGGTGGATTTTGATGTTGGAAGGTGGTGTCTTCTCTTGGGGCAAAGATGAACGCGATGCTGGGGAGGAAAATTTTTATATTCTATCTCCAGGTGCAAAAGAAATTCAAAGTGGGATCTCCACTTCGAGAATCAAAAAAGATTCGGATAACCCTAACTGTCAGAAAGTTTGATTACCTAATCTGAAGGTCGATTTCTTGTTTATCAAGAGGGAACTCCAGTTTTGGCCCTAATTGTAGGAAGGTTTGACCAAGTGGGAGGTTTGAGATGATCCTAACTGTAGGAAGGTTTAATCGCTCGATTTGAAAGTGAACCTCTTGTTCATGAAAGGAATCGAGAGGGAATTTTTGTTTTGGTCCAAACTATAGGAATGTTTGACCAAGAAACAATGGGAATGAAGATACAACTAACACTGGGAATGTTGACTCGCACAAATCACTCAGTGGGTTTTTTTAGTGTCAAGTGGCTAAGACTTAACACAAAGGGGTTTGATGATTGCCATGGATCAGCAGTTTGAATTTTTGAATATTGTGTTGAGATTTTAACATTGGGAGTGTTAAGTGCACAAATACAATGGGAGTTTGAATGGACTCAGCCGAAAGAATTTTGGTGGACTCACTGTTAGTTAATTTGATCAGTGAGGAACTTTGTGGTGGAGGACCATGAATCATCAAGTACTCCACATTTACGCCATGGGAGTTTCATGAAAGAAGATTGACCGAATGAAGTCATTAAACCTCATCTCAACGAAAGAGTGCTCAAAAAGTCATAGCGGGAGGGATTTAATCACCTTGAAAATGATTAAGTAGCCACAATAGGAGGTTCTTAATCATGATTAAGAATGACTTATTCTGATGATTGATTTTCATCTTGAATAATTAGTTTTGGGCTATCCTTAAGAATACAATGTATACAATTCTCCAGGAACTTCCCATGAGAATGCATTAAGATATCCCACCCCTGGCTCTTTGGCGAACCTGAATCTAATTGTATTCGGCCACATTGTTGGGTTATCCTGAAGAAAATTAAGAGTAATATTCATCTAGAACTTCCCGTTATTAGAAATAAGGGACGCAGTTTAACCTCGTATACCCGATGGAGGATAGGGAGAAGTAGTTTATACTCTTATACTTGTCGGAGTCTGGGAAGGAGCAGTTTATACTCATATACTTTTCAGAGTGTCAGAAGGAACATTTTATATTCTTATACTTGTCGGAGTGTCGGAAGGAGTAGTTTATACTCTTATACTTGTCGGAGTGATGGGAGAAGAAGTTTAACCTCTTATACTCATCGGAGGAATGGGAGAAGCAGTTTAACTTCTTATACTCATTGGAGGAATGGGAGAAGCAGTTTAACCTCTTATACTCATCGAAGGAATGGGAGAAGCAATTTAACCTCTTATACTCATCAGAGGAATGAGAGAAGTAGTTTAACCTCTTATATTCATCGGAGGAAACCGTTCTCATGCGGCTCATTTCGGCGTTATGATGCCCAATCAAGGCTTGAATATTTTTCTTGAGAGTGAAGCAAGCCTTGGTGGGATGAAGGATCTTCCTGTGGTACGTACAGTACTTTAGATCTGAAGTATTGTTAGCTTCCTTCTGATTCGTAATAGGTGGCAGCTTGATTTTGTTATTTTCAAGGAGGTATTTGAAGATAGCTGGAACCTCTTCATCCTTGAATGAGTACTCTTTTTAGATTCTTGAATCCGCGGTCCTTCACTGCTTCTGAGGTTGGTGTTGTGACGTCTGATTAGCATCAGTAGCTGCTGCAGGTGCCTTTCCCTTACGACGAGAAGCAAAATTCGAGTTAGGGGGTTTAATCGTCGGTTGGCCTCTTTCAAGCTTTTTCTTTTGAGAAAGCATTCGGCCTGTTCCCCGTGTAGTTTTAATTCTTTCTATGTTGTGGATGACACGACCCCGAGGGCTTCCAGGACGTCAATGGAAAGGTTGTTATGGCAGGTTTGGAGAATGAATTCCTCCGTGACCGGATCCCGATAATTCATCACCTTGTTATAGAAGCGTTTAACAAAACTATCAACTGACTCCTCGTCTTTTTGCTTTTCATCTAAAAGGGCTCCGATCGATACTTTGGTGTCATCGTCAAAGAAGTTGTTGAGGAACGAGTTCTCCATGTCGTCCCAACTATTGATACTTCCTGGCTTGAGACAGAGATACCAATCAAAGGAAGCTCCACAAAGGGTGCCAATGAATGACTGGACCATCAAGGGTTTGTTGTCGGAGATCACACCCAGGTGGGACTTAAAGTAAATCAAGTGTTGAATGGGGGAGCCCTTCACATCGAACGATGTAAAGTTGATCAGGTTGAACTTTGCCGGATATGGGATCGACTCCCACTCTCTCGGATAGGGACATGGAATGCTGGTCTTCTTCACCTCATGAATGGACATCAAGGCATCGATTTTGCTCTTGAGGTACTTCATCTTCTCATCCTCGCTTATATCCTTCCTTGGTCAATTTTGAGGAGGAACATCATGGCCACCCCCAGCATCGTCATTATCGGTGAGGCCGCCCCTGGCATCGTTATCTTTTGTAGGGCCACCCCCCGTGCTTTGGTCAATAGGAGGGTTATCTGCATCGAGGGGCCCTTCTATATCTGAATTGCCACCTGCCTGATAAGTTTTATTATGACGACTAGATTCTCCAATCTGATTAGACGAAGTCCTAATCTGTTGGTCATGCATTTTCCTCATCTGCTGCATAGCCATTTCTATTTTAATTTTGAATGCTTCTTTCTGCTTTGCTAGAGCATCCTCGAGAATTTTGGTGATTTGCTCAGTGTTAATCATAAACACTTCCCGAGCTTGTCCCATGCTAGACATTGTGTTGTCGGAGGCAATTGCAGAATAAGAGTTTGAGAGTTCGTCATCGAAATGGGTTTTTTCATGGATTCTCGGGTAGTTGCTATGTTCAATGGATTCTAACTGGAGCCGAGATATTTGTTAGGATATTCCCAAGCTGACTTCTCTTCCTGGATAAAAATCAGGATTCGAGCCATTTGTAGCAATCATAGACTATCCCTTGTTGACCATGTTGATGGTTACCTCTGGGAGTTCGTCCTCTTGAACGGTTGATCGTTTTTTAAGAAACGCTTTGTCTTGGTTTTTGATGCTTCAGAGAAAAGCCTTTGGAATATCGAGACCCTCTGTAGAGCGGCCTTGGGGTAACTACACACTGATAATACTGCCCTGATAAGTTTGATATATGGAGTGTGAGAATTCGCTTCCCGGGTACTTCTCTTTCAAGATTTGTTCGTACTCCCAGCCCGATAGTACAACTCATCGGCATGATTGCCGGAGCAACTTATCGTGTGTTGGCATGACTTCCTAGGTATAACATTATTGTTCTCAGATAAAACATTTCCTTATGGGGATTTAACGTCTTGTTGGCATCTTCAAGAGTTACACGTTTGGAACCACGCTTTCGTGAGCACGGGACCTCAACGGGCTCTTAGATTTCGACTCGCAGTCTGAGATGGTCAGTTATAGGGGTTTTCCCATTATAGGAAGCTATTAAATTGTTGCGAGGGAGCGTGCGACCCCCAGCTCGATGAGTTACTCGGGGTTCATACATCGGGCCTAAGCATTCTTTGACTGGAGCTTTGCCTTGATCCTCGTGCAAAGGACCAAGGACATCCGCCATTTCTTTCTTGCCTATGGATAAGTCCACACTGCTACGGGGCTTAACTGGAGGTGTGGGTTCAATTGGAGAGGAGATGGGACTCGACGGAACCAGAAAGATGGGCGCAGGGACATGTCTGGCTCAGCCCTGGTGCGGGACACGTTGGGGTGACTCGTGTTTTTTGGTTTCTTTGGCCGCTGTTTTGAGCTTCATTCTCCAGACTTAGTGTGGTTTTGTTGGTTCCTTGGCCACCTCTTGCTTCTTCAACTCTCGATCCTTTTTCACAAGAATCCACGCATGCGCAAGGAGTGCACGATACTTTTGGATGCACTCCTCAAGAGTTGAATGAATCCTTTTGATTTGGATCCATTCATTAGTTGTTGGTTCGGAGGAGGGGCCATTTTCTCGCTGTTGAGGCATTCGACGCTCCTTGAATTTCAGATCCGCCTTGTAACGGATCCTATCTACAGGCTCCAAAGCCTTAGCGAATTGGCGCGTGAGGCATTGGTGCTACCTTTGGCGAGCTCTCTTTGATAAAGTAGGTGTGCCTCCAGTGTCTATCCCCTTGATTGAGGAGTAGTGCAGATCTACAGTTCCAGCCTCGTTGGAGGCCGGAGGGGTGTTATAAGGCGTGATTGTAGCAACAACGGGGGTATTGATCTTCCTGCGGTTGTAATGTGTGGAGGATCTGGAGGAGAAGGACGACGGATACTCCTCGAACTTGACCTGGTCGAACTCATACTCGACCTCTTCGTCAACCGGGATCCAGATCCGTGGTTGCGGCACAACAGCTTTGGCAGAGAAGCTGTTGTCTCCCACTGTGGTCGCCAGCGTGTTTGGGTTGAAAGTTGGTTTATTCATCACTGAATCTATTATAATTATTTATCAATTATAGATTCAAAAGTGTTAATCTTTTTATAAGATCACTGGCTTACACAAATAAAACAAAAATTACAACTCACTTCAAACACACGCAGAGGACGTTTATAACCCGCTACTTACGGGGAACTTTGCATGTGCCGGGGATGCGTTAGTCCGTGGACTGTCGCTGATCAGATCCGGTTAATAGTGATAGATTAATGCCCTTGCTTCACAAAGGAAACAATCACAGAAGTGATGATCTTGACCAAGCGTGATTACGACTCTTCTCGAGATCAAAACCAAGTTTGATCCAGAGGAAAGGGGGAACGGGCTTCAGATCCTTCGATTGCTTCCTATTTATGCTGAAGTTCGCCAAGATCTGCTAGCCCTCCTCTAAAATTCGTGCTCCACTCTTCAATTTGACAACACCTCGCCCTCTAATTTTAGATCCTTCCAAATGAAGGCCCTAGGCTTGTATTTATAGGCTTCGGTTGTAGTGTTTTTGGATAAGAAATGATGATTTGACGTTATCTGTAGTTAACAACCGCTTAACCATGTTCAAAGATAGTATCAAAGCAGTTGGGAGTCTCTGAAATGATCAAATCCCATGAAAACCCGTCGAAAACACGTTTTCGGCTCAAAACTATGCGAGCCACCAAATGGTGGCTCGGCCTTTTAGCCGAGTCATTTTGTCCGACTCGGCCGCCAGGGGCTATTCCGATTTTTTGGGATTTGACTTGTTTTGTCGTTACATGCATTTCGTTGTTTTGTTGATTTGTATGCTTCACCAATTCGCTTCATGTGTTTCATTAACTTGGAGGCGGGTGATGAGTACGTTGGCCGCTTAGAGCTGGCCGATGAGCGCATTGGCCACTTGGAGCTGGTCGGTGAGCACGCAGACCACTCGGAGCTGGCTGATGAACGCGCGAACCACTCGGAGCTGGCCGGTGAACGTGCTGTCCACTTGGAGGTGGCTTATTGCTACGTCATCAATGGTTCGCCGATTCGTTTCATGCGCTTGTCGGCGTCAGATAATCCTCCTTCACTAGAATGATGACGTTCATCATTTTCTCTCTGTCTCGAGCTGTGTTCGGGGACCTATAGATAATTTTTGACGCCTACATTGGTGTTAGCAAAGAAGTGGTGGACAAACTTTTGGCTGAACTGCTCGAAGCTACCGATGGATTTTTTTTCTCCAGGGAGTTCCACCAGAGCTTGGCGCTTCCTGATAAAGTGATGGGAAAGCACCTGCAGATAATGCCCTCGGGTGCCTGCAGCATGCTCATCATATCATAGTAATTCTGGACATGCTCTGCAGGGTCTCCCTCACCCTTGTACTTCTCTACTTGGGGCATTTTAAACTTCTCACATGTGGAATTCATGATGTTATTGTAGGCGTATAAAACGGCTTATAGGTCCCTTAACACAGCTCGGAACGATGATTCAACAAACCAACGAACCATCAGGCGACATATCCAAACATGATCGTCGGACCACAACACCGAAGCCAAGTGACACGCGACGAAGCGGATTAACGAGGCGACGAGGCTAACGAACAGCACGCAAACAATGGAATACATCCACTCGCATGCGGAATCAAGCTAACGGTTCGGTGAGTCAACGAGTCATCCAACCGTGGAACGGATTCGAACTCGAACTCCAAGGCAGATTTACTGCCAAATCGGGATCCGGACTTCTAAATCAGAGTTCAGATCAACGACGAAGTGGATTTACTGCAAAATCACGATCCGGACTACCAATAAAACTTGGATAAACCGCGAAACCGGACAACGGACGCAACGGCGAACACCCGGCCAAAAACCAAGCCACCCCATGGTGGCTCGGCCATGGCGCCACCCAGGGGTGGCCATTGGACTTGAACATTCGGAGCTTAGAAGACTCAACTTCCAGATCTGGTTCTCGGCGATCATCCAAGTCAAATAAGGCAGGAGTTCGAGAGGGATCGGATCTGAGATCTACACGGTTTTCCTCCGGATCAAAGCTTGGCCTTTGATCCCGAGAAGAGTCTCGATTTCGCTTGGTCGATTTCGATAACTAGGGCTATTATTTCCTTGGCGAAATAATCCCCTCGGCTGTTATTTCCTTCGTGAGATATCACCCGCTATACCGTGTAGATCCAACCGGATCTAGATCGCGCGGTGGTCCACGAATTAACCCCGGCGCAGGCGAAGAACCCACAAAAGCGAGAGACCGCAAAACAGGATCTCGCGATTCGTTCGACATAAAAGGAAAGTTGTAATTTTCATTTTTTCTTTTGATTTTATTATAACCGAATCTTATAAAAAAGACCGAATCTTTTGTAATCGAAAAACTATTACTTGAGAAAGCAATGGAATCGAAGAAGGCAATTTTTCACGCGAACAATCTGGCGACCACAGTGGGAGCCACCGATCTCGCTGCCGAGATCGATGCGTCGCAGCCGCGGATCTCAATCCCGGTCGAAGAGGAGGTCGAGTATGAATTCGACCAAAAGAAGTTCGAGGAGTATCTGTCATCCTCGTCCGGATCGACCTCCCCTCGCAAGTCCAAGAAGTTATCCTCCAGGAGAAAGGTACGTTGGTACGAAGAAGTTGAAGCTACCAACGACGATCTCACCCCGATTGACGCCAAAGTTGCGTCGGGTGAGGCTCCACCAACCTCCAACCAGATCAAGCTGGTTCCTGCCAATTCCTCCGTTACCAAAGGAGCGGTGACTCTCTCAAAGAGAGCCAGCCAAAGGCGACGCCAACGCTTGGCCAAAGAATTCGCCAAAGCGATGGAGTCCACCGACGGAATCCGCTACAACGCGGATCTAAAGAATAGGAGAGGCAAACAGCCTCAATGACCGATGAATGGCGACTCCTCCAAGCCGCCAACGAACGAATGGGTCCGTGTCAAACGGAACCGTTTTCAACACTGGAGGAGCGCATTTGCAAGCGCCGCGCAATGTCAGCGCAGGCACGGGCTCAAGTCCAAGAGGCCCGTAGAAGGCTACAGAAGGAAGTGGCCAAGAAGCCGCCACCAACCCGTCAAGTTTGGAGGCCGAAGTCTGAAGTGACGATTCAGACTAAGGGACAATCAGTGCAGCCTTCGAAGCAGGTTCAACCTCCGGTGAGCCGACCAAAGTCACCGGTAATTCCAATAGCTTCTCCGGGAGATCCCGCGGAATCATCCCGAAGGAGAAAGTCAGTCTTGGAGCACCTCGGTCCAATTCCCGATGAGAGAGGCAAAGCTCCAGTCCAAGAATGTTTAGGCCTAATGAAGAAGCCCCGAGCGACTCAACACGCTAGGGGTCGCCGTTACCTCCAATATGACAAAGAGCTCAAGGCAGCTGCGTGCACTAATTTGTGCATCGAAGTCCAAGAGCCCGCTGAGAATTCACGTCCAAAAAGGCATGTCTCGAGGCGCGTGACTATTGAGAGCCCTAAGAAGGCAGTTCACCCTCAGAGGGAAACATTGTCGTCTGATGACGATGACGTTATACTTGAGAAATCATGCCGACACGCGATAGGTTACTCCAACCTTCAAACCGACGAGTTGTACTATCGTGATGGACACGCGATAGGTTACTCCAACCTTCAAACCGACGAGTTGTACTATCGTGATGGGAGCATGAGGAAAATCAGGAAAAGGAGTCCCCGAGGACTGGAAACTCAATGCCCCTGTTCCAAACTCATTCGGGCAGTATTGTCTGAGTGCAACTGCATCAAGGCGGTTCCTGAAAGAGTTTCGGTTTTCAAAAGGCTCAGGGCTGAAACGCCAAAACCAAGGCCTAGGCGTTTCCGACGAAGAAGAAGAGTAGTCGAAGATGGAGAATTTCCGAGGGTCTCCACTAATATGACCAGCAAAGGGACGTCGACACAGGATAATCCCGAGTCGATTCCGGAAGTATCCCAGCGGATGACCCGTCTGCAGTCCGGAGCCATCATACGAGGAACTTATGGTAGAGTTCGGACAAGATTACTGTCAGAAGATGAAGAATCGGATTCCTGCTCTGCTATCACATCAGACAATACAGTATCCAGCGAGGGACAGCCCTGCGAGTCACTGATGATAAGCGCGGAACAAGTAGCCAAGATACTCGAAGAAGCCATGGCTAAACAATAAGAGAGCTTTAGGTTCGAAATGCAGATGGCCATGCAGAACATGAGAGAAATGCATGACTAACAAATCCAAGCATTGACGAGCCAGCAAGGCAAGCCAAGTCGTCGTAACCAGGTTAATCTGGAAGATGAGGACACAGGTGTGAATGAAACCCATAACGCCAATAATCCTCCCGTCAATCCAGGGGGTGGTAACGAGAATGCTAACGAAGACACAGGTGAAAGCTTGAAGATTAAAAACCTCGAGAGCAAAATCAATACGTTGATTTCCGCTCAAGAGATGAAGAAGACGGGCATTCCTTGTCCCTACCCAAGAGAATGGGAATCAATCCCTTATCCGGCGAAGTTCAGTCTAATTAACTTTACGCCGTTTAATGGGAAAGGTTCACCCACTCAGCATTTGATTTACTTCAAATCGCACCTAGGAGTCATCTCCGGTAATGAGCCTCTGATGGTACGGTCCTTCGTTGGCACTCTTCGTGGAGCCGCCTTCGATTGGTATCGCCGCCTCAAGCCAGGAAGCGTGAATAGCTGGGACGACATGGAAACTAAGTTCCTCACTAATTTCTTTGACAACGACACCGAGATATCCATCGAAACGTTGCTCGATGAGAAACAAAAAGACGGGGAATTGGTCGACAACTTCGTCAAAAGGTTTCGGACCAAGGCGATGAACTGTCGGGATCCGATCACTGAGGAGTTTATTCTCCAGACTTGCCACAACAACCTCGCATTGGACGTGTTGGAGGCAATGGGAACGGCACCGTCTAACACTTGGAAAGACTTGAAGGTGCGCGGTGAACAAGTCGAACGCTTCCTCCGAAGGAAGAAGGCGGAAAGAGGCCAACCGACAACTAATCCTCCGAACTCAAACTTCGCCTCCCGTGGTAAAGGGAAGGCCCCTGCAGCTGCGGTTTATGCCAATTAAACGTCACAACAGCAATCCCGAAGTGAGCAAAAGACTTCGGATCTGAGACTCAAAAAAGAGTATTCCTTCAAGGACGAAGACGTTCCAGCCATCTTTGAATCCCTCATTGGAGGCAACAAGATCAAGCTACCACCTATCACAAATCAGAAGGAAGCTGACAACACTACGGACCCAAAGTACTGTGCATACCACAGGAGGGATGTTCATCCCACCAAGGATTGCTTCGCTCTCAAGAATAGCATCCAAACCTTGGTTGAAGCCGGCGTCATAACGCTGAGATAAGCCAAATGAGAACGGCAACACTCCGAAGAGTATACGAGTATAAACTGCTTCTCAATCCTCCGACCGGTATAAGAGGTTAAACTGCTCCCTGATACTCCAACATGTATATGAGTCTAAACTGTTTCATTTCTTTCACGGGAAGTTCCTAGAGAATTTTTATATGTAATATTCTTAAGGATAACCCGGTCATGTAACTGAGTACAATGTCGGACCCAGTTCCACAAGGGAAGCTGGGGGTGGATTATTCATGTATCGGGAAGTTCCCGAAAGAATACCATGGGTGATATTCTTAGGGATAACCCAATCACTATAAAAGTGATAAGTAAAACATCCACATTTAAACTCTAAAAGTTGGAATGTTTTCCTTTATTGTTATCAAATTCACTAATTCTCATGAGTTATCTTGTTGAGACGAGATTCGATCCTTTTGACAGATTAATCTTTCCTCACAAAAATCCCCCACTGATCAAGTCAATTGACGATGGGTCCACTAAATTTCCTGTCCGCCAATTCATGGCAATTTCCAAAGCTTGACGTGTTAAGTCCTGATTACTTAATGTCAAAACCCTTCATCGAGTGGCCAGTACAAACCAGTATTTCTACTGCTACTTGTATTCCATTCCCTTTGCTTCCAGGTCAAACCTTCCTATAGTTAGGACCACAGCCAAAATCTCCTTTCGATTCCCTCCATGAACGAGAGGTCCACTTTCAAACGGGTGATCAAACCTTCTTACAGTTAGGATCACCTCAAACTCCTGCTTGGTCAAACCTTCCTACAGTAAAGACTAAAACAACAATTCACTCTCGATAAACGAGAAATTCACCTTTAGTTCGGTAATCAAACCTTCTGACAGTTAGGATTATCCAAATTTTTTGATTCTCGGAGTGGAGGTCCCACTCCTAGTTTCATCTTTCCGGATTCAGGGGGTGGAGATCCCACCTCGAGTCCCCTTTTCAAACTAGAAATAGAATATAAAATTCTTCCTTTCCAAAATCAAGGAATAGAATATAAAAGTCTTCCTTCCTTGTATTCGGGTTCGCCTTCACCCTAAAAGAAGACCGGGAAATAGAATATAAAATTCTTCTTTTCCCGCATCAACCTTTTTCAAGAATTTGTCAATCTGGGATTCATCCTAGGAAGTTTATCCCGAATCCTAAGCAGGGATAAGTCTGCGCCTAACACGCGCTGCCGGTTTAGTCTTTTTCCGTAGAAAAAGACACCAGAGTTCGATTCTGGGGTATTCTATCCTAAATCCTAAGAAAGGATATGCCGACGCCTAACACGCGTCGCCGGTTTAGTCTTTTTCCATAGAAAAAAACACCAGAGTTCGATTCTGGGGTATTCTATCCTGAATCCTAAGAAAGGATATGCCGACGCCTAACACGCGTCGCCGGTTTAGTCTTTTTCCATAGAAAAAGACACCAGAGTTCGATTCTGGGGAATTTTATCCCGAAGCCTAAGTAGGGATAAGTCAGCGTCTAAAACACGTTGCTGGGTAGCCTATTCCCATAACAATGGCAAAGTCTACATATTCGAAGTTGTAGCATCAAGTCTAAGGGAGTTCATTCCTTTAGCACAACGTCACATGCGGAACGGACTTAGATAATCCGCATGCTAGCCCGACTCAAACGGTAGTCGGTAAAGGCTAATCAAACCCGTTGAAGGCTGGGGGTTAGCCAAAAATCCTAAAGTCAACACCTAACACGTGTCGCCGGGTAGCCTATTCCCGTAACAATGGCGAAGTCTATGTATTCGACATCATAGCACGAAGTCTAAGGGAGTTCATTCCCTTAGCACAACGTTACATGCGGAACGGATTCCGACAATCCGCATGCTAGCCCGACTCAAACGGTAGTCGGTAAAGGCTAATCAAATCCGTTGATGGCTGAGGGTTTGCCAAAAATCCTATGAGTATTATGGTCAATCATTTCAAACGTGATGAGGAATCATAATAAAGATAAAGATAAAAACCAATTCCACTAAAGAGAATCAAATGTCAAGGTTTTCAGCAAATAAAATCATACATCAAGCCCATGGCTAAGAATCTGCTGACTGAATTCAGATAACTTCTCGTCATAAGAGCGTCTAAGCTCCTCCTGCAACTCAGCTCTAACAGACTCTTCGTTCGCAGCTAAAGTCCTCACAGCATCCTCCTCCTGCACCCCCAGCATTTGGGACCGCCACGCTCCAACACCTTAAGAGCTTAAACTATGTAGACCCAAGGTTAACGCGTGGTAATGAAAGTCAACGTACGACGTTCGAAACTCTAGGGTCAACGCCGGTCAACGCATAACCCTAGGTCAACGCCAGTCAACGCGTTGCGATCAAACAGTCAACGTACGACATTCGAAACCCTAGGGTCAACGCCGGTCAACGCGTACCCCTAGGTCAACGCCAGTCAACACGTTGCAACCAAAAGTCAATGAACAGTGATCTGGAACCCTGAGTCAGCACGATGTGATGGAGATAGTCAGTGAACTCAATGACACCAGACCAGACCAGACTGAACCGGATCAGACTAAGCTGAATCAGACCAGACCAGGCCGGTTCAGCTCATTCGGACATGAACATTACTCCAATAAGGTATACGAGTATAAACTATTCCCTATTTTTGGTTGAGAAGTTCCTGGAGAATATTTTTATAAATATATTCAAGGATAACTCAACAATACTACGCCGGCTAAAGATCAGAAAATCAGGAATCGACTTCAAGTTTAAAATTCCGACAACGGTCAAACAATAAATGCAGCACCGGAACCCTTACAAACATTCGACAAAGCACCGAATAGCCTGAAGGATTGAAGGAATCAAGAATAGAAGCCGTTCAAAAGTCCCGTCATACCGATTGAAGGTTGGGACAATCATATCCAAAGTATTCCAGACTCTTCTATAAAAGAACGAGGCTGAAATACTTTGGAGGGGGTATCTGTAGGCGTATAAAACTGCTTATAGGTCCCTTAACACAGCTCGGAACGATGATTCAACAAACCAACGAACCATCGGGCGACATATCCAAACACAATCGTCGGACCACAACACCGAAGCCAAGTGACACGCGATGAAGCGGATTAACGAGGCGACGAGGCTAACGAACCGCACGCAAACAATGGAATACATCCACTTGCATGCGGAATCAAGCTAACGGTTCAGTGAGTCAACGAGTCATCCAACCGTGGAACGGATTCGAACTCGAACTCCAAGGCAGATTTACTGCCAAATCGGGATCCAGACTTCTAAATCAGAGTTCAAATCAATGACGAAGTGGATTTACTGCCAAATCAGGATCCGGACTACCAATAAAACTTGGATAAACCGCGAAACCGGACAACGGACGCAACGGCGAACACCCGGCCAAAAACCAAGCCACCCAAGGGTGGCTCGGTGGCCGGCGGCCCGGGGGGGGGGGGGGGAGCCACACTCAGATCTGGGCCCAGATCCGCTTTCAGAGGCTATAAATAGAGGGCTATGGGCTCATTTGTGAGGGGTTGGAATTTTAGGAGCCGAAACTCTGCTGGATTGAGAATTGGACTTGAACTTTCGGAGCTTAGAAGACTCGACTTACAGATCTGGTTCTTGGCGATCATCCATGCCAAATAAGGCAGGAGTTCAAGAGAGATCAGATCTGAGATCTACACGGTTTTCCTCCGGATTAAAGCTTAGCCTTTGATCCCGAGAAGAGTCTCGATTTCGCTTGGTCGATTTCGATAACTAGGGCTATTATTTCCTTGGCGAAATAATCCCCTCGGCTGTTATTTCCTTCGTGAGATAACACCCGCTATACCGTGTAGATCCAACCGGATCTAGATTGCGTGGTGGTCCACGGATTAACCCTGGCGCAGGCGAAGAACCCACAAAAGCGAGAGACCGCAAAACAGGATCTCGCGATTCATTCGACATAAAAGGAAAGTTGTAATTTTCATTTTCTTTTGATTTTATTATAACCGGATCTTATAAAAAGACCGGATCTTTTGTAATAAAAAAACTATTACTTGAGAAAGCAATGGAATCGAAGAAGGCGATTTTTCACGCGAACAGTTGTCGGTAGAGGAATGTCCCCCCCAATGACTTCGACTATCAATCAGTAAGTCCGATCATAGCTGGCAGCCACATAGGCAGTTAAGGGGTCTAGAGTGGTGTAATGATACAGGGGATCTCGCTAGGCTCCTACGATGGTGTGCTCCCTTCCGTCACGACTGGGGATGGAACTTTCCCCAATCACCTTAAGGTATGAAGGGCAGCAGTAGTGAGGATTAACTCAGTGAGTCGGCTGGCACAGAGGAGGAGACGTGCTCAACATGACTTCTCTGCTGTTCAGTATAGGCAACATGAAGAGGCAGAGTAGCCTATAGCTGGGATCCTGTCGGAGGGTGAGTCTCCGAAGGCTGGCCCCCTAATGGTTGAGGGGCAACAGAGTGAGCGGCCTGAGGAGGAGCAATCTGTTAGAGGAGATCGACAGTGAAAGCAGCGAACTGCTCCTGGAAGGCTTGAGTGATCCACTGGGTAGATTCTTCAAGCTGAGCCTGTGTGACATAATTTGGCTGTGGATCTCTGGGGATAAGTTGATCAGGCATGTGCCCAGAGTCAGACATGATTTCTTTGGAGAAGAAAGAAGGCCTCATGGTGGGTGCCAAACTGTTGATGTATAGAATTATATAGTCAAATGAAAGTAGATTAAGTTGACGAAGGTCCTCTAACTCTCCAAATGTCTAGTCTTTGGGCAAGCTATACTTACTTGCACAAGTAACAAATCATAGGAGGGCGGGGTGTGATTCCCTATTGGTTCCTCCGACGATCAAGTCAGTGTGTGGATTGTGTGGAGGAGTAAAGGGAGCTGTAGCGGCTCTTAAGTTTAGAGAATGGTGGAAAAAACTTACCCTGTAATGGAAAATAGTATTTCCCTTTATAGTAGTGGAAGGAGGGTAAGATGGTAACTTTGACCGGGTATGGGTTGGGGGCCAAGTTAAGCTTCAACTTTACAGGTGTTGGCCGAGGAGTGGAGGATAGGTCACTTCGGTTTAATACAAAGTGATGTAGGTTGTACGCTGCCGACACGATCTGATGTGTCATAAATACTATTGGAGATAGAGGAATGATGGCTCCCATAATGCATTTAATAGCATTTATGGTGAGGTGATTGGTCATCAGAGCACAGCAGGGGCTCGAGGGATTTCATCATCTTTCTACTCATCTAGTGGTCGAGAAGTACTGCCTTTCGAGTCACCCTTGTAAGGTGTTCGCCAATGAGTTACCGAGTGGAGTGCTTAAGTTGTCGACTCAGCTGTGGGACGACATGTAACACCTTTTGGGTCTTCAACATGTGACGCATTTCAAGTCGTACTCGTAGGATGTCAGTGTGTTGAGTCGACCGAGTTGAGACTCTAATTGTCTTGAGGTGCTGACTTGATTATGTATAATGTGGGATATTTGTCTGTCATTGATTAGAGATTATTTTCCATTACTAAAATAACAATAATAATTTTATATCATTGATATTCTCTAAATGATTATGTTGTTGTCAATTCGACTTGCTTTGATGATTTCATTATTGAGAATAATAGTATTCTTTTCTTTGTTGATGGTTGATACTTTATATTCATGGATTATGCCTTATGTGAGGTAACCTTCATTAGTGGATGGTAATAGAAATGGGTCCTAGTGGGGACAATGCCCTGTGTGAGGATGCTTACCGGTGGGTGTCTAAAGGCATGTGTGGTTTATTGATTATCCTATGATTTGGGAAGTTTGGAATCCTGAATATTAGACCTTGATTAGTCATATTTGAATCTATTATTTTATTTCGATCAATGCACGATATGAGTATTGGTAGCTTGTTGTTGGGATCCATTCATTCAATTTCAAATATCAATGATTATTCCTTTCATTTTCCCCTTATGTTGTACCCGAGATTTTTATGATTGCCTATTGGGCCTTAGCTCACCCCTATTTTTCTCTATCCATTAGCAGGTAATATAGTTAGTAAGGCAAGTGGATTACATACCCTAGCATAGAAGATTAGCTCCAGCAAAAAAACAAAGTAGGAGTTAATTTGTATTTATTTTTGTAGTACTTTTGACTTATCAAACATGTACGATACTATAACTATTATCAGATTTGTACCATATTATTGTTATCTTTAGCTTTCTGTTATTCTGGTATTCTTGGATTCCGCTGTCAACCTTGTGATTCTGAGCATTATGCATATATTTTCGCTGCTTTATTTTAGCTCTTCAGTATTATGGTATATATAACAAGAATGTATGTAAAAATTGAGCAGGTTAACCCTCCTTATTATGGATAGGTCATGCCCTATTTTTATGCATCTTCTGAGGCATTATAGAGTAGTATCTGAGCACAGGTTGACGCCTTAAGAGTTTTACCCAAAGTACCAAAGAAACTTAGGATTAGATAGAGTCGATGTCGAACATCAATAGTTCAGAGAGGAGGATCCCAAAGAGAAGGATCCCCGGGAGGAGGATCTTGAAGAGGAGGATGCCGAAGAGGAGAATCCTTAGGTAGAAGGTCACAAGGAGCATGACATGGAGGAGGAGCTAGAGATGCAGATGATGGAGGAGCCTATAGAAGAGGAGCTCCATGAGGAAGGGCCTATTACTTGGGAGCTCGAGGTGGAGATAGAGTCTATGGAGGAGGCTCAAAGATATGATGAACAAGAAATATTTCCCGAATGGTGCTAGAGATAAGTAGGCTATCGATTTCAAGAGTTGTAGCAAAACAACATGATGGTATAGGAGTATGAGTCTAAATTTACTCAACTATCAAGGTTCGTTCTACATCTGATAGCTAAAGAATTTCATAAGGCTAAGAAATTTCAAAGGGGACTCAGGGGAAACATCAGGAGGAAACTATTAGCTCTTAGGATTAGGTACTACACAGGACTGGCGAACACTGCATTTGAAATTAAGAAAGACTAGCTAGAGTATCAGGAGATCCGCAATAAGAAGTAGAGCTCGACTAAACACCCATAGACTGAAGGAGGCCCCATAACTAACAAGTCAACATTGAATTAGCTTAAGAGGTCAGTGATAACAAAATTTCCCTTTCATCATGATCGAGCAAACTAGCCAAACAAGTCAGTAGTCTGCCCTAGATGTGACAATCATCACTCCAGATATTTCATACTTCACCATTGATGTTATGAGTGTGGTCAGCCTAGACATTTTAAGAGAGATTATCCAACCTTGAAGAGCCAACCAATAACAGAGTGAGCACTAGAAGGAAACTGCATTGTTCGAGCTAATATCTCACAATAGTCAAATGCTCCACAGTGGAAAGCTTAGTCTCAACAGAGCATGAAGCAGAACCAAAGGAACCAAGGAAGAGTCTTTGCTCTGACAAGGAAGGATCCTCAAGCATCGCCATCTATGGTGGAAGGTATACTTCCTAAATGTCATTTACTACTCATGCCCTTTTCGACCTTGGATCGACACACCCTTCTGTATCACCACACTTTGCTAGGAACTTTCCCTATTCACTGACACTATTAAGTAGTGAGTTAATTGTCTCCACACCTATGTGTAGTAGCCTCCTAGAAACATATGTTTACTAGAATTGTGGAGCTTTAATGGGTGATCATATTATGAATGTAGACCTAATATGCCTAGTTATGTTCGATTTTGATGTTATCTTAGGAATGAATTGGTTACTATCTCATCATGCTACTGTAGACTATTTGATAAACTGATAAAATTTAAACCAAAAGGAAATGCTAGTTTTATTTTCTAAGGGGAAGTAGAAGACTACTCACACACCTAATCTTATTTATGAAGGCTACCAAAGCGTTGTGGTAGGGCTGTAGTGGATATTTGGCTTGTGTGAGGAGTGACCAATTAAATGAGGAGCTTCTAGAAATATTTATTTTGAGAGATTTCCCAGATGTCTTTCCAAAAGATTTGCCAGGATTACCTCCAGACCAGGATATAGAGTTTGCAATACACTTAGTCCAAGGGATAACCTCTATATCTAAGGCCCTAACAGATTAGCGCCAGCTGAGATGAAGAAACTGAAGGAGCAATTTTAGGAGTTATTGGATAAAGAATTCATTAGACCTAGAATGTCTACATGAGGAGCACTGGTCTTATTTACGAAAAGGAAAGATGGGAGTATGAGGCTCTATATAGATTATAGAGAGTTGAATAAGTTAACAATTAAGAATAAGTACCCACTCACAAGAATAGATGATCTATTTGATCAGCTTCAAGGAGCTCAATATTTTTCCAAGATTGATTTAAGGTAAGGATGCCATCAGTTAAAGATTAAGCCCGAGGATGTGCTAAAGATAGCATTCAAGGCTCGCAATGGTCACTATGAATTTCAGATCATGCCCTTTGGATTGACTAATGCACCGACAGTATTCATGGATTTGATGAACCAAATATTTCAACTATATTCAGATCAATTTGTCGTGGTTTCATTGATGACATCTTGATATATTCTAAGAATTACCAAGAGCATGAAGAACATTTGAGGATTGTATTGCAAACCCTAAGAGAGCAATAATTACATGCAAAGTTCAGGAAGTGTGAATTCTGGCTAGAGAAGGTGATGTTTTGGGCCATGTGATCACTAGAGATAGGATATCTGTGGATCCAGCGAAGGTTGAGGCTGTTGTAAACTGGTCACATCCCACCTTAGTGACTGAGATTTATAGCTCTTGGGATTAGCAAGATATTATAGAAGTTTTGTCAATGGTTTTTCCCGACTAGCTGCCCCTTCGACTTATTTGATTCATAAGAATGCCAAGTAAATTTGGAGTGAGAAATATGAGGAGCATTTTTAGGAGTTGAAGAAATGGTTGGTAACTTGTGACACCCCTATTTTCACACATGACTGCAGTCTAAGGTGAAATCAGAGATGTCAAACCTATCATGCACCCACACTATGCAATAACACATTTCATCAATCACAGTAATATCCTCTAGTGGAATCAAAAGAAATATAGGTTCAAAACAAGCAAAATAAAAAAAATAAATGTAATGGACAAGATATAGAAAGAGATATCTCATAAATAAAAATTATGTCTCAACTGAAATGCATCTGATATTGGGAATAAAGAAAACATCTCGACATGAATCAACTAAAAATCGTACACGGCACACTGCCTTTATGATATGAAAACAAAACTCTAATGTCTGAATAAAACTATAAAACTATGGTGGAGTCTCTAATAGTAAAATTATGCGATGGTCACTATGCCAGAACTCCATCATCCTACAGCTCTCCGAAGCTCTGAACTGCTTGAAAGAAATTAAAAACAATAAAAAAACAACAAGAGCGTCAGAGTGCTAAAGTAAGATCACCTCCATCCTCCCCCAGGGGAAAGACACCTAGATAAAGTAGAGGCTCTATTTATTAACCATAGTCTACCTATATCATTTTCCCCGTATCTAATGAAATTAATATTTAGACACCTACAATACGAGATATAGTACATCAACTGAAATAATCCAAATAAGAAAACTCTCATGTATATAGCATATGTCCCAAATTATAGGTATCTAAACATTAATACCGAGCTAGAGATAAACAATCTATATGGAATCAATAATTAAAAACTCACAACACGAGACTGGTACGTCGAGTAAAATAATCCAAACAAGAAAACCCTTATATATATACCATATGTCTCAAATTGTGAATCGCTAATCATTGATCCCAACCTAAGAATAAAATAAAGCAGTACAGAAGGTAAAGACATTCATAATATCGTATTTATAATATCTTCCACTATCACTAGGAAAATAAGATAAATACCAACATATATTCATGCATACTTTCAAGTGTAAAGTATCTTAGTCACATATCTCAGCAATGAGTCATATATATAACTGTCATCCACAAAAAAAACTCAGGCTATCAATAATCGTTACAATGCAAATCATTGTAAGATATGATTTATCGCATTATCATGCGGGATGGACTACTCTGTATGTATCCTAAATAGTATACATGGCTCATTAGTCTCATCACGATCTCAGTGCGTAACATGAGTACGGGACGTTCTACCATATAGGTATTCTAAAAGATGGCTCACAAGCCTCATTGTACCCTCGTATGAACGGACTGCTAGACAAAGCATCCAAACCCGACTCAATGGCTTGTACAAATGGAATATCGATGCACTACCCCATGTAGTACTGAACTGAGCTCATCAATGATGTCCATCTCATGTATAAACTGTGTAATCAACCTCTATCTCGAGTGTAAACAGATCAAACTCATATTAATCCTCTTTGGGATACCCATGTGTGTGCAACGACACTATACTTGTGTGTTCGTGAATGTACATGTAAAGAAGTGCGGCTTGAACCCCGCGAACGCATCTAGAAATAGTACAAACTAACAAATCTAGAATTTTGCCCGTAAGTTGACTTATGCCTGACATAAGTCGACTTATGGCAAGTCGACTTAGTCGACTCCAAAATCGTCTTTTTGATGTTTTTTCGTAATATTTCCCAAATAAAACTTGTTCTGATTTACATGGAACATAGGAAGCAGGTTATAAACTTCTCAAATTAGTTAACAGAGATCAGATCACATGATTTAACTCTTGGATTGTTATAAACTTCTCAAATTAGTTAACAGAGATCAGATCACATGATTTAACTCTTGGATTAAAAACTAATTAAGATTAACTTCATAAATAACCAGATCACATGATTTAACTCTTGGATTAAAAACTAATTAAGATTAACTTCATAAATAACCAAAATTCTCAATTTTCTCATATATTACTAACAAGATTATCATAGCATGATAAATGATAAATATGAACAGAGGTATAAATTCATTTAAAACATGATTAGAGCATTTAGGTATCAAAAACCAAGGATTTAAGCATGATTAATTAGCTTGATAATTTAATTAGACATCAAACTAGGGTTAACATATGAGTTAAGCATGTTTAAAAGGTTAAAAACGAAATTAAATGAAACCCTAATGATCATGATCATTATACTATCATAAACAGCATGAAAAGATTACTGATCTAGCATTGGTTTAAGTTTCAACACCAAAAATCTAATTTTTAACACCACAGTTTATGATTAAACATGTAAACAACATATTAAACATCTTAAACTAGTTATTTACCTATGGGGATGGGTTTGGACGAAGACAATCTGGCCTCAGGTCACTGTTGAACTTCTCCAAGATGCGTGCAAGGCCTTCTCTGATAAAAGCCCATGATCTCTCTCCCTTTACTCGATATCATGTTTCAAACACCTCGAGGAACACCAAAAATGAGATCTAGGGTTTAAGGGGAGAGGGTGGCTATATTCTTACGTGAAAAGTGCAGGAATTAGGGTTTAGAAGGGTATATATAAGTCTAGGATCAAAACAAAATAGATATGAACTGAAACCCAAAAGAAATCTGGAAATCAGCACATAAGTCAACTTATCAGTGTCACAAGTTAACTTATGGTAAGTCGACTTAGAAGCGACTTATCAGTTTTTCTAGTTTCATGCGTGTTCGTGCATGTTTCTCTCCTTTACTCACATATATACATTGACAAATCAATTCCTAGCATGCTCAACCATCAAAATATGTTATTTATTACCATATAACATATTTATTTCTATTTATCACATAATATTCAAATTCACGGGGTTTTACATTCTTCCCCCCGTAAAAGAATTTCGTCCCCGAAATTTCGCGATCTTATCTTAGGGATTAATAATATGAGAAAAGCACCAAGAGAGAATAATCTAGACAAGGAAACACTCTCGTACACATCTCGTACCATTAATCCCCAGATATGAATTACTAGCAATATCTACACTTAACAAACTAGAATGCAAATACTCTCACTTAACCCCTAACTAAGCGGAACTAGTACGTCGTGCAAAAAATCCAAATAAGGAACCCCCCATATATATACCATATGTTCCGAATGATTAGGAGTTAAGTGTTAATACCTCATTCTAGAGTTAAGTATAACATAACCATATGAACAAATTATAAACAAGAGCAAATCATAATCAATCATTTTGCCTGCTCAAACAGGTGCGGGTAGTCACGACGCATATTCTCTTCGTGCTTCCAAGAAGCCTTTTCAGCTCCTTTCCGATTCCATTGAACTTTAACTAAAGGAATCACTTTGTTTCTAAGCTTTTTGTCCTCCTTAGGAAGACAAACTAGAATCTCAATCAAAGTCAATCATCATGGATCTCAATCTCTAGTGTGTCTAATACTCGTTACTACTCCTCGTCGCGTAGATGTTTCTTAAGCATCGAAACATGTGTAAGGGATTAAAATTGGGTCTCGATGCAAGATTTGTGCAATAAGAATGATTTATTACAAATCAATAAAATCCAAAATTTACAACAGAAGTGGAGAGAAGTCCCTCCTTGTTTAACTTGGGTTCTTCGGTAGCTATAGGATGCCTCCCTCGATGCTTGTGTCGAGTTTGCTTCCCTTGGACGATTTGATCAAAATTACGATTGAGCTTAGGTACGCAGTAGAAGATCCAGGGTGATTGAGTTTGAATATATCCGAGCTTGATGAGTATCAAGGCCGAATGCTTAGAGAAGACTAATAAGCAAGAGTTTGCAAAGAGCCGAGAATCTCAAATCCGAGAGTTCAGATTGAGTCTACTTCAGCAATCCAAGCAAAAAGTTTGGAGAGTTCTACCAAGCAAGCCAATGAGAGAGCCTCTGTTGGAAGAGCCTTGGAGATGCCAAGCTTTCTTAAAGAAATATTACCAGCAGCAAGATGCAAGCCCACTGAACTGAGCCTCTAGATCCCCTTCTGCTGACCCTCTTTCATGTTAGCAAAGAGTACCTATAAATAGGCAAGGGATGGCATGGGACATCCCTTGATTTGTAGGATGTGACCACTGATAGGAGTAAGGAGTAGCATACTCCCTATATTGCTATGAGATGTGACAACTATAGGGGTGATGGGAGATATGCCTCATTACCCAGGACGTGGGAAGTGGGTAGGTCCACTCCCACAAGCAAGCAACCACTTGCACTATTCAGGCGAGACTGACAGGTTTGTAGGTGAGCTTGAGAGTTGTTTGAACATTCAAGCAAGCTTGCAGGCGAGCTTGACGAATAGGCAAGGTCGCCTGGCGGGCCCCTCGAGCATGTGAGCTACCGTTCATTGGCAAGCTTGGGATCGTGCGGGCGAACTCACTAGAGGCAAGCTTGACTCGTGCGGGCGAGCAAGGTGTTCAAGCGAGGTTGAGCTCATGTTGGCAAGCTTGATAATTAGACAAGCTTGACTCGTGCTGGTGAGTCAAACAAACAGGCAAGATTGGTAAGGTTTGGCACATGCAGGCGAACCAAACAAACAGGCAAGCTTTGGCTTGCAGGCGAGATCTTCTCGGCCCTTTGAATGCAGGCGAGCTTGACTTGTGCTAGCAAGTCAAGCAACAAAGGGAACTTTGCTTATACTACAGGCAAGCTTTGGCTTTGCAGTCGAGCTCTGCTTGGCCTTTTGCTAGCTTTGAGCATGCAGGCGAGCTCTAATGGGTAAGGTTTGTGCTCTCTTGTGTATTGTTTTTTTTGGAAAATTTGCAAAAAAAAATGAAAGAATTGAATTTTATTTATTCTTTCTAACTGCTTTGAAAAAGAATGTTTACAACTCTCTCAATCTCTAACTGATTACAATTTGAATTTCTAATTACAAAAGAGAAGAAGATCGGCGGAGATCTTCCCCTTTATTTAATTTTGGGTTCTTCACGGTGGCGATGAGATGCCTCCCTCGAATACTCACATCGAGTTTACTTCTCGTTGACGATCCAAATGTCTTGCTTCACTGGAACGTGGTTGATTCCTCTTGATTGACGTTGAGGAGAACTTGCATGACAAGTTTGAAACTCTTGATGAGTTGATAA
Source organism: Asparagus officinalis (assembly GCF_001876935.1). Taxonomy (NCBI): domain Eukaryota; kingdom Viridiplantae; phylum Streptophyta; class Magnoliopsida; order Asparagales; family Asparagaceae; genus Asparagus; species Asparagus officinalis. The sequence continues at coordinate 94,231,446 of NC_033800.1, forward strand.
CTCAGATCTAGTTTAAACTCTTGAAAAAGAGTTGATTTGAATCGAAAATCGGTTAATAAGCCAAGGATGAAAGCTCCAAGGACTACTCCGCAAGATGAATGTCGATCTTTTAATCTTTTTGCTACCAAAAAAGGATGACTTGGTGATCCCCTTTGATGATCTCTAGATCCAAAAATACTCAAAGATCCAAAGATCTCAAAAAGCCATCCTCTAACTCTGTTGGGTTTATTGAGATTTTATTAGGGATTAAGGGGTGTAACCGCCCCCTTAAATCTCTCCTTAATGAGGGTTTAATAGGGTGTAACCACCACCATAAATCTTTCCATGATAGGGTGATGATCCCCTCAAATCGTAGGGAGAAAACAGTTTTTGGAACCGTTCAACTCGTGTATGAATGAGGAAAACGCTAAAAACGGCGTTTTGGGCCCGAACTCTGTGTTTTAGACCTGAAACACAGAGTTGGGCATTTCTAGTTGGCTCAGAAAGTAGTGACCACACTGCTTTAAGAGTCTAAGATGCAGGAATGAACTCTGGATTTGGATCTAGAACACAGAGTTAGGTTCTGCGTTTTGGGCTGAAAATACAGCAATGAAGTCTGCGTTTTGATGTTGTAACACAGGGAGGACCTCTATGTTTTGATGTTACAACATCGGGAGGAGCTCTGCATTTTGATGTTGCAACGTAGGGAGGACTTCTGCATTTTGATGTTGCAACACAGGGAGGACATCTGTGTTTTTGATGTTGTAACGTAGGGAGGACTTCTGTATTTTGATGTTGCAATGCAGGGAGGACATCTGCGTTTTTGATGTTGCAACGCAGGGAGGACCTCTGCATTTTGATGTTGAAACGTAGGTCTGACCTCTAGGTTTTTATGTGAAGAGACCAAGAGACCATCAATTTGTGGTATCTTTTGCTAGAGCATTGCAAAGATCATCATCTTGTAATCTTCTTCTTGGCTCCTTGAAAATATGAGAGTCGTCAGATTGTAACTCCTGATGTTAATTGTGAAGGCTGTTGATTAGAACTTTCATCAGTTATTGCGAAGATCATCATATTATAACCTTCATAGATCTATGTGAAAGGCTTCAAATTATAGCCTTCTAGAGGCCATCAAATTGTAACTTCTATCATCGTGTTTAATGGGGATAAGCTATCTACAGTAATTTTTAGACAACCTACTGTAGGCATATAAAATTGCTTATAGGTCCCTTGACAAGGTTCAAGACGAACTAATGAACCATCAGGCGACGTATCTAAGCACGAACGTCAGTCCACAACACCGAAGCCAAGTGACACGCAATGAAGCGGATTAACAAGGCTACGAAGCTGACGAACCGCACGTGAACGACGGAATGAATCCACTCGCGTGCGGAATCAAATCAACGGTCCAGAGAGTCAACGAGTCATCCAACCATATAACGGATTCGAACTCAGACACCAAAGCCGATTTACTGCCTAATCGGGATCCAGACTTCCAAATCAGGAGCACAGATCTGGTTGCCTATAAATAGGCGGGGTCATTCATCATTTTGGGGGACTTTTGGAAGAACTTTTGGAGAGCCGAAACTCTGCCGGATTGAGACCTCATCTTGGAGTTTTTGAAGGCTTGAAGACTTGGACGTCCAGATCCGATTCTTGGTGAGCACCCGCATCACAAAAGGCAGGAGTTCGAGGGAATCGAGATCTCAGATCTACGTTGTTACACTCCGGATCAAAGCTTGGTCTTTGATCCCGAGATTCGAGCGATTGTTTCCTTGGTGAAATAATCCCTCCGGCTATTATTTCCTTGGTGAAATAATACCCGTTATACTGCGTAGATCTGCTCGGATCTAGATCGCGCGGTGGTCCACGGCAAACAACCCCGGCGCAGGCAAACAACCCACCAAAGCGAGTGACCGAATAACAGGAGCTCGCGATTTGTTCGACGAAAGAGAAAAAGTTGTAATTTTTAATTTTCTTTATTTTTGATTTTCATTGTAACCGGATCTAAAAAAGACCGGATCTTCTGTAACCGAAAAACTGTTATTCAAGATAGCAATGGAATCAATGAAGAAAGCAACGATTTTCCGAGCGAACAATCTGGCGACCACAGTGGGAGCCACCGATCTCGCTGCCGAGATCGGAGCGTCGCAGCCGCGGATCTCGATCCCGGTCGTGGAGGAGGTCGAGTATGAGTTCGACCAGCAGAAGTACGAGGAGTACGTGTCCTCCACCGGCCTCTAAGCAGGTCAAGTCCGCCGTCGAAGGCGTGGTGACTCTCTCTAAGAGAGCTCGCCAGAGGCAGCGTCAACGCCTCGCGAAGCAATTCGCCAAGGCCATGGAGTCCGTTGACGGGGTCCGCTACAATGCGGATCTGAAGAACAAACGAGGCAAACAGCCTCAACATCAAGTGAAGAGTGGTTCCTCCAAGCCATCAACGATGGAGTGGGTCCGGGTCAAACGGAACCATACGACGCTGGAGGATCGAATCCGCAAGCGCCGCGCATTATCGGTGCAAGTACGGGCCAAAGCTGAAGAAGCCCATAGAAGACTGCAAAAGGAGGTGACGAAGAAGCCACCACCAACCCGTCAAGTCTGGAAGCCGAAGTCTGAAGTGGCGACTCAGGCCAAAAAGCAACCATCGCAGCCTTCTAAGCAAGGTCAAACTCCGGCGAGTCAACCAAAGTCGCCGTTAATTCCTAGGGCCACTTCGGGAGATCATGCCGAATCATCCCGAAGGAGAAAGTCAATTTTGGAGCGCCTCGGTCCGCTTCCCAAAGAACGAGGCAAAGCTCCAGTTCAAGAACGGTTGGGGCCAATGAAGAAGTCCCAAACAATTCAACATGCCGGGGGTTGCCGCAACCACCAACATTTGGAGAAAATCGTGGCACCTAAGCGCACAACTTTGTGCATCGAAGTGCAGGAGCCCGCTGAAGATTCACACCCACAAAGGCGTGTTTCGAGGCGTGTGACTCTGGAGAGCTCAAAGAAGGAAATTCATTCTCAGAAGGAAACGTTGTTGTCAGATGACGATGACGTTATACCTGGGAGATCGTGCCAACACACGATAGGTTGCTCCGACTTTCAAACGGACAAGCTGTACTATTGTGCTGGAGGTACAAGCAAATCCAGAAAGAGGAGCCCTCAAAGATTAGAGACTCAATGTCCTTGCTTAAAACTCATTCGGGCGGTATTATCTGAGTGCGACTGCACCAAAATGTTTCCCGAAAGAGTTTCCGTGTTCCAAAGACTCAGCATGGAAGCGCCAAAGCCAAGGACTAGACGTTTCCGAAGAAGAGGAACAATGGTCAAAGATGATGAACGTTCAAGGGTCACTACCAACATGACCAGCAAGGGGACATCGGCACGGGATGATTTCGCGTCGATTTTGAAAGCCTCCCGGCCTAGAACCCGTCTGCAGTCCGGAACCATCGAGAGAGCAACCTATGGTAGGGTTCCCTCCCGGCCTAGAACCCGTCTGCAGTCCGGAACCATCGAGAGAGCAACCTATGGTAGGGTTCGGACAATACGCCCTTCAGAAGATGAAGAATCTGATGCTGGCTTCGCAGTTGCATCAGATAATACGGTATCCAGCGAGGGACAACCCCGCGAGGCGCTTATGATAAGTGCGGAGCAAATTGCCAAGATGATTGAAGACGCTTTGGCTAAGCAGCAGGAAACTTTCAGGTTCGAGATGCAGATGACCATGCAGAACATGAGAGAAATGCATGACCAACAAATCCAAGCATTGACGAACCAGCAAGGCGAGCCAAGTCATCGTAACCAGGTTAATCTGGAAGATGAGGCGAAAACCTGAAGATCAAGAACCTCGAGAGCAAAATCAACACACTAATTTCCGCTCAAGAGATGAAGAAAACAGGCATTCCTTGCCCATACCCAAGAGAATGGGAATCGATCCCATATCCGGCGAAGTTTAATCTAATTAACTTCACGCCGTTTAATGGGATGGGTTCACCTACCCAGCATTTGATTTACTTCAAATCGCATTTGGGGGTGATCTCTGGTAATGAGCCTCTGATGGTGCGGTCATTCGTCGGCACTCTTCGCGGAGCCGCCTTCGATTGGTATCGCCGCCTCAAGCCAGGCAGCGTAAACAGCTGGGATGACATGGAGACCAAGTTCCTGGCCAACTTCTTCGATGATGACACCGAGATATCTATCGGATTGTTGCTCGATGAGAAGCAGAAAGACGGAGAGTTAGTCGACACCTTCGTCAAAAGGTTCCGGAACAAGGCGATGAATTGCCGGGACCCGATCACCGAGGAATTCATCCTCCAGACCTGCCACAACAACCTCGCGTTGGACGTGCTAGAAGCAATGGGGACAGCACCATCCAATACATGGAAGGACTTGAAAGTCCGGGGAGAGCAAGCTGAGCGATTCCTCAAGAGGAAGAAGGCGGAAAGAGGCCAACCGGCGACAAGTGCTCCAAAGCAAAACTTCGTCCCACGGGGGAAAGGTAAGGCACAAGCTAATGCAGTTGATGCTAATCAAACCTTTCAATTGCAACCACAGCAACAGCAGCCACAGCAACAAGCACCCCAACAATCTCGAGGACAATGGCAACAACGGCCTCAGAAGCAGAAATCTTCGGAGCCAAGGTTTCCCAAAGTCTACTCCTTCAAAGATGATGAAGTTCCCGGCATCTTCAAATACTTGTTGGAGAACAACAAAATCCAGCTGCCGGCAATCGTGGATCAAGAGGGAGCCAGCAAGGTGACGGATCCAAAGTACTGCGCGTACCACAGAGCGGTCCACCACCCTACGAGATCATGCTACCACCTCAAGGACTAGATCCAGGCGTTAATCGACGTAGGGGTCATAACTCCGAAACCAGCCAAGAATGTGGGGGCAAACGCAGTATCAATCAGTTTTGGATCGGTGCCTACAACTTGGTTCGAGCCAAAACGTGTTACCAAAGTCGGGATGAAGACGATGAATGACGACCCGCACGGACAACGCCAAAAAGGACTTGTCCCATACACAGCCCCAAACGGTGAGATCCTCTGGGTGCACCCCGACCTGATTGAAGATGAACAATGGGCCGGATTGTCATCCAAGGAGAAGTCCAAAGGGAAAGGGAAGTCTTGTTATGGAGTCTCTGCTATCCCAGGGGAAGATGACGAAAGAATCCCCACTTTCCCGCTCTCTGAAGAAGAACAAGAAGCTTTTGCGACACGGAGCGGAAACGAGTATCATTACAATTATCCGCCACCTATCGAGCAGGGGGTGAATAAACGGGGACCAGCCAAAACTCTCACGGAGATGGGAGTGATTACAAGTCCCACACCGGGTAAAGAAGCTCTACGACAACCGGTGAATAAACCAAAAGAGAAGAATCCCCAAGAGGTACAGAATCCGAAGCAGTCTCGTTTCAGTCGTCCAATTGGAAGAGACAAACCGGAAAGCTCGAAGACTCCGCATAGCTTCGACATTATGGCGCAATTAGCCAACATTCCTGCACGGATAACGCTGTATGAGTTGCTGCGATTATCCAAAGAAACCAGGGAGGCCCTTGGCCGATTCAGAAGCATTCCTCACTCGGATCAAACCGGCACCTGAGGAACTAGAACTGTTAGCTCAACAGTGCAATGTGCCAGCTAAGAACATTCCCTGCATCACCTTCACCAAAGAAGACATGTAGACGAAGAATTCAAACCATGATCGGCCCTTGTATTTTGTCGGGTACATTTATGTTTCATCAGATGACGAATGTGGTTGGCAAATTATCGATCAAATTGCTAACAAAGCCAAGAAGGGATACTCTCCCGATGCTTCAGAGTGGGACTCCGATACAAGTCTGGGAGAAGTTTTCAAAGCCCTAATGGCAAATATGGCTACAGCTGATCCATCCACCATGGAAGACGACGATCAAATGCCAACATGGGAAGACCCGTGGGTTCACCATCTGAATATGCAATATGGCGATAGGTTCGAGCAAAGAGAACCACCCACTGAAGATAAAATAGTCCAGATTAACATGGGTGATGAGGCCAACCCAAAGCCTATATTCATCAGCGACAGTCTTCCCCCAGATGAGAAGGAGGAATTGATTGCTCTCATCAGGGAATATATCGACGTCTTCGCATGGAATTATGAAGACATGCCAGGGCTCGACCCCAATGTCGCAATGCACCGCCTCGATATCAAGCCGGATGCCAAACCTGTCAAGCAACAGCAAAGACGGTTTCGTCCGCAGATTATGGAAGCCATTGAGGCAGAGGTTAAGAAGTTGATCGAATCAGGATTTATCCGAGAGGAACAACATCCAGACTGGTTAGCCAACATCGTTCCCGTCATGAAGAAGAATGGCAAAATCAGGATTTGCATCGACTTCAGGAACCTGAATGAAGCATGTCCGAAAGACGATTTCCCTCTCCCAATCACGGATGTCATTATCGACAATACATGTGGATTTGAGAGGATGTCCTTCATGGATGGATTTTCGGGATATAACCAGATCAAGATGCATCCAGAGGATGAGAAGCATACGGCGTTTAGAACACCCCTCGGCGTCTTCTGCTATACGGTGATGCCTTTCGGTCTGAAGAATGCCGGTGCCACATACCAGCGAGCGATGACTAAGATTTTCCAAGAACATCTCAGGAAAACAGTCGAATGCTACGTTGATGATTTGGTTGTGAAAAGCCGCAACAAAGAAGATCACATCAAGGATTTGAAGACGATGTTCGATCTCATGAGGAGTCATCAACTGAAGATGAACCCCACTAAATCATTCCTTGGAATGTCCAGCGGAAAATTCCTTGGGTTCGTCGTCACCACTAAGGGTATACATATCGATCCCGATAAGGTGAAGGCGATACATGAATTGCAACCCCCGAGGAATCTGAGAGAACTCAGAGGATTGCAAGGGCGTTTAGCTTACATCAGGCGGTTCATCTCAAATCTCTCTGGGAAGTGCCAACCTTTCTCTAAGCTAAACAAGAAGGGTGTGTCATTTATTTGGGACGACGCCTGCCAAAAGGCACTCGAGGATATCAAGACATATTTGACAAATCCTCCTGTTCTCGTTGCACCAAAATCAGGTAAACCGTTCTTGATTTACATCAAGGCGATGAACCATTCGATAAGTGCTTTGTTAGCACAAGACGATGATAATGGTCACGAACAGGCAGTTTATTATTGCGCTGAGTCTCGATATCCGATGATTGAGAAAGAATGTCTCGCGTTGGTGTTTGCAGTGCAAAAGATGCGGCATTACTTAGTGGGACAGACAATTTATGTTATCTCCAATGTTAATCCTGTGCGAGTATTTATGACGCAACCGGGTTCGATGAATTGGCGGTTGGCAAAATGGGCCATCCTCTTGTCCCAGTATGATCTGCACTTCAAACAGCAAAAGTCGGTCAAGGGACAAGCGATTTGTGATCTTTTGGCGGCAAACCCGACCGCAGATGTGGCAGAAGTATATGATGACTTGCCGGACGAAACCCACGAGGTCAACACTACATCGCACCAGCAAGTATGGCAATTATATTTTGATGGTGCTTCAAGAGCAGTTAATAGGGTAATAACCCCGGGATGTCCCACCGTCTCCTCTGGAGTTGGAGTCGTCTTAATCTCCCCGGGAAAGCATGTAATGCCCCGAGCTTATTCATTGACTAGTCCGTGCTCCAATAACGTAGCCGACAATAATGTTGCCGAATACAACGCGCTTCTCATTGGACTCAGTTTCGCCAAAGAGCTGGGGGTCGAATATCTCGAAGCTTTTGGAGATTCGCAATTGATAGTCAACCAAGTTCGCGGTGAGTATGAAGTCAGGAATCAAGACTTGATCCCGTACCACCAGGAAGCCATCAAAATGGCAGAATCTTTCGAAGAATTCTTCATCGAATATATCCCTCGTCTCCAGAACGCTTATGCAGACGCACTGGCGGCACTAGCAGTATCACTGGCACAGCCTCCCGAAGCTGAGCTGTTAGTCACAGTACGGACGCATCAACTCTGCGTACCCATATACAGTAGGGATATTGAAGAGGAAGATGACGGAAACGTAAACGCCAAGGAGGTGAATTCAACTCAAATTGGGTCTGAGTCCCGAGATGGGCGTTTTCCCATCATTGACTACGTCCAGTATGGTATTCTGCCAGAAGACGTAAAAGAAAGGGAATCAATTCGCCGAAGAGCGCCAAGATTCTTTTATAATGCCGAGACCCATACGTTATACCGTAGGGGATACGATGGTTTATTACTTCGATGTCTTTCACACAAAGAAGCAAAAGAAGTTCTTAAGGAAGCACACGAAGGAGAATGTGGTGCGCACCAGCCCGGTCCCAAACTGTATGATCGCATCAGGAGGATGGGATATTTCTGGCCAACGATGGTTCGTGACGCAATCGAATACGCACGAGAATGCCACGCTTGCCAGATACATGCGAATTATATGCATCAACCGCCAGAGCAGTTGCACACATCAATCACGTCATGGCCGTTCGAAGTATGGGGCATGGACATTGTTGGTCCTATTTTTCCCCCCTCAGTCAAAGGCGATCGATTCATTCTGGCGATCACGGATTACTTCTCAAAGTGGGCTGAAGCAATTCCGCTTAAAGAAGTAAAGACGAACAACGTCATCAATTTCATCAAGCATCATGTCATCTACAGACACGGCGTGCCAAGAAGGATCATTCATGACAACGGTCCGCAATTTATAAGCAACGCCTTCATCAGATTTTGTGACAAGTTCAAAATTGAAGACGTTTCATCAACACCTTATTATCCCGCCGCGAATGGATTAGCGGAGGCGTTTAACAAGACGATCATCAAGATCTTGTCAAAGCTCGTGAAGACCAATAAACGAGACTGGGACGATAAACTCGGTGAAGCACTCTGGGCTTATCGCACCACCATACGCACGCCTACGGGAGCTACCCCGTATTCGCTGGTATACGGATGTGAAGCTGTGCTACCGCTGGAAATTCAGATTCCGTCCCTTCGGATCGCCCTCGCAACGGAGATGACGACGGAGGAACAACATCAGAAGCGTCTCGAAGAGCTCGAGAGGCTGGATGAAAAGCGTTTGGAGGCTCAACAACACATCGAGTTTTACCAAGCCAGGATGTCAAGGGCTTTTAACAAAAGAGTCCGACAGAGAAGCTTCAAGGAAGGAGATCTGGTCCTCGCTGCTCGCCGACCAATAATTCTCACCTCCAAGAAGAAAGGTAAATTCGAACCCAAATGGGAAGGACCGTTTGTAATAGACACAGTCTATTCAAACGGCGCATATCGCCTGATTACTCAAGAGGGCGCCAGGCAATTAATGCCAATAAATGGGAAGTTCCTGAAAAAGTACTATCCCTAGTACATTCAGGATAACTCATTTACCGGGAAGTTCCTCGAAGAATATTACACTTAATATTCTAGAGGATAACCCAAAATCATTGTCACCACCAAAATCCCTCACTGATCAATTTCAATTGACAGTGAGTCCACCAAAAATGTTTTTCTGGCCCTCTTGATTCTTTCCATGAACAAGAGGTCCACTTTCAGTTCGGAGTCCCTTTTCGATAAACGAAAGAACTCCTTCCCTTTTTCTCTTTGGTTAAACCTTGTTCATGGTTATAACCGGAGTTGAAAATACCACTTCGATAAACGAAGGACCCATTTTCAGTTTAGATAACTCATCCTATAAAAGGCAAGTTTATCTAAATTTTCCAGATTCTCCGTCTAATACACGTTGCTGGGTAGCCTATTCCCATGACAATGGCGAAGTCTACGTATTCAATGTCGTAGCACAAAGTCTAAGGGAGTTCATTCCTTTAGCGCAACGTTACATGCGAACGGATTTAGACAATCCGCATGCTAGCCCGACTCAAACGGTAGTCGGTAAAGGCTAATCAAATCCGTTAAAGGCTGGGGGTTAGCCGAAAATCCTAAAGTCAACGCCTAACACGCGTCGCCGGGTAGCCTATTCCCGTAACAAATGGTAAAGCCTATGTATTCAACATCATAGCACAAAGTCTCAGAGAATTCACTCTCTTAGCACAACGTTACATGCGGAACGGATTTAGACAATCCGCATGCTAGCCCGACTCAAACGGTAGTCGGTAAAGGCTAATCAAATCCGGTGAAGGCTGGGGATTAGCCAAAAATCCTAAAGTCAACGATCATAAGCTTGCCTAAGTTCAGCCCTGAGGGACTCCTCGGTGGTGGCTGAAGTCCTCGCAGCGATCTCTTCTGTCTCGGCTAGCTTCTGCTCCAGGGATCTCAACTCATCAGATAAAGCAGTGCGGGTTTGCTGGTCCTGTGCTTTCATCATCTGAAGAATATCCAAAGTCTCCTCTTTTTCACGGAGTGTTCTTCTGAGCTGCTGCTCCAGGGATCTCAACTCATCAGATAAAGCAGTGTGGGTTTGCTGGTCCTGTGCTTTCGTCATCTGTAGAATATCCAAAGTCTCATCTTTTTCACGGAGTGTTCTTCTGAGCTGGTCTATCTCGGTCGCACAGGAGGTAATAGAAAGATCGAGCTCGGCAAGCGAAGATAATTTAGTAGCAATACTCGTCTTAACTCGATCTACTCGGCCCCGCTGCATCTGAATCTCGAGCTCAGCAAAAATCCGAGTCTCGCGTGATGACTGTAAGCGGGTGTCCAGCTCGGCAGCAATAAATGAGGAGGCACCTGCATCTCGGAGCTCACGAAACATCTGAAGCTCATGCTCTAGGCAATCAAGGTCATCAACTATAGCCTGTGCCAAATCTGGATGTCCCGCTTCCCTTATCAAATTGACTTTAGAATCAAGGAAAGGCTTGAATTGGCGAAGAGAAAGTCCACCATGGAAAAGCTTGCCAATCATAGCATTCATGAAAGAGAAGAAGGAGCGAACTTCTATACAGCATTGTCCGATAACAACTCCTTCACGAGGACATGAAGCCGAGAGGAAATCCCTACATAAAAAGGAGAAATCTGTCAAGAAGCCATAATAAGGAAATAAAGGATATTCGTCGTTTGCTTAATTTATACCTCCTTCCCCTTGAGTCACTGGGGATAACGGAGGTGTGACGGCTGTAGGTGCATCAACGGGTGAAGTTGGTTTCATAGCCGGCTCAACAGGATCAGTCTCGGCAAAAGCTCTTGTTAAACACAACACGGAACGATCAGACACATCACATTATAGCTGCATTAGTCAAAAAATTGGCTAGTCCTATAATTAACTCGAGAAGAGGCACGTACCTTCAAAAGAACCATTCTCAGGATCCTGAGGGAGTGCGGGCTCAGGAAACATACTCTCGGGCAGTGGGCCATCGATCTGGGGAGAGTCATATATGAAGTGGAACATAGAAGTGTCTGCAGGTAAACCTGCCTCGTCGAAATCATCAATCAAATAATCTGACATGAAGAAATGTAAGTACGAAAGAAGAATGAAGAGAATATGACCAATGGAAATAGGTTACCTCTCGTAGATGCATCTGGATTCACTGAATCAGGTCCTACATTGGTAGCCTCCCTAAAGTCAGCAGCTTCTGTAGGTTTTTCTACCTGGTAAGGTGAGTCAGGCTCACCAGAAGATACAAACTCATGAGGAGCAGGATCAAAACTCATCTCCCCTTCCTCGCGCTCTCCTGCATGGAATGGGAAAGCATGAGCCTAAAAATCTAAACGATCAAGAGAATGATCTATAGAGTAGATGTTACCTCTGTCACTAGCAGGATCATCACCAACCAAGTCCATCTCAGATGCCCGCGAACCTACAGGTGGCTTATGGGCTAATCTCTTCCGCCTATCAGCATGGACGGTAGTCGAAGGTCTTGCCCGGGCAAAAGGACGGAATTCCTCTTCACTGTTTGTCGCTGTCCCTGAAATATCAGATAGTGGTCAGGATTGACAATTCGGAAATGCAGAAAGAAAAGATGGGTGACTAACCTCGCTCGAAATCTGCCTCGTAGTCTTCAGGATCTCCGCCTGAAGCCTCTTCAGCAGAACTAAAGGCCCTATGACCTTCTGCATCAAGTCGGCGGGTCTTGCCCCGCGCCCTCTGTGACCGAGCACCGTCCCGGATCACGTGAGTTAGAACCCCTTGTGAAGGACTCCCTATAATTTTATCCTTTGGATGATTTGATGCGAATTTCCATGCTTTGGGAAGTTCTTCTAGCTCATGAGTTTTGATGCTTTCCACATCCTTTTGTGCATCTATTGAGGGTGTTTCATTTAATTACAAGCCTTCCAATCCCCCCTCAATATCATCATCATCATTATTCCTAGGCAAACTATCTTGTAAACCAATTTTAGTCTCATCAAAGGTAACATTTATAGATTCTTTAACAACAAGTGTTCTTTTGTTGAAGACCCTATAAGCCTTCCTTTTAGGTGCATATCCTAGAAAAATGCCAACATCAATTTTAGAATCAAATTTATCATGGTAATCTTTTGTATTTAAAATAAAACATTTACAACCAAAGATACGAAAATACCCAATAGATGGAGTTTTGCCATAAATAGTTCATAAGGAGTTTTTTTGAGCTTAGGTCTAATCAAAATACGATTTAAAACATGGCAAGCCGTATTGACGGCTTCCGTCCAAAAGTACTTAGGCAAATCAAAAGAATTTAACATAATATGTGCCATCTCTTGTATGGTACGATTTTTTCGTTCAACAACACCATTTTGTTATGGTGTTCTTGAGGTGGAAAATTAATGAGTTATACCACGATGTGCACAAAAATCATTGAAAAAGTTATTTTAAAATTCACCAGCATGATCACTTCTAATTTTAACAACTTTTAAAGTTATTTTAAAAGTTATTTTGTTATGGTGTTCTTTCTCATAGAGACACGTCACACGACAAGCCGCTATCTAAAGAGTTTGGCTATCAGAGGTAACTATTAACGTGATAGTTTTGTGGACCCGCCATCCTATTGAAAAGGATTGGCAGATTGATGGACTATCAGAGGTAGATGTTAACGTGATAGTTTTGTGGAGCTGCCATCCTATTGAAGAGGATTGGCAGATTGATGGACTATCAGAGGTAAATATTAACGTGATAGTTTTTGTGGACCTGCCATCCTATTAAAGAGAATTAGCTTCAGTGGTCGTAGTATCTTCCCATTCTGATTAGGAAGATTGTGCTTGGTCCCATTGCTCAGGTTGATCCTTCTTACTTTGTTCTTCGGCTTTGACCATGGCAATAATTTTTTGAGCTTGTTCACCTTGAGAGATTAGTTGTCTCTAGGAACGACATTCTGCAACCCTCATTTATGATAGAAGGTTGGTCTGCAAGTTGTGTCGGCATGTCTCCACTAAGGTAGATTGTGTCATACCTGACAAACATCGAAGAGCCATGCTTCAAAACCTCTTAACGAAGTCTTTGACGGGCTCCCTCTTCTTCTGCTTAATGGCGAGAAGGGTATGGATGGAGACTTCTGTATCCTCTTCAAAGAATATTAACAGGAAGAGTCTCTCTAGATCCGCCCACTTTTGGATACATCCCGCAGGTAGTTTCTTAAACCATTCAAAGGCAACTCCCTTGAGAGGGTGCCAATGAACAATCGAGTCAGTATGGCGTCGTTTGATATCACATTCCTAGTTTGTGACTTAAAATGATAGATGTGTTGATTCAGTAATCCCGTACCGTTAAAAGTTTATAGCATCGGGACCTCAAACTTTGGAGGACAAGGGGCTGCATCCCATTCAGAAGGATAAGGCCACACTACTCCCTCATATTAGAGCTCGCTTCTGTGGGCTATAGCATTGAGGCGGGCTTCTAATTCCTTGATTTTAGCCGACTGAGGATTTTGCTCATTCTTAGCTTCTTCTTCGGAGGATGATTCTTCATGATGAGTTTCTTGCCCAGTAGTCTCATTCACTCTTTGTTTTCCTTTCGATATGGATGATCCTCCTTTCCGGGAGGATTCCGGCCGAGGTTGTCACTCAGCTTTCTGCAAATTGGCTCTATTTGTAATGATCTTAGCCATCATATCCCAAAAATGAATAATGGTTTCCTGCTGTGCCTGGAGCATGGCCTCCTGCTTAGCAAACCTCTTTGAAAGATCTTTAGAATTTTTTGCCATGTGGGTGAAGCTCTCATGCCTAACGAAAGAGCATGATGATTGGGACTCCACAACGGCTGAGTGTTCATCCTTGGAATTGGTTCCTCTGGCTAATCTTTGATAGTTAACCGGAGGAATGGCTCCTGTTTGAGTCTGAGTATGTTGATAAATTCCATCGGATCTATTCAGGAGGTCTTTCAAGCTAGGAGACTGATCTTTCTCTGACTCATCGGAGCTAGAGACTGATGATCTCCCTCTGCCGACCATGTTAGAAGTGACTCTAAGGTATTCATCCTCCGAAGCCTTCTTCATGTAAGAACGTTGTTGGTTATTAAGCAAAGCGACGTTCGTTGGTCGGTTGAACATCAACAAATTGACTACACATGAGCAGCATTGGCTTCCCGAGAGAATCGTAGAAATCAGTTGTTTGTATTGGCATGAACAAGCAACTTGTTGTATCGGCCTTCCTCCCGATATGAACTCTCTTAAATCTGTTGCAAAAACTCGAGAAGAGTTACTCGCTGATCGCGAGGTTTGAAATGGAACCCCTAGTCTATGATTGGATGGGACTGGCTCCTGATGAACATGGATCTTCTTGAAATGCCTTAAATCTATGGACTTCCTATATCCAACCCTTAATCTAGCCACGCTATGCAAAGTATTCGGGGGTCTCGCTACCCGGTCAACGAGCCGGGGTCCAGGGGGCGGCGTGCCCCTGGCTAGGAGGGTCCAGGCAAGAATAGCGAGGTTTGGCACGTGCAGGTAAACCAAACAAACAGGCGAGCTTTGGTTTGTAGGTGAGCTCTGCGTGTTGGTGAGCTTTGGCTTGCAGGCGAGATCTGCTCGGCCTTTTAAATGCAAGCGAGCTTGACTTGTCCTGGCAAGTCAAGCAACGCAGGGGAACTTTGCTTGTACTGCAGGCAAGCTTTGGTTTTGCAGGCGAGCTCTACTTGGCCTTTTGCTAGCTTTGAGCACGCAGGCGAGTTCTAATGGGTGAGGTTTGAGCTCTCTTGTGTATTGTTTTGTTGGAAACTTTGCAATAAGAAAATAATGAAAGAATTGAATTTGATTTATTCTTTATAACTGCTTAGAAAAAGAATATTTACAACTCTCTCAATCTCTAACTGATTATAATTTGAATTTCCGATTACAAAAGAGAAGAAGATTGGAGGAGATCTTCCCCTTTATTTATTTCTAGGTTATTCACGGTGGCGTTGAGATGCCTCCCTCGAATGCTCGCATCAAGTTTGCTTCTCATTAATGATCTGAACGTCTTGTTTCACTGGAATGTGATTGATTCCTCTTGATTGACGTTGAGGAGAACTTGAGAACTTGCGTGGCAAGTTTGAAACTCATGACAAGTTGATAACTCAGAGCAAGTTTAAACTCTTGAAAATGAGTTGATTTAAACCGAAAATCGGTTAATAAGCCAAGGATGAAAGCTCCAAGGACTGCTCCGCAAGATGAATGTTGATCTTTCAATCTTTTTGCTACCGAAAGAGGATGACTTGGTGATCCCCTTTGCTGATCTCTAGATCCAAAAATACTCAAAGATCCAAAGATCGCAAAAAGGTAGACTCTAACTCTGTTGAGTTTATTGAGATTTTATCAGGGATTAAGGGGTGTAACCTCCCCCCTTAAATCTCTCCGTAATGAGGGTTTAATAGGATGTAACCTCCCCCCCATAAATCTCTCCATGATAGGGTGATGATCCCCTCAAATCGTGGGGAGAAAACAGTTTTTGGAACCGTTCAACTCGTGTTTGAACGAGTCAAATGCTGAAAACGATGTTTTAGGCCTGAACTCTGCATTAAACTTGAAATGCAGAGTTGGGCATTTCTAATTAGCTCAGAATGCAGTGGTGAAAGACCCTAATGCCACTAGGAAGGAACCCGAGAGGAGGGTAAATAGGGTTTATGCTAATTTAAAACTTATTAATAAATATATCCTAGCAACGAGATACAACAAGAGATATATGAAAGGATATAAAACTAACACAAGGGTAAAACAAGATATAAACAATATAGTGGATGAAATAAACAATGAGAGAATGATAATAGAGATGAACACAAATATAAGTGTGCTAAGCCAAACTCAAACAAGCAATATGATCACGGAGTTCGGACCTTCCGTCCTACGTCTCCGCTTCCCACTCCCGGGGAGAAATCCACTATCACACCGGGTTTTCAACGATCACCCGAAAACATTTACACCTCACACTCAGTTTTCTAGCTCATCGAAAACTTTACAACACTCACAATATAAACACACTAACTACCACCTCAAGTGTTGGTCTCTAGCTCATGTCTCCCTCAAGTGTTAGGAATTACAACATCTCTCTAGGCATTACCACCTACCCCACTCCTCTTGGGATGACCCCATCTCTCACCACGCACTCCTCTTGGTGTACTAGTGTAATACAAAGTGAATCCTCACAATACAACAATCGGTTTTCTAGTTCACCGAAAACTTTACAACTTACACACTTGCAGTTACACTATACACCCTCTAAGTGTTGGCCTAGCCCGTGTCACCTTCCTCAAGTGTTCGTAATTACCACCTCTCACTAGGCTTTACTACCGACCGCACTTCTCTTGGAACCGACCACGGCTCTCACCAACCATTCTCTCGGTGTCCAAGTGTAATATAATGTGCAACTCACAATAAAGCTCACAAATATGAATTTGTTCTCTACAATAGATGAGAACACAATGTAGGCTCACACTCAATATCACACAAACGCCACAACCCAAATTATACAATGTATGAAAATAAAATAAGCTCAATGGTTGTGTGTGTAAACAATGAGTGAATGAAATCAACTAAACTCAATATAAATACTAGCTTAATAAAATGATAATCAAACAATATAAATGTAAAGCTAGATTGAGTTTAGGTAAACTTCTCTATAGATAACAAGAAAGAGGGAGAAGAGTGATTGCTCAAACACCAATAGATGATCTCCACTTGCTCTTGTGAAATTATCTTCACAAACAAAACTCTTAAAACACACTTAAACCCTTAAACAAAACTTATAAACTTTATTTAAAACTTTTCTCTTGTCTAATTGAACTGAGGATATATGGGGGTATTTACAGGAAACCCCAAAACTAAGAGAAAACAACAAAACCCATCAAAAAGACAAAAACAAAAAAGCTGGAAAAAACTAGTTGTTGGGCCGTCAGTCGACTGATGAGCTGACCGTTACAGGCCAGCAACACATCATCAGTCGACCGACCAGTCGACTGAAACAAAAAAACTTTTCTTAATTCCAGGCATATTCTTCAGTCGACACATCAATCGACTAATATCATCAGTCGACTGATAACAGGTTATCAGCCTGTTTTGAAATAGAAATCTGATTTTTAAACAGTCTTAAAAAATATCAAACAAATTCAGAAAGATGTAAAACTTTGGGAAATAATTGTAGACATGATAATACACATGTTTTGACATTTTGACTACCTCATGTTTTGAGACATGATAATATCAAACAAATTCAGAAAAATCCAATTTTTCAAAAAGCATCTCCCTAATAAGAAATCTCTTCATTTTTTAAAATAGTCCAAAACATAAAAATGAAATATACTTGTTTTGATATTTTGACTACACCATGTTTTGAAACTTCATAAACTGATTTCATAGACTTAATAAAAGATGTATGTTATGATTGTTAAGTCTATAAACTAATAAAACAATGTTTTCACAAAATCATTCTTGTATAAACTTATAAAACCAAAACATGTATGTATATGTATAACTATATATATACAAAACCAAAGCGTGTCTGTGTGTATATGATTGAGCTTAAAGTACTGACACACATAATATAAAAACCTAAACTAAATTACCCAAGCTTGATCTTGATCTTCAATATGCTCTTCTTGGTAAACTTGCGGATGAAGATAGGAAGTGCTTTTAGACTTGAGAGAATTTGCTTCAATCCACTATTTCCGCCAACCGCCATTTGATATGATCGTTATAGCGCAATTCCATGCAACCTCCAACATATTATTTGCCTAGAATAAATACAAAATATAAACACTAGACAAATAATATTAGAAGTAAATTATTTGTAAATCATCACCAAAACAAATGGACCCAACAATCTCCCTATTTTTGATGATGATAAACAATTTACATAAAAAGATATACATGCATGAAAGGAATTGAATATACAAATTATAATTAATATGCATATAAGCAAAAATAATATACTCACAATATTTCTCCCCCTTTGATAATTTCAAAAAGGGGAAAACAAAAGAATGAAGAGAGCGAAAACTCCCCCTACAAATAAGCATGGGTGAGTATAAAATAAATATAGGGATTGCTCCCCCTATCAAAATGGGGTTATATAAACACAAACCTCTCATCAAAATAAAGTATATATAAAAAAAATATGTTTGATCAAGAAAGCAAATTTTCTTTGAAAATTTTGATCAAACCATATAAAGAATACATTATAAAGCACAAATAGATGATCCATAAGCACAAACACATAAATGTCATCATATAAGTGATTTACAATGAATCCAAAAGTGTATACCAAAACAAACACTTCATAGTTCATAAATAGATTACAAAACACACAAGAATTATGAACTATGGATTTGAAAAACCAAAAATCATCTTTAAGAACATGAAAATAAAAAAAATAAAAAAAAATATTCTTAAAGATAAAACAAATTTTGGTACCCAATTACTCTTGGTACCTAAGAGTCTAGGGACATGACTCCTATCATTAAAGCTCAAAGCTTTTGGGTTATGAACCTATTCGGGTGCATTTAATGCACAAATACAGTCAAAACAATATTCATATAAATGACCCTTTCGATTACAATATGTGCAATAAAAAGGATGCATTTGTTTATGATGACCATGTGGAAGTGTAGGAGAACCATTTGCAAACAAAGAAAATTTATTTGTAGCTCTTTGCAAATGTGAAACATCATTAAACAAAGGTAGTTCTTTTGGGACAACTTGTGATTTTAAAATATTTTATAAATCAAAGCAAAATTTCGCTAAGTGTCCAAACCTACCACAAACATTACACTTAAAAATATGTGGTCTACTAGAAACATTTGGCAAACAAGATTTTCTTTTCAAATCAAAACAATAT
The DNA here is from genome assembly GCF_001876935.1 of Asparagus officinalis. Taxonomy (NCBI): domain Eukaryota; kingdom Viridiplantae; phylum Streptophyta; class Magnoliopsida; order Asparagales; family Asparagaceae; genus Asparagus; species Asparagus officinalis. Next base: position 94,250,571 of record NC_033800.1, read on the forward strand.
TTTGCCAAATGGCCAAATCGACCATAATAATCACATTTAAACACATGAGAATGCTTATGATAAACTTTATGAGTGTGTGTATGTACATGTGTGTGTAATGAAGAAGCCTTATGAGATGCACAAGAAGCATTAGTCTTAGAAGATTTGTGTGCATCGTAGCAAAATTTAGCAATGTGGCCTTTACGACCGCAAATTAAGCATTTGTAAACTTTGCTATACAAGTATGCTTAGTGTGTAGGTGATTTTGTAACACTAGATTCAGCACACTTATCCATAAGTTTCTTATGGTTATCAATGCATATTTTCAAAGTTGAATCTAAAGATGAAATGCGTTTATTCACAAGATTCAAATCTTCATTATTAGGGACATATGCATTTTTATTTGAAGTAGAACATATATAGTCATTTATAAAAGAAGCATTAACATTTTTTATGTTATCTATTTCTAATATGGCATTATCTTTTTCATGAGATAAGCTAGTTATAGATGTGGTTAATTTTTTATTTTCCAAAATTAACGTGTCATTGTTTTCTTTAAGCATGATATTTTCTTTTGCAACGACATCCAATTTTGACACTAGCTCCTCATGATCGAATTTTAATTCTATATGCTTGCTTTTTAACTTTAAAAAAAATAATACAATTTGTTATAGGCATGCAATAATTTTTTACTAGCACAAGCAAGTTCATCATTAGATAAATCATTAATTGATTTGAACTCGCAAACCTCACTAGGGCTATCGCCTAGTACCCATGTGCACGATGATGCTCCACACTCACTTGAAGAAGAATCCTCCAAACTACTTCGGATTTCCTCCAAGTTGCCTTGATGTGCTTCTATAAATTTCCATAAATTGTAAGCACTATCAAAATAAACAAATTTATTAGAAATGGATGAGTCAAAAGCATTAAGCAAGAATTCTAATAAAAGCTTGTTCATTGTAAACATTCTATGATTATTTTTACTCCACTTGGATTTCTTCGAAGTGAGTACAATATAAGCATCATCTATAATATCCTATAAATTGAAATGTCTAGATCTAACAAATATATTAAATCTAGAACACCATTGGTCATAGAGAAATTATCTATTCTAGGAGCAACATTAGGATCATAGCCTAAACAAGGTGTACAATGCATGTCCATAATATCTATATATATGCAAGCAATATACAGTAAATCTCAAAATTAGATTAGCACAAAAAGATAACTTGGATCTTTAACTCAAGGCGATTAAACCTTAAATCAAAGAGCACCAAGCTCTGATACCAATTGAAAGACCCTAATGCCACTAGGAAGGAACCCTAGAGGGGGGTGAATAAGGTTTATGCTAATCTAATCTGATTTATGCCAATTTAAAAGTTATTAATAAATATATCCTAGCAATGAGATACAACAAGAGATATATGCAAGGATATAAACTTAACACAAGGGTAAAACAAGATATAAATAATATAGTGGATAAAATAAACAATGAGAGAATGACAATAAAGATGAACACAAATATAAGTGTCCTAAGCGAAACTCAAACAAGCAATATGATCATGGAGTTCGAATCTTCCGTCCTACATCTCTGATCCCCACTCCCGGGGAAAAATCCACTATCACATCGGGTTTTCAACGATCACCTGAAAACGTTTACACCTCACACTCGGTTTTCTTGCTCACCGAATACTTTACAATACTCATAATGTAAACACACTAACTACCACCTCAAGTGTTGGTCTCTAGCCCGTGTCTCCCTCAAGTGTTAGAAAGTACAACCTCTCTCTAGGCATTACCACCTACCCTACTCCTCTTGGGATGACCCCATCTCTCACCACACACTCCTCTTGGTGTACTAGTGTAATACAAAGTGAATCCTCACAATACAACAATCGGTTTTCTAGTTCACCAAAAACTTTACAAATTACACACTTGTAGTTACACTTCACACCCTCTAAGTGTTGGCCTAGCCCGTGTCACCTTTGTGTTTTGATGTTGTAACGCAGAGAGGACCTCTGTGTTTTGATGTTGTAACGCAGGGAGGACCTCTATGTTTTTGATGTTACAACGTAGGGAGGACCTCTGCGTTTTGATGTTGAAATGCATGTCTGACCACACACTCCTCTTGGTGTACTAGTGTAATACAAAGTGAATCCTCACAATACAACAATCGGTTTTCTAGTTCACCAAAAACTTTACAAATTACACACTTGTAGTTACACTTCACACCCTCTAAGTGTTGGCCTAGCCCGTGTCACCTTTGTGTTTTGATGTTGTAACGCAGAGAGGACCTCTGTGTTTTGATGTTGTAACGCAGGGAGGACCTCTATGTTTTTGATGTTACAACGTAGGGAGGACCTCTGCGTTTTGATGTTGAAATGCATGTCTGACCACACACTCCTCTTGGTGTACTAGTGTAATACAAAGTGAATCCTCACAATACAACAATCGGTTTTCTAGTTCACCGAAAACTTTACAACTTACACACTTGCAGTTACACCTCACAATACAACAATCGGTTTTCTAGTTCACCGAAAACTTTACAACTTACACACTTGCAGTTACACTTTACACCCTTTAAGTGTTAGCCTAGCCCATGTCACCTCTACATTTTGACGTTGTAACGCAGGGAGGACTTCTACATTTTGATGTTACAACGTAGGGAGGACCTCTATGTTTTTTATGCTGTAACGGAGGAAGGACCTCTGTGTTTTGATGTTGAAATGCATGTCTGACCTTTGCGTTTTGATGTTGAAACGCATGTCTGACCTCTGCGTTTTGATGTGAAGAGACCAAAAGACCATTAATTTGTGGTATCTTTTGCTAGAGCATTACAAAGGTCATCATTTTGTAATCTTCTTCTTAGCTCCTTAAAAATATGAGATCGTCAGATTGTAACTCCCGATGTTAATTTTGAAGGCTGTTGATTAGAGCTTTCATCAGTTATTACAAAGGTCGTCAGATTATAACCTTCATCGATCTACTTGAAAGTCTTCAAATTGTAGCCTTCTAGAGGCCGTCAAATTGTAACTTCCATTATTGTGTTTGATGGGGATAATATATCTGCAGTAATTTTTAGACAGCCTACATGTATAGGCAATTTTTATTGCCTACAAAATCCCCTTTAAAGTTTTCAAACCTAAATCAGGTTGTATGTGGTCTGGAACACTTTGAATGAAGAGGATCATTGCTCATTTGTTTAGGCCAATTTGAGCCCCTTGGTTGAGTTAGTGCTTTAGGCGAACTTAACAAAGTGTGCAGGTGAGCTCTAAATATGCAGGCGAGCTCTTTCTTGTAGGCGAGTTGAATCACTGTAGGCGAGGCTCAAGCTTGTGAGGGTAAACTTCGTGCTTGCAGGCGAGCCCCAGCTATGGGACAAGCGAGCTTGGTAGGACTTCTATGCTCGCTAGGAGAGCCTCAAGTCTGGGCGAGCCACGTGTCCATGGGTGGACTTCTGTGCTCCCCAGCTAAAGCGGTGTGGGCCTGGCAAATCGCATTAAATGTGATCTGACATGGGGGATGGCTTGTCTTTGCGTACTCCATCTGGGTCGTTGATTTGGTGGGGCCCTCACCCTCACTCGTTGGTTTGATGTGCGATCGTGGCTAGAACTACTAAATGCTGGCCGTTCATTTGGAACTCCGAGCATCCCGCCTCGCTCATGGCCGTTCGATTC
>NC_033800.1:94254239-94292389 GCF_001876935.1 Asparagus officinalis
CAGCCATTAAGATCCCGCTTATATAATGCCTTAGTCTTTCTTGTTGGGAGATTACTGTGCTTTCGAATTTTTCTTGCTCAAACTTTCTCAAAGAAAACCCAAGCTCTCACCCTCAACTTCGAACGAGATGGCTCCCAAATTAAAGATGCTTGCTTCTAAGGGGAAGGTGAAGGCCTCTTCTTCTGCCACTGCCATCGCTACCGCCGCCCAAACCCATTTTGGTAAGTTTGAGAACTGTTTGGACTAGTTGGGGAAGATGAACAATATTTGATCATCTTCTGTGGTGAGCTTCGTCTATTTAGGTGGAGTTCTGCTATTCAGGCGAGCTTTGCCTTTGTTTGGTGAGGTCTGCTTGTCAGGTGAGCTCTGTTTGTCAGGCAAGCTCTGTTTGTCAGGCAAGCTCTGTTTGTCCGGCGAGCTCTGCCTTTGTTAGGCGAGCTCAGTTGTCTGGTGAGCTTTGGCCTTTGTAAGGCAAGCTTCTGCCTTTGTCAGGTGAGCTTTGTTTGCTCGCTCACATGATGGAGCTCACCTGTATTTCGCAGACTGCCTATCTTTAAGACTTAGAAATTTTCGACCTTTTGAGTCAAATTTTCTAACTTTTTTTGACATATTTTGCAGTTGCATTTTTTGATGAGGTTCTCCCGAGGGCCAGTGCCATAGGCATTGCTGGAGGTACGAGTTTCGTCGCCCTGAGAGATTTTTGTTTCTCGACCTTGTGCCGGTATTTGTTGATGATAGATCTGCTGAGCTGATAATGAGAGTATCCGAGGGACACTATTTGACATTGCGCGAATTGATCCCTGATGCAACACTGATGGATATGACGAGGAGAGAGTTGTGAAAGCCCCGGTTTCTCTTTGGTGGTGCTATAGCCGACCCCTTAGCTCTATTACTCAGAGACAGTAAATGGCTCTAAGTTGTAGACAAGGTCTACTATTCCATACCTAGCATGACGAGGGGGGTTTCGATCATTGAGCTGTGCTCGCTTTCCATCCCGAGGATGATGAGCTAGGATCTAACACCTACTCAGGATGGGGTGACCTACAGAATCTTCACAAGTTCCAAGACCGGATATGGTATTGACAATACTTGCAAGTGTGTAATAGCTCTGTAACCTGGCTTACTGTAGAGTGAGTTACCGGTAGGGGAAATTGCTGCGGTGGCGGAGACCTTCCATCACTATTTCTTCAGAGCCGAGGGGTAGTTCCCTCCAAAAGACTTCAGACCCCCATGGTGGATCCACTCCTCTATTGGCAATAGCCCGTGGTGGTACAGGATCACGGGGTTCATTCTAGAAGAGAACTCCGACATGCAGGGTTTAGAATTGTACTCTTCCATCAGGGCTACTCAGTATGGCCTAAAGATCAATGCCCCTCAGTTCTAAAGAATTTTGGAACTATATTGCCCGGACAACGGCACCTTCTTCACACCCAACGGTGAATTGGGTTTAGCACTTCATGAAATGTACAAAGTGTCGTGGTTTCCGATGGGGGATTTCCCCTATGAAGAACATGTCCCAGGCCAGTGAGAGATCGATCACCTCTGACAAGCTTCCTCAAGTAGTGGAGACCATCTAAGAACTTCTCTACCACTATCACATTTTCCTAAACACCATCCGGGTGGTAGATCATAAAGGCAAGAAGAAGAGGACCTTAGGGATCAGCCACAAGAATTAGGCTGATTACCTCTTCCAACACACTGATGATAAAAAGTTGTTCATCCAGCCGTTGTACCCTTGTGATCAAGCTACAGTAGAGAAGAGCATAGCTAAATGTGGGGGTCTGAAAACTCTCGAATATGATGAAGGAGAGTTTAAAGCGGGGACGACTCTTGCATCGTTCCACCACTAAGCCAAGTTTCTAATATCTATCAAGGATCTGTTTGTCAGATATTTGATGTTGTGGCTGAAAAGATGTGTGGTTCCCACACACTCTTTTGAGGAGATCCCTGTGGAGGTCATTTATCCTATAGTCCATTTGGCATACGGACGATCATATGTGCTGGTGCCGGCAATGGTGGTGTGCATACAGAGTGGTCTCCGGACCTTGGCGACACACAGTTCTACAAAGTGTCATTTACCGAGGAGGAGGGAGGAGAAGAATTTTCTAAAACTCCTAACCCTCGCATCGGCCTGCCATATATATATTTGATGGCATGGTTCGTACATCACTGTGAGTGCTTGATGAACGCGCCAGTGGCGTGTCAGGAAGGGTGGCTAGTCCCTTTTGTTCAGAGGTTAGAGAAGTCAACCTAGAAGCTCAGAGACATTATTGATATGAGAAAAACATTGTCCTTTTTTAGCAATTATGACTTCTACCGGTGCTTTCCGTTCTTCGAGAAGGGAGGATATGGTGATTCCCTCTGGGATGTGTAAACTAGGAATAATTTCGTTGCCCTATCCATAGGCAGGTTTCGCTGGCTCGTGAACATTCATTCGGGCTATCACATTATCCAGACGGGCTCCGTGTGCTACATGGAGCCTTATCTCCCTAGTAGTTTTGCTCACCAGTTCAGGTACGACCAATTGTACGTGGGGAACTTCAACCCTAAACTACATTATGAGGGATGGTTGGTTGACGAAGCACGCAGGTGGTTTTGGACCCACACGGGATGCACCAACACGCAGTTCGACTTGCTACTTAGGGATCATGCTCTCCATCATACCCTCACATATTGTAAGTGGTATCGGAGTGCGAGCGCAGCTCTAGAGGGGTTCGATCCCCATGAATCTTGTCTGACGGTGCAAAGGCATCGATCTAGAGCCGTCCTTCGTACACCGAGGCGAGGAGGTCAGTGTCAAGTCGAAGAGCCCGAAGTGGCTCTTACTAAAGAGACTACCCGAAAAGATTAGGGAGATAAGGTGTATAGGGGATTGGTGAATTTTCTCCCAACCCAATATGATCCCTCTCGGTCAGGACTCAGTGGAGAGGAAGAGGCAATCTTGGAGTTGGCTAGGGTTGAAGAGCGCCTGGAGTAGACCAAGGGCTCCATTGCTGAACAAATGCAGACTCCGACCTTTGCTCCCGACCTCCTAATTTTGCCGAAACATTAATAGAAGGTAGACGTTAGGACTTCTAATGAAGAGGTGACTAAGAAGGCTCGCCACGATGAGGCGGCGATAACTGGTGAAGCAGGGGAGGGTCACGCCATACTTAATCCTGAACCAAGCTCGAGAGTGACTCCTCCCTGTAGGCGTATAAAACTGCTTATAGGTCCCTTAACACAGCTCGGCATGGTGATTCGACAAACCAACGAACCATCGGGCGACATATCCAAGCATGATCGTTAGACCACAACACCGAAGCTAAGTGACACACGACGAAGCGGATTAACGAGGCGACGAGGTTAATGAACCGCACGCAAACAACGGAATACATCCAATCGCGTGCGCAATCAAGCTAACGGGTCGATGAATCAACGAGTCATCCAACTATAGAGTCCACCACATCAAACAACGATCGGGAGCGGACTCGAACTCCATGGTGGATTTACTGCCAAATCAGGATCCGGACTGCCAAATCAGAGTCCAGATCAACAATGAAGCTCGGATAAACCGCAAAACCAAAAAACGGACAAAACGGTAACACACCCAGAGGGCTCGGCCAAAGCCGAGCCACCCCTTGGTGGCCCTCGTGGGCGACCACCTTGGTGGCTCACCGCAAGCCACCAAGAGGCTCACCGAGCCCACCTTTTTGGTGGCTCGGTGCCACCCGAGCCACCTCTTGGTGATCCCGTCTCTTCTTCGTTCCTTTCTTTCTTTCGTTGGTGTTTTTCCTGGTTCTTTGCGTTCTGTTTCTGTCTGTTTTCCCTTTGTCTCTTTTGCCTCGGTGCCGACGCCACCAGGTGGCCGAAGCCACCTGGCCGAGCCACAGCCCGGATCTGGGCCCAGATCTGAGCCCAGATCCGCTTTCAGATGCCTATAAATAGAGAGGTTGGCTCATTGTTTGGAGGGGGGAACTTTTGAGGCGAAACTCTACTGGATTGAGAGCTCAACTTTGGAGTTTTAAAGATTTAAAGACTTGGACATTTCCAGATCTGGTACTTGGCGATCATCCACGTCAAACAAGGTAGGAGTTCGAGAGAGAGATCAGATCTGAGATCCACACGGTTATCCTCCAGATCAAAACTTGGTTTTTGATCCCGAGAAGAGTATCGATTTCGCTTGGTCGATTTCGATTACTAAAGGCTATTATTTCCTTGGTGAAATAGTACCCCCGGCTGTTATTTCCTTCGTGAAATAACACCCGTCATACCGTGTAGATCTAACCGGATCAAGATCACACGGTGGTCCACGTATTAACCCCGGCGCAGGCGAAGAACCCACACAAGCAAGAGACCACAAAACAGGATCTTGCGATTTGTTCGAGAAAAGGAAAGTTGTAATCTTTTTTCCTTTGATTTTGTTGTAATCGGATCTTATAAAAAGACCGGATCTTTTGTAACCGATAAACTGTTGCTGAAGAGAATAATGACTTCAATGAAAACGACTTTCACCGCAAACAATCTGGCGAACACAGTGGGAGCCACCGATCTCGATGCCGAGATCATTACGTCGCAGCCGCGGATCTTAATCCCGGTCGAGGAGGAGGTCGAGTATGAATTCGACCAACAAAAGTTCGAGGAGTATCTGTCATCCTAGTCCGGATCCACCTCCCCCCGCAAAAGTTCGTTGGTACGAAGAAGTGCAGAATGCCAACGAAGATCTCACCCCAATCGATGCCGAAGTTGCACCGGGTGAAGCTCCACCGACCTCCAACCAGGTCAAATCTGTTCCTGCCAATTCCTCCGCCGTTGAAGGCGTAGTGACTCTCTCAAAGAGAGCCCTCCAGAGGCGACGTCAACGCCTGGCACGGTAACTCGCAAAGGCAATCGAGTCCACTGACGGAATTCGCTATCACGCGGATCTGAAGAGCAGGAGACGCAAACAGCCTCAACAAACAATGAATGGCAGCTCCTCCAAGCCGCCAACGAATGAATGGATCCGTGTCAAACGGAATCGTTCAACACTTGATGAGCGCATTCGCAAGCGCCGCGTACTATCAGCGCAAGCACGGGCTCAAGTCTAGGAATCCCGCAGAAGACTGCAAAAGGAAGTGGCCAAAAAGCTGCCACCAACCCGCCAAGTCTGGAGGCCGAAGTCTGAAGCGGCGATTCAGGCTAAAGAGAAACCTTTGCAGCCTTCGGCAAAAGTTCAACCTCCGGCGAACCAACCTAAATCGCCAATAATTCCCATAGCTACTCCGGGAGATCACGCAGAATCATCCCGAAGAAAGAAGTAGTTTTGGAGCGCCTCGGTCCACTTCCCAATGTACGATGCAAAGCTCTAGTTCAAGAACGTTTGGGCCCGATAAAGAAGCCCCGAACGACTCAACATGTTGGGAGTCGTCGCCACCCTCAACATGACAAAGAGATCAGGGCAGCTAGGCGCACCAATTTGCGCATTGAAGTCCAGAAGCCCGCTGAGAACTCACGCCCACAAATGCATGTTTCGAGGCGCGTGACTCTTGAAAGCCCAAAGAAGGCAGTTCGCCCCCAGAAGGAAACATTGTCGTCTGATGACGATAGCGTTATACCTGAGAATTCGTGCCAACACATGATTGTTGGCCTTCTTGTTTTGATGATGTTTAACAAATAATTTACCACTAATGTTGTTTGTCTAGTATTTGTGTTTTTGTATTTATTGTATACAAACAACGTTGTTGGAGGATGGATGGAATAGAGCTTCAACGATCATATCCAAAGGAGGTTAGTGGAATGTCGGTGAAGCCTTGCAAATTCAAAGTTAAAGATCAAGTTCAAGCTTCATCCGCATGTGTACCAAGTTGAGCTACAATGAAGATCAAGATCAAGCTTGGGTATATTTAGTATAGGTTTATATTATGTGTGTTATATACTCTTAAGCTCAATATCATATACACACACGTATTTGGTTTCTATGTATATATATAGTGATATATATATATATATATATATATACATATGTTTTTGGTTTTATAGTTTTCGGGCTTATATATGAAACAAATGCATAGAATTGGAAAATACTATTTAGTTTCATGTTTATATGTATATATATGATTTCATGTTTAACAAGCTTATATTTAATGAAATCATATTTAGTGTTTTGAATATATTGCATAGAATATGCAATTTTATGAAAATATTGTATTCTTAGTTTGTAGACTTGAATATCAGTTTATACATGTTTTACTAAGTCTATAAAAACACTTTACAAAGTTTCAAAAGTTGGTTTATGTCAAAACATTAAAATTCAAGTATCTCATATTTTCATGTTTTGGACTATTTTGAAAAATGATGATTTTTCACCAATGGGAAAAGAGAGTTTAAAAACAAGTTTAAGAGAGTTTTAATCAAGGGTTTATGTTTGGTTTAAGTGTGTTTATAAGCTTTTAAGCATTTGAGTGTTTTGGTTTTGTGAATCACTTCCACAAGAGCTTGAGGAGATCATCTATTGGTGTTTGAGCATCCAACTCTTCTCCTTCCACTCTTGATCTATTGAGAAGTTTTCTAAACTCAATCTAGCTTCATATTTTATATTGTTTGATTATCTTTTTATTAAGCTAGTGTTCATATTGAGTTTAGTTGATTTTATTATCTCTTTGTTCACACACAACCTATTGAGCTTATTGTATTTACATTCATAGTATAATTGGGTTGTGGGATTGTGTAACTTAGAGAGTGAGCTTATAATTTGTTCTCATTCATTGTAGAGAACAAATACTTTGTATTGAGCCTAATTGTGAGGATTCACTTGTAATACACTTGTACACCGAGAGAAGTGTGTGGTGAGAGACGGGGTCGAATCCAAGAGGAGTGGCGTCGGTTGACGTGCCTAGGGAGAGGTTGTAACCGAGCACTTGAGGAGGAGGACACGGGCTAGGACCAACACTTAGTGTGTGAGGTGTGATTGCATAGTGATTGTATTGTGAGGTGTAAACGTTGTTCGGGTGAACGTAGAAAACCCGGTTGTGATAGTGGAGATCTCCTCGAGGTGAGGAGCGGGGACGTAGGTCGTGGGGACCGAACCTCGTAAACATATCCTTTGTTTGTGATTGCATTGGCGCACTTGTTTTCATATTCATATCTTACATCGCCATTGTGTATTGCTTGTTGATCATTTTGCCCTATCACATTTGTAGTTAATTTGTTTACCCCTCTTGTTAGTTTTATATCCTTGCACATACATTGTCTATATCTCTTTGTTAGGATATATCTTATTGTTTATATATCCTTGCATATATTTCTATCATATAGGATATATCACCTTGTGTATATTACATATTCTTGCACATAACTCTTTGTATATCTATCTTGCAAGAATATATTTGTTAATTAGTTTTAATTGGCATTTAATCGGATTAGATTAGCATAAGACCCTAATCACCCCCCCTCTAGGGTCTAACAACGATAGGTTACTCCGACCTTCAAGCAGACAAGTTGTACTATCGTGTTGGGGGTACGAGTAAAACCAGGAAAAGGAGTCCTTGAGAACTAGAAACTCAATGCCCCTGTTCCAAACTCATTCGGGCAGTATTGTCTGAGTGTAACTGCATCAAGACAGTTCCTGAAAGAGTTTCGGTTTTTGAAAGACTCAGTACCGAAACGCCAAAACTAAGGCATAGGCGTTTCCGACAAAGAAGAACGGTGATTGAAGACGGAGAATTTCCGAGGGTCACCACTAATATGACCAGCAAAGGGAAATCAACATGGGATAATCCCAACTCGATTCCAGAAGCACCCCGGTGTATAACACGTCTGCAGTCCGGAGCCATCATACGAGCAACTTATGGTAGGATTCGGACAAGATTACCTTCAGAAGATAAAGAATCGAATGCCGGCTCTGCGGTCGCATCAGATAATTATGATAAGCACGGAACAAGTGGCCAAGAGGCTCGAAGAAGCCATGGCTAAACAACAGGAGAGCTTCAGGTTCGAAATGCAGATGGCCATGCAGAATATGAGAGAAATGCATGACCAACAAATCCAAGCACTGACAAACCAGCAAGGCGAACCAAGTCGTCGTAACCAGGTTAATCAGGAAGATAAGGACACAAATGCGAATGAAGCTCATAATGCCAATAATCCTCCCGTCAATGCAGGGGGTGGTAACGAGAATGCTAGCGAAAACATAGGTGAAAGCTTGAAGATTAAAAATCTCGAGAGCAAAATCAATACATTGATTTCCGCTCAAGAGATGAAGAAGATGGGCATTCCTTGTCCATACCCAAGAGAATGGGAATCAATCCCATATCCGGTGAAGTTCAATCTAATTAACTTCACGTTGTTTAATGGGATGGGTTCACCCACTCAGCATTTGATTTACTTCAAATCACACCTAGGGGTTATCTCTGGTAATGAGCCTCTGATGGTATAGTCCTTCGTTGGCACTCTTCGTGGAGCCGCCTTCAATTGGTATCACCGCCTCAAGCCAGGAAGCGTGAATAGCTAGGACGACATGGAGACTAAATTCCTTGCTAACTTCTTCGACGACGACACCGAGATATCCATCGGGTCATTGCTTGACGAGAAACAAAAAGACGGGGAATTGGTTGATACCTTCGTCAAAAGGTTCCGGAACAAGGCGATGAACTGTCGGGACCCGATCACTGAGGAGTTCATTCTCCAGACTTGCCACAACAACTTCACATTGGACGTGTTGGAAGAAATGGGGACAACACTGTCCAAAACATGGAAGGATTTGAAGGTCCGAGGAGAGCAAGACGAGCGATTCCTCAGAAGGAAGAAGGCGGAAAGAGGCCAACAGGTGACGAATGCTCCGCAACAGAATTTCATCCCACGAGGGAAATGTAAGGCACATGCTAATGCAGTTAATGCTAATTAAACTTTCCAATTGCAACCTCAGCAACAGCCGCAGCAACAAGCACCACAACAATCTCGGTCGCAATGGCAACAACGGCCTCAGAAGCAGAAATCTTCGGAGCTAAGATTTCCTAAAGTGTACTCCTTCAAAGATGACGAAGTTGCCGGCATCTTTAAGTACCTGTTGGAGAATAACAAAATCCAGTTGCCGGCGATCGTGGACCAAGAAGGGGCTAGAAAAGTGACGGATCCGAAGTATTGCGCATACCATAGAGCGGTCCATCACCCTACCAAGTCGTGCTACCATCTTAAGGATAAAATCCAGGCGTTAATTGATGTAGGCGTCATAACCCTGAATCCGTCCAAGAATGTCGGAGCAAATGCAGTATCAATCAGCTTTGGATCAGTGCCCACAGCATGGTTTGAACCAGAACGTATCACCAAAGTTGGAATGAAGATAGTGAATGACGACCCATATGGACAGCGCCAAAAAGGACTTGTGCCACACACAGCCCCAAACGGCGAAATCCTCTGGGTTCATCCCGACTTAATTGAAGACGATTAGTGGAAGACTTCCTCGACCAAAAAGGGTAAAGGCAAGTCCTGCAATGCTACCTCCGCGATCTTCGAAGAGGATGGTAATGAAGCTCCTACCTTCCCGCTCTCCGAAGAAGAACAAGAAGTCTTTGCCACTAGAAGCGGAAATGAGTATCACTTCAACTATCCATCACCTAGTGATCAGTTAGCTGAGCAGGAGGTGACTAAGCAAGGACCAGCCAAAACTCTCATGGAGCTGGGTGTGATTACGACTCCTAAACTGGTTGAAGAAACTTGACAACAACCGGTTAATAAACAGAAAGAAAAGAAGCCCCAGGAGGTTCAGAATCCGAAGCAGTCTCGTTTTAATCGTCCGATTAGAAGAGATAAACCAGAAAGCTCAAACACTCCGCACGTCTTCGATATTATGGCTCAACTAGCTAACATCCCAGCGCGGATAACATTGTATGAGTTGCTACGGTTGTCTAAAGAAACCAGGGAAGCCTTGCAAGAAGCCTTGGCTAATTCAGAAGTGTTCCTTACTCGGATCAGGCCGGTACTTGAAGAGCCGGAACCGTTAATTCAACACTGCAATATAGCGGCTAAAAACCTTCCCTGCATTACCTTCACCAAAGAGGATATGCAGACAAAGAACTCAAACCATGATCGACCCCTATATTTCATTGGGTACATTGGCTCCAGCAAAGTCAACCGAATCCAAGTGGATCCGGGTTCTGCTGTGAGTATTATGCCGCTTCGCTTGATGCATATCCTCAGCATTCTAGTTAGTAAGTTGGCGTCCACAGGCACTGTTATCTATGGATTCAACACTAGCGGGTCAAGACCCTTGGGTAAGATCCGGATAAAATGTCAAATGGGTGATTTGAAGACGGAAGTCACATGTTATGTGATCGATGCCGAGACTTCATATAACTTACTATTGGGTCGACACATTGTACCCTTTGTAATCAATCTTGACGATGATCAATCGTCAGATGGCAGTTGTAACTGGCAACTTGCCAATAATGAAATAAATAACGATTTAGAGTACTCACTGTCTCTTGATGATGTGATAAAAGAATTGTATGATAATCCCGATTTATATGTGCCGCTTCGATCATCCTATGTAGCAAAGAAACGCCTCCAGCATTCTTTCGGAACAACCCTGGTCATTCCTACCAAAATAGGAGGCGAAAGAGAAGTAATTTACGGTAAAGGAGAGGGTTTTCCATTACCAGATCATTTCTTAAGGGAAGATGAGGATGATGAAAAACTTGGTCAGCATTTATCTAAGTATAGTCCGGAAGCGCGCAAGCTCATGGAAAAACAGGGATATGATTTCACACTCGGAGAAGGTTTATACTTCGATCGAGGTCCCCATATTCCAGCCAAAGCAGCGTATGTACCAAAAGGGAAACTGATTGATTATTATAAATTCAGACGAGGGTTAGGGTATGAATCTTCTTCAGAAGACAAATGTTGCTGGTTAATCAATAACCAATCATCTGAGCAATACAAAGATGGATACCCGTCAGATTCCTCGGAATGGGATTTCGATACAAGCCTGGGGGAAGCATTCAGAGTCCTAATGACGAACATGGCTACAGCTAATCTGTCCACAATGGAGAATGATGATCAAATGCTAACATGGGAAGACCCGTGGGTTCATCACCTGAACATGCAGTATGGTGATAGGTTCGAACAGAGAGAACCCCCCACTAAAGATAAAACAATCCAAATTAACATGGGTGACGAGGCCAACCCAAAGCCTATATTCATCAGCGATAGTCTTCCCTCAAATGAGAAGGAGGAATTAATTGCTCTCATCAGGGAATATATTAACGTCTTCGCTTGGAACTATGAAGACATACCAGGGCTCGACCCCAATGTGGCAATGCACCGCCTCGATATCAAGTCGAATGCTAAACCTGTCAAACAACAGCAAAGACGGTTTCGTCCGCAGATTATGGAAGTCATTGAGGCAGAGGTTAAGAAATTGATCGAATCAGGATTTATCCGAGAGGAACAACATCCAGACTGGCTAGCCAATATTGTTCCAGTCATGAAGAAGAACGGTAAAATTAGGATTTGCATCGACTTCAGAGATCTGAATACGGCATGTCCAAAAGACGACTTTCCTCTCCCAATCACAGATGTCATTATCGACAATATGTGTGGGTTTGAGAGAATATCTTTTATGGATGGCTTTTCAGGATATAACCAAATCAAGATGCACCCAGATGACGAGAAGCATACAGCGTTCAGAACGCCCCTTGGTGTCTTTTGCTACACGGTGATGCCTTTCGGTCTAAAGAATGTAGGCGCCACGTACCAGCGAGCAATGACTAAGATTTTCCAAGAACATCTCAGGAAAACAGTCGAGTGCTACGTTGATGATTTGGTTGTAAAAAGTCGCAACAAAGAAGATCACATCAAGGACTTGAAGACGATGTTTGATCTCATGCGGAGTCATCAATTGAAGATGAACCCCACTAAATCCTTCCTTAGAATGTCCAGTGGAAAATTCCTTGGATTCGTCGTCACCACTAAAAGTATACATATCGATCCTGATAAGGTGAAGGCGATACATGAATTGCAATCTCCTAGAAATCTAAGAGAACAAAGAGGATTGCAAGGGCGGTTAGCTTACATCCGGCGGTTCATCTCAAATCTTTCTGGAAAGTGCCAACCATTCTCTAAGCTAAACAAGAAAGGTGTATCATTTATTTGGGATGACGCCTGCCAAAAAGCATTCGAAGATATCAAAACATATCTGAAGAATCCTCATGTTCTCGTTGCACCAAAATCAGGTAGACCGTTCTTGATTTATCTCAAGGCGATGAACCACTCGATAAGTGCCTTACTAGCACAAGACGATGATAATGGTCACGAACAAGCAGTTTATTACCTAAGTCGGACGACCTTGATAGGCGCCGAGTTTCAATATCCGATGATTGAGAAGGAATGCCTCGCATTGGTATTCGCAATGCAAAAGATGCGGCATTATTTAGTTGGACAGACGATCTACGTCATTTCTAACGTTAATCCAGTACGGGTATTTATGACGCAACCGGCCTCTATGAATTGGCGGTTAGCAAAGTGGGCCCTTCTCTTATCCTAATATGATTAGCACTTCAAACAACAGAAGTCGATCAAAGGACAAGCGATTTGTGATCTTTTGGCGGCAAACCCGACAACGGATACGGCAGAAGTATATGATGACTTGTCAGATGAAACCCACGAGGTTAACACTACATCGCACCAATAAGTATGGCAATTATACTTCGATGGTGCTTCGAGAGCAGTTAATAGGGCAATAACCCCCGGATGTCCTAAAGTCTCCTCCTGAGTTGGAGTTGTCTTAGTTTCCCTGGGGATGCATGTGATGCCTCGGGCTTATTCACTGACTAGTCCATGTTCCAATAATGTAGCCGAGTACAATGTGCTTCTCATTGGACTCAGTTTCGCCAAGGAGCTGGGGGTCAAATATCTCGAAGCTTTTGGGGATTCTCAATTGATAGTCAACCAAGTCCGTGGAGAGTATGAAGTCAGGAACCAAGACCTGATCCCGTACCGGCAGGAGGCCATTAAAATAGCAGATTCTTTTGAGGAATTCTTTATCGAATACATCCCTCGCCTCCAGAACGCTTATGCGGATGCACTGGCAGCACTAGCGGTATCACTTGCGCAGCCTCCCGAAACTAAACTATTAGTCACAGTAAGGACGCATCAACTCTGCATACCCATATACGATATGGATATTGAAGAAGAAGATGATAGAAACATGAGCGCCAAAGAGGTGAATTCAACTCAAATTGGGTCTGAGTCCCGAGATTGGCGTTTTCCCATCATTGACTACGTCCAGTATGGTATTCTGCCAGAAGACGTAAAAGAAAGGGAATCAATTCGCCGAAGAGCGCCAAGATTCTTTTATAATGCCGAGACCCATACGTTATACCGTAGGTGGTTTATTACTCCGATGCCTTTCGAATAAGGAAGCAGAAGAAGTTCTTAAGGAAGCACACGAAGGAGAATGTGGTGCGCATTAGCCCGGTCCCAAACTGTATGATCGCATCAGAAGAATGGGATATTTTTGGCCAACAATGGTTCGTGATGCAATCGAATACGCCCGAGAGTGTCATGCTTGTCAAATACATGCAAATTATATGCACCAACCACCAGAGCGTTTACACACGTCAACCATGTCTTGGCCATTCGAGACATGAGGTATGGACATTGTCGGTCCTATTTTTACCCCTTCAGTCAAAGGTGATCGATTCATTCTCACAATCACGGATTACTTTTCAAAGTGGGTTGAAGTGATTCCGCTTAGAGAAGTGAAGATGAACAACGTCATCAATTTTATCAAACATCATGTTATATACCGACACGGCGTGCCAAGACGGATCATTCATGACAACGGTCCACAGTTCATAAGCAACGTCTTCGTCAGGTTTTGTGACAAGTTCAAAATTCAAGATATTTCGTCAACAGCTTATTATCCCGCTGCGAATGGATTAGCTGAGGCGTTTAACAAGACGATCATTAAGATCCTTTCAAAGTTTGTGAAGACCAATAAACGAGACTGGGACGATAACGGTGAAGCACTCTGGGCTTATCGCACCACCATACGCACACCTACAGGAGCTACCCCATATTCGTTGGTATACGGATGTGAAGCTGTGCTACCGTTGGAAATCCAAATCCCATCCCTTCGGATCGCTCTCGCAACCGAGATGACGACAGAAGAACAACATCAAAAACATCTCGATGAACTCGAAATGTTGGATGAAAAGTGCTTGGAAGCTCAACAACACATTGAGTTTTATCAAGCCAGAATATCTAGGGCTTTTAACAAAAGAATCTGACAGAGAAGCTTCAAGGAAGGAGATCTGGTCCTCGCTGCCCGCCGACCGATAATCCTTAATTCCAAGAAGAAAGGTAAATTTGAGCCCAAATGGGAAGGATCGTTTGTGATAGACACAGTCTACTCAAACGGCGCATATCGCCTGATTACTCAAGAGGGCGTCATGCAATTAATGCCAATAAATAGGAAGTTCCTGAAAAAGTACTACCCCTAGTACATTCAGGATAACCCATTTACCGGGAAGTTCCTTGAAGAATATTACGCTTAATATTCTAGAGCATAACCCAAAATCATTTTCACCACCAAAATCCCTCACTGATCAATTTCAATTGACAGTGAGTCCACCAAAAATGTCTTTCTGGCCCAAACCACCAGCAAATTCCCCTCTTGACTCTTTCCATGAACAAGAGGTCCACTTTCAGTTCAGAGTCTCCTTTTGATAAATGAAAAAACTCCCTTCTTTTTCTCTTTGGTTAAGCCTTCTCATGGTTATAACCGAAGTTGAAATTTCACTTCAATAAATGAAAAAACTCATCCTTAGATTAGATAACCAATCCTATAAAATGTAAGTTTATCTAGATCTTCCAGATTCTCGGAGTGAAGATCCCACTTCTAGTTTCTTTTGCGCTGGAAATAGAATATAAAATTCTTCCTTTCCAGAATCAAGGAATAGAATATAAAATTCTTCCTTCCTTGTATTCGGGTTCGCCTTCACCCTAAAAGAAGACCGGGAAATAGACCACACCAACCTTTTTCAAGAATTTGTCAATCTAGGATTCATCCTAGGAAGTTTATCCCGAATCCTAAGCTGGGATAAGTCTGCGCCTAACACGCGCTACCGGTTTAGTCTTTCTCCGTAGAAAAAGACACCAGAGTTCGATTCCGGGGTATTCTATCTTGAAACCTAAGCAGTGATAAGTCTGCGCCTAACCCGCGCTGCCGGTTAGTTCTTAACCGTTAAAAAGAACGTCCGCCCACATATTCAATATTGTGGCAGGTTGTTATTAATAACACCAAAATCTATGCCTTATACATATGGGGAATTTCATCCTGAATCCTAAGAAAGGATATGCCGACGCCTAACACGCGTCGCTGGTTTATCAAGCACTCGCAATGGTTGACAAACCATGCAATCAAGTAAGTGTAGGACAGCCCCACTCTAGGGTTAAGAGTCCTAATGACTTCACCTTCCCCTTCGTCGACACTCGACACACGACAAAATTAGGCCGTCAATGTGCAGAGTCCCCGATGGATACATGCCACCATTGATGACACCAATGCGTGGGACTTCCCATGGGCTAAGCAAACTGCAGGATAGACGACCTCTACCGGAAGCGCCTCGAAGGAATATGAGGGAACCACGCACCTCTTCAACCACAACATGAGGTACCCAGCGAGCAGAGCCTTTCCTGATATAGGGGACTTAGCCTGGTGATGGAACGAGTGGAAAACCATTCCGAATTTGAACCTACCCTCGTTATGCTCCAGGGTCACGATAGCACCCCCTTCGGTCATCCTCCTTTCCACTTTGTCCTGGTCACACTCACCCAGCGGCAGAGTAGGCCTTCCCTTGATATCATTCTCCGGGAACAAGTAGTCAGCTCAATTCTTATGGCTGATCCCCAAGGCCCTCTTCTTCTTGCCTTTATGGTCTACCGCCCCTAAGGTACTGAGGCATATATGGTAATGACAGAGCAATTCCCATAGAGTCTCAACCACCAAGGGGGAGCGGTTGAAAAGTTGGTCAATCTCTTCTTGACCTGGGACGTACTCCTCGTAGGGGAATCTTCCCAAAGGTAACCCTGACACGTCATACATCTTATGAAGGGTTATGCCGAGTTCACCATTAGGGGTGAAGAACGTTCCACTGTCCGAACAATACAGTTCCAAGATGCTGTGGAACTGAGGAGCATTGATTTTCAGACCGTGTCGAGTGGTCCGAATAGTTACGTACAGCTCTAAATCCATAAGATCAGAATTCTCGGCCAAGACATAGTCAGTAATCTTAGACCACCAAGTGCTGCTACCAGGTGCAGAGTAGATCCACCCCGAGGCTCTGAAGTCCTTTAGAGGAAATTTTCCCCCAGCTCGAAAGAAACAATGATGGAAAGTTTCTGCGACCGCAGTCGTCTTCCCGGTGAGCAACTCGTTGAACGGCAGACCAGGACATAAAGCGGTCACACGTTTGCAGGAGCTGTCCACCCCGTACCAAGCTGTGGAGCCCGTGAAGACACCGCAAGTCACTCCGTCTTGAGTTGGGGTCAAATCCCAGTTCATCATTCTTGGGACTGCAAGGGACCGCAACTCAATAATTAAAAACCCTCTTGGCATGCTGGGAAGGTAGTAGTGGACCCCGTCCACTACGCAGAGCCACCTGCTCTCCCTGAGCAATAGAGCTGAAGGATCAGTCACGACATCACCAAACAAAAAGTGAGGCTTTTTGAGCTCATTCCTAGCCTCGTCTACCAACACCGCGTCAGTAGTCAACTCACACAACGTCAAATGGTACCCGTCAGTGACTCTCTTGATCAATCCATCCGGCCTGTCGGCAGTGAATATAGGCATCGGATCCAGGAGAGGGAATCGGGGAGGCACCACATAGCCTATACGTCCGGCGAGACCGATAGCCACGCCCTTCAGAAGGGCTTCATCAGAAAAGGTCGTTGCAAGGTAGAACCAAAGAATCAGGACGGAGTCCGCCCTAGGGGCAAATCCGCCTATCAAACCAAAGCAGGCAAAATCGCCAGAGAAATATAAATCTGCCTGTCAAAAAGCAAAATTCACTTGACAAAGACGAGATCTGCCTGCATAGATCAAATTTGTCTTTACCAAACAAAGGTTGAACTCGCCTGTCAAGAACGAATTCACCTTCGCCCGAAAAAGGCCGACTTCGCCTATAAAGGCAGAAGTCACCTTCTACATATAAATTAAGAATCTGCCTAAAAAAGGCTATTTTTATCCAAATCGGGGAAACTACCAAAAAAATGGCGGAGTCCATGGAGGAAGACGAGCAATGCTCGCCCTCCCGACCTAACGCCGGCAATCAATGCAAAGTCATCAGACAAACCTTTCGACTTACCCAAGTGCGTCTCAGGCACGCTGACAATCGTACCAGTGGCGATGCGATCAGAATAACGTCCAGGACCTCCTCCCTTTAGAACTCATTTCTTGGATTTCGACGCCATGATTGGGAGTTGAGGACGAAGTGGGTGTTTCTTTCCCTCTAGAGAATTTTTACGCGAGCAGAAGTTCCTGAGCACGGTAGCCCTCAAAGGAGGGGAACAAAACCTATTTAAAGGTGGAGATGCTTGCGTGGCCACGATCGTTCTCAAGAGGTGGAGCATTGGCAGTTAAGAGACGTGGCCACGATCGAAATCAACGACCTAGATTACTCTCAATAGTTCGTTCTCTTTTGAGATTACGGAAAAACCGTCATGACAGGAAACATGTCAGCCAAAATTCGGGACCCGAACCGAAATCGTCGACTGAACCTAACGGCTGAATTCAAAAACCACGGCCACGATTTATCATTGAGCGATGCACGAAGCTGACGTCGCATTGTCAGATCGTAATTAATGCGACCTAACGAACCCACGCTACCTTAGCTGGAAAGCGCGAAGCTTCATCGGCAAACACGTGGCTCACATCCGGCCAGATTGAATTCTGTCTAAAGGAAGGGTTTCGCCTACGAAGACTTGGCTCGACCCCACAATTTCAAATTTCGCCTGCGAAACTGAATTTCGCCTGAATGACTCGTTCGCCGTTGAAAACGAATTTCGGATAGTACGCCTCGTCCAGAATTTTGAACCGCTGATGGCATGGCCTCGCTCAAACCCACGCTTCAAACGACTAAGGGTTAGAGCAGAAATCTTAGCATTAAGCCTAAGAGAAACTACTCAACAACTCATCATACTGAGAGGAATAGTATGGCTAGCCCGATTCAAACGGTAATCGATAAAGGCAAGTCAAACCCGTTGATAGCTGAGGGTTTGCTAAAAATCCTAAAAGGGGGCTAAATTCGCCCTAACCCGCCCAAGACTTCTTTATTCAATGTATTGCAGACCACACACAAGTTGGTTAAGGTTTGAAAACTTTGAAGGGGGTTTTGTAGACGGTAAAAATTACCTTTGCAGACTTACGTGAAATTCACCTACGAGTCGGAGTCGCCCACACAAATTAAGGGTGGGGCTCACCCATGGGCTTGACTCACTAGCGCGAACCCAAACCATGCGGTTGCCAAATTCGCTCGCATTTGTTGATCACAGATTTGCATGTATGATCGACTAGCCCGCACGAGTCAAGATCATCCAGATTCGCCTGTATGATCGACTCGCCTGTGTTGGCCTTCTTGTTTTGATGATGTTTAACAAACAATTTACTTCTAATGTTGTTTGTCTAGTGTTTGTACATTCTTATATATTGTAGACAAACAACGTAGTTGGAGGATGGATGGAATTGCGCATTCACGATCATATCAAATGGAGGTTGGCGGAGTAGTGGTTGAAGCATTGCATTCATGTTAAAGATCCAAGTCAAGCTTCATCTGCCTGTTTACCAAGTTGAGCTCATTGAAGACCTTCATCTAGCCTGGGTATATAGTTTATTATGTTTGTAGTTTAGGTTTTATATAATGTGTGTTAATTCTATAAGCTCAAATATACACACACATATATATTTATGATTTTCGTAAATATAGGTGTTTTTATGAAAAATATGTTTTGGACTATATATACATCATAAACATCTTTTATTATGTCCATACAAATATTTTACAAAGTTTCAAAACATGGTTTATGTCAAATGTCAAAAAACATGTATGTTTACTTTTCATGTTTTGGACTAGTTTTATAAAATGATGAGTTTTCACTTTTGGTAAGTGCAATTCCAAAATTTCCTTTTGTAACATGTTCATTTACATGTTTACAATGATTTCCCAAAGTTTTATAATTTTTGGAATTTATTTGTTATTTTTAAAGGCACTTTTAAAATCAGATTTTCAGCATGTACAGTGCCTGTGCACGTTTATAAGTCGACTTATCAGAGTTGACAAGTCGACTTATGAACTACTCTGGAATGTGCAAAAACTCTCTGCCAAGTCGACTTACTCGAACTGTTAAGTCGACTTATACCAAGTCGACTTATGTCATTTTCTAAGTCGACTTATGAAGTGTTGCAGAGTTATGTATTTTTGACCAGTTTACAAAATAAATTATTTCTCTCAAATGGGAAGTGATATTTAAGAAATTCTTTCTCTAACATGTTCATATACATGTTTATAAGCTTCCCTTAAAATTTCATGATTTTTGGAGTTGATTTACTGTGTCAAATTGGTTTTAGAAAATCGGGTGTTTCAGCAGTTTTTAGAATCTGAAATATCTGTATTCAAATATTTATTTCTCACAACTGAGAAGTGATATTTCATAAATTCTTTTCGTAAAATGTTTATTTACATGTTTAGAAACATCCCTCAAAATTTCATAATGTTTGGAGTTGATTTACTATTTTTAATTGATTTTACAAAACCAGATACGCAAAATTTCAGACTCTGCCAGAAACCTGAACCATCTTCTAAGTCGACTTGCAGTCGACTTATAAGCTGTTTTTTGACCGTAACGGCTAGTTATAAGTCGACTTATCACTGTAGCAAGTCGACTTATCACTGTACAACGGCTAGTTTTTCTGACTCCTTGTTTTTCGGGTTTTTTGTCTTTTTGCTGGATTTTTCTTGTGTTTTGGGGTCTCCTATATATACCCCCTTATACCCAGCTCTATAATCATCTAAGAAAAGTTTTAAAAAGAGTTTATTAGTTTGTTTAAGTGTTTATTTACAAAATTAGTTTTGTGAAGATTGTTTTACAAGAAGAGGAGAACAATCTCAATTTGGGCTTTCAATCTTCCATCTCCATCTCTCTTGTTCTAGAGAAGTTTTTCTAACTCTATTCTCTAGCAATTCGTTTTTATTTTCATATTATCAATTATTGCTAGTTTGTTAATTGAGTTAGAATTTATTTATGCTCATATTATCACACACACCCTATTTGAGCTTGTAGCATTTCATACATCATATAGTGGGTTGTGGGATTGTGATTTGTGAGATTGAGCTTACATTGTGTTCTCACCTATTGTAGAGAACAAATCATTTACTGTATTTGTGCTTAATTGTGAGATCACTTTGTAATACATTTGTACACCAAGTGAGGAGTGTGTGGTGAGAGTCGGGGATCGTCCCAAGAGGAGTGGCGTCGGTTGACGTGCCTAGGGAGAGGTTGTAACCGAGCACTTGAGGGAGACACGGCTAGGTCCAACACTTAGTGGGTGTAGAGTGTGATTGCAAGAGTGTGAGTTGTAGAGTTTTCGGTTAGCTAGAAAACCGAGTGTGTAGAAGAAGTTCCGGCTTCCAAACCGGATTGTGTTAGTGGATTTCTCCCCGGGAGTGGGGAGCGGAGACGTAGGACGGAAGGTCCGAACTCCGTGATCATATTGCTTGTTTGAGTGTGCTTTGGCGTTCATTCATATTTATGTTCATATCTTATATCGCCATTGTCATTAGCTCATTATCTATATCATCCACTATCTTGTTTAGATTGTTTACCCCTTGTGTCAGTTTACATATCCTATACATATATCATATTGTATATCTCTTTGATAGGATATATCATCTTGTGTTAGCTCATATATCCTTGCATATATCTCATAGTATATATCATTGCTAGGATATTTACCTTTGTTCATATTGCTTATTCTTGCACATAACTCTTGTATATCTATCTTGCAAGAATATACTTGTTAATTAATTTTAATTGGCATTTAATTGGATTAGATTAGCATAAGACCCTAATCACCCCCCCTCTAGGGTCTAACAGCCTGCACGAGTCAAGATCATCCAGATTTGCCTGTATGATCGACTCACCCACACGAGTCAAGATCATCCAAATTCGCCTGTATGATCGACTCGCCCGCACGAGTCAAGATCATCCAGATTCTCCTGTTTACTCGACTCGCCCGCACGAGTCAAGATCATCCAGATTCGCCCGCTCGAGTCGAAAGTCAAATGCGCCTACAAACTTTAGGATTGCCAGTGTACTTGACGACCGCTATACTGCGTACAGGGATGGGCCTTCCCACTTCCCACGACGTGAAGGGAGGGAGCATAGTACTCCAAGCCCATTAAGTAGCCGCTCACAGTACGAGCAACCAGTCAAATCCATGCAGTCGCCAAGTCTGCCTGCATGCTCACGGTTGAAGCTCACCTCGCCTGCACGAGTCAAGAGCTGGATCCGCCCGCGATCGACAAGCTCGCCGAGCTAGTGCCTGGCAGCCGTAATAGCACGTACAAGGATGGGCTTTCCCACTCCTCACGATGTGAAGGGAAGGAGTATAGTGCTTCGAGCCCATCTATCAGCCGATCATGGTACAAGCCAAAGGCATGATGTCTCCTAACAGTACATGGTCATATCCCATGATTCAAGGAGCGACCATGTCGTCTCTCCTCTATTTAAGAAATTCTTCCGGTCACGGAAGAGGGGTTTGGTTAGCGTTTTCAGCTCAGCAGTTGAATCCACTCTTAGTCAACTGATTAAACCAATCAGTCGACTGAACCACCAGCTCTCGACTCTCGACTGAGTTGACGACAAACTTGGAGGGTCGAACTCTACCGACCCTGATCGACATCGAACTCGGAGGGTCGAACTCTACCGACCCGAGCTCCTACTGCGTACTGAAGCTCGCCAGCAACCTCGGTCGGATCGTCCAAGGGAAGCAGACTCGATGCGAGAATCGAGCGAGGCGTCCTATAGCTACCGAAAGTCCCCACGTTAAACAAGAAGTGCATTCCCTCCACTTCTGTTGTAATTTTAATTTATTAGTTTGTAATAAGCTATTCTTATCAATACAAACAAAATCCCTGTTTCGGGAGATCAAAATTCACACCTACAAACCTCTTTTAGTCCAAAATTGTTGCATTTCTCCACCATAGACGACAGAACCCCCTCGTTCTCAATAGAAAATTTGAAGCTTCCATTCATTTTATCTTTGTATGACAAACTTAATGAATTATATGGAAGATCTAACCTCTCTGACACATCAAATTTGAGGTCCAGAATGATGGTTGAATAGTTAATCTTCATGAATACTGCTTTATCCCCCAAAGAGATAATGCAAATGATGTCCTTCTCAGCCATTATGAAGGGAAGGTAAGAGTAATGGATCGAATTTAAGGATAAGTCAGAGTAATAGAGAGAGTAATGGAGAGAATTTTTGTCTGAGGAGGAGTAATGGAGATAAATAGTTATTACTCATGATAGAGTAAAAAAAGGGGGGACTTTCCCTCCATTTCTTCCATCATATCACATTAATGAGAAGTGAATACTGTAGCTTTTGGGGACGAGTCGTCGTCTGGGGAAGAATGGGAAGGGTAAGTTCGGGTTTTTGGTGAAATACAATCTGTTTTTAGTATGATTCTGATGTGGAAGGGCCTTTGCCATATTAAACGCCACTTTTTGAGGCTTATCCACATGAGGCAGAATACAAGGGGCCTGGTCACATATATTTTTTGCTTTTGAAGCATGGACACATTTTTCAAAAAAAAAAGATGCTAGCTTCAAGGTGCGAGACAAGAAGTAAAACTAATATATTAACAGTAATTGACCCTAATGCAAACAGGACCATAATATGGAAAGGAAAAGCTACATTTATCTTACATACAAACCCCCTGGATAAGAAATAACACAAGAATAAGTGTTTAACAGAAATCTCACTTCACACACAATTAAGTACAAAAATTAATAATATTTATCAACAATCAAATTATTATCTTTCTTGATGTAAGTGAATATTTCCATGCATATAAGTCAGTCTTCCCGTAACATGTCTCGGAAATACAGCTTCAAGTCAGGTATTGGCCCTTGGCCTTAAGTTTCTATGCATGAAATGTTATGTGCTAGCCATGAAATTACTGTGGAATGACTTTCGTAAAACTATGAAAAAAATAAACATGATCCAGAATATGCCTTATCAAGATAGATGCATCGTCTAGTCGATGCTATAATAGTAATAGCCAAGGAAATGTCACATCGGGGTACCGATATTGAGGTCATAGTCATGCTATGAAAGCATGCCTATAAATCACATTTTAATGTGAGTCGTCTTCATGCACAGTCTCTCCTATTGGATGATAGCTAGGTGATGAAGCAGCAATTTTCCAAAAAATCATGCATGTCAAACACAATGCACACCCACTGGGAAAATACTTAGAGCATTAGGGTTGATTCCTCAAACATGAGTAACATAAAAAAAAAATCAAACATGCCTCGTGTAAATTGTTAATATAGGAAAAGGGATAAGTCATAAGGAAAAAGAGAAACAAGAGGAAAAGGGATGCGGAAGTTCTACTGTGGCCATTCATAGTCATTATTTACATAAACCAGGTTTTAATCAAATCATGATTTTTAGGTGATTTTCATTATCAATACCATACAAGTCTTGCCTATTTAGGCACTTGAGCCCCTATTGCATAATATCCCGTAAAACGTGAACTCTCTAAACATGATTTTATAATAAGTACATATCAATAATTCATGTATCATATGGTTAATGCCAGGTCATGCTTCTTATCTATATCTTAATGGAATACATGTTCATGCACAACCCACCTAGTAGATGTCACTACGTGATCAAACAAGAGTTACGTATTTTTTATACATGGCAAACACAATCCATATTGCGGAAAGATACTACAACACCAACAACCTGGTCCCTTAAGATATTGTATCCAAGAGTTCAAACTCTATTAAGCCCTTATGGTTTCATCTGCGAATCTATTAAGCCCCCATGGTTATTTTCGACTCTATTAAGCTCCCGTGGTTTCATCTGCGAATCTATTAAGCCCACGTGGTTTTTTTCGACTCTATTAAGCCCCCGTGGTTTCATCTGCGAATCTATTAAGTTCCATTTGAAATTCAAAGCACGGGGCTTAATAGATTCGCAGATGAAACCACAGGGGCTTAATAGAGTCAAAAAAAAGAATAAGGGCTTAATAGATTCGCAGATGAAACCAAATGGGCTTAATAGAGCCGAAAAAAACCACGGAGGCTTAATAGATTCGCAGATGAAACCACGGGGGCTTAATAGAGTCGAAAAAAATCACCGGGGCTTAATAAATTCGCAGATGAAACCATAGGGGCTTAATAGAGTTTGAGTTCTGTATCCAATGGAACACGTCCTCTAACTAGATAACAAAACACCCATTCAAGGCCTTCGAATTTGGAAACAAATATTTAAGACCAAAAAAATTCTATTTCCATAACACTAATTAAAAAGTGTTTGGTTCAAAACAAACTAAGAACGATTGACTTAAAAGCAAGTTTTTAAGGAGTTTGAATTACAAAATAGGATTTTTGAAGCTTAGATAGAGTCAGAACAAAGTTTGATTTATTAATTAAAAGAACCAAATCTTGAACTCGAATAGTTTTCTAGAAAATACATGGTAGTTATAAAACGGTTGGGTTTTTAAAAATACAATGCTTATATGCAAAGACTTGAATTTTTCTTGATCTATTTAAAAATAATTCAAACCTTTATTCTTATAGTAACCTATAAAAAATAGGTTTCTCACTAGTGTGCAAGATTAAAAATATTCAATAGGTCACGGCCTTATAAAATTAATTGCAAGTAGCATGATATCTCAATTATGAAAGAAAAATATTGTTATGTAAATTATCGGACCTATAAATTTAAGTGCTAAAATCCTTTTTTTTCCTGAAAGAATAATAACCTATATATTTGAATAGTAAGATACAGAAATAACGGTATATATATTCATACAAAAGAAATAATTGTTATGACAGCTACCAAAAGAACACATATTGACTTTATTACTGACAAATTTTCAAAACAAACACTTTTGGACATTTAATTGCAAAAGCCAACCTATTTTATACTTATTTGCAGAAACCTACCTGGTTTCAGCCCTGATGTTGAAACCAGATCGGTTTCTGAAAAAAATTTTACGAGACTTCACGGGAGTTCAACTCCCGTGAAGTTTATCATAATTTTAAACTTCACGGGAGTTGAACTCCCGTGAAGTTTAATTTGTTGAACAAATTTCATGGGAGTTGAACTCCCGTAAAATTTTTAACATTCAACAAACTTCACGGGAGTTCAACTCCCGTGAAGCCTGTTGTAGGGGCGAAAACTCCACGGTAGTTGAACTCCCGTGGAGTTACAGTCCCTAATTCCAGAGATCGATTCTCTGACAATTTTTTCCTGCAACTCCACGGGAGTTGAACTCCCGTGGAGTGTTGGCCTGACTATAAAAGGAGCAAGTCAGTCGACCCCAACAACCCTAGCCCCTCTCTCCCTCATCCCCAACTACCACTGCCGTCAACCAAGGCCCCCACCGCCGGCGCCGCCCCCGTTTCCGACCGCCTCCGCCGCCAGTTCCCATCCCGCCGGAGTTTAGCACTCTAGCCGTCGTTGTCGCCGAAGTTCACTGCAAATTAGGGCATCGACTAATTGAAGGTAAATTCTTCTAAATTTTTTTCTTTATTTCTTGTATATTGTCACTAATTCATGGTGATCTCATATAAAAAATTAGATTTTAGAAATAATTGTGAATTGTTGATGATTTTTGTGAAGAAAATTGCGGCTGACCGAAGAAGATTTCGGTTGACCGAAGGGATTTTCGATCGACCGAAAAAATGCTTCGGTCGACCGACCGAAAAACCGGTCGACCGCGAACAACATTGAAAATCCAGAAAACAAGCAGAGCCATCATCGGTCAACCGTCGCGGTCGACCGATATAAAAATCGAGATTTCGGTCGACCGCACCGGTCGACCGATGACCTCTCTGGAGCTCAGTAACGAATGATCATTTGTACGGTCGACCGGTCCGGTCGACCGCATTCTGATATATTGCAGAAACTGACTTTTTGACTTAACTAAAATATTTGCAAAATATTTATTTGACCTCTGAAAATTATGAAACTTTGTAAAATGTTTTTAATACTAAAAACAAACTGTTTGGAAAAAGAATTTTGCAGATAGGTCCTCATACTTGTGAAAATTAGTATTTTGTGAAAAACGTTTAAAAACATAAGTATGAAAATGTGTGTGTGATTCCCAATAGCTTCAAGTGAAATCAGTAACTCTTTGCCTACATTCTAGCACTAGAGAGAAAATAAAAACTAGCTAATATCCTCACATAGAATAAAGTTCTTGAGTCTTGATATAGCTTTAATTTTGATGAAGCTTCTATATAAATTTGTTGTTCTTGAGATAACATTACTTCATCATTATGCCTCCTCCTCCTTTAGATATCATCGTTGTAGCGTATGTTCCATCCAATTCTCCATTCATGGCACTAACAAGCTTGATAAATGAATTTACTACATTTGCACTCAATAAGCCATTAGTACCGATAATGATGGTTGTAAAACATCATCAAAACATAAGGGCTAACAATCTCCCCCTTTTTGATGATGACAACCAACCATTATATAAAAGCAAAAAATAAAAATAAAAATAGCTTATAGATAAGTGCTCCCCCTATCTATGAGCTCCCCCTAAGTATATGCAACAAATGAGGAGGATTTCTCTCCCCCTTTGTCACCATCAAAAAAATGGGGTAAAGAGAGATACAAAATGCAACTAAACAAGCAAGCAATGTTGAACTTTCACATAGTGCATAATCCCAAACCATTTCTTATGCGATAAAAATCATCCTCTCCAAGAGGCTTAGTAAATATATCCGCTATTTGAGATTTTGTGTCAACAAATACTAGGGATACATCTTGTCTCTCTACATGATCGCGTAAGAAATGATGGCGCACATCAATATGCTTAGTTCTAGAATGCAAAACCGAATTTTTGGAAATATTTATAGCACTTGTGTTATCACAAAAGATTTTAATATTTTGAAAATTCAAATCATAGTCAACTAAACTTTGTTTCATCCATAAAACTTGAGCACAACATAAGCCGGCGGCAATGTATTCCGCTTCCGTAGTGGACAATGCAACACAATTTTGTTTCTTGGAAGCCCAAGAAACAAGGGAATTTCCTAAGAATTGGCATGTTCCACTAGTACTCTTGCGATCTACCTTACATCCGGCAAAGTCGGCATCACAAAAACCATATAAATCAAAAGAGGTGCTTCTTGGATAAAATAAACCAAGGTTAAAGGTTCCATTAATATACTTAATGATCCTTTTAACCGCAATTAAATGAGATGCTTTTGGAGATGCTTGAAAACGTGCACATGCACACACACTAAACATGATTTCGGGTCTACTAGCGGTGAGATAAAGAAGACTACCTATCATACCTCGGTATAGTTTTTAGTCTACATCTTCACCACTCTCATCCGCATCAAGCTTAACACTAGTACTCATGGGAGTAGGTGCATGCTTAGAGTTCTCCAAATTGAATTTCTTCACCAATTCCTTCACATACTTGCTTTGTAAAATGAAGATTCCATCCTTAGTTTGCTTGACTTGGAGCCCGAGAAAGAATGTAAGCTCTCCCATCACACTCATCTCAAAGTGATCCTGCATTACTTTAGAAAATTCCTTACACAAGGATTCATTAGTAGCACCAAAAATAATGTCATCCACATATATTTGAACTAAAATGAAATCATTTTTCTTTTTTCTCACAAAAAGAGTGTTATCAATTGATCCTTTTGAAAAACCATTTTCAATAAGAAAACTAGAGAGGCGAGCATACCAAGCTCTAGGAGCTTGTTTCAACCCATAAAAGCTTTTTGTACCCGGTAAACATGATTAGGAAAAGCATGATCTATAAAACCGGGGGGTTGCTCAACATACACTTCCTCTTCTATAAAACCATTTAAGAAGGCACTTTTAACATCCATTTGAAATAGTTTGAAATTTTTAAAGCTAGCAAATGCAAAAAACATCCTAATAGATTCCAACCTTGCAACCGGTGCAAAGGTTTCATCATAGTCTATGCCCTCCTCTTGATTGTATCCTTGGGCAACCAAATGAGCTTTATTTCTAGTAACAATGCCATGTTCATCAAGTTTGTTTCTAAAACCCCATTTAGTACCTGTTTGCGGTGAAAGTTGATTTCTTCATTGCTATTGAATCTATTACAACTTTAGTCGTTATAATAAACTCGAATAAAATAAAAAGTTGATCTTTTTATAAGATCCCCTTACATAATGAAAATAAAAAGTTTATAACTTTATCAAACAAATGCAGAGATCGTTTATCGGTCTTCTGCTTGTGTGGGATCTTTGCCTATGCCGGAGTTTATCCGTGGACCACCGTCGATCAGATCTGATTACTGAAAAATTGGGCAGAGTTTCGTCTATCCGCGAGGAGATCTAGAAACAGAAGCGCTTATCTCGACAAAAGCGAGATAATTGCTCTTCTTAGAATTACCACAACGGGATAATACTAAGGATTGGATGCGGGTGATGTAGATTTAACGAATCTCTCTCTCTTGCGTTGAAGAACTCGATCCGATCTCTCCTCCTCCTCTCTGAAAGCCGTGCACCTTCAGTCTTCAATCCGGCAGGGCTTCGCCTAATCTCCAAAATTCCAGATCTTGAAAAATGAGGGCCTGAGGCTTGTATTTATAGGCCTCAGGGGATAACGGAGCGGTTAAAAACACTTAAAGGCCTAAATCTGCCTTGGAGACACCCCAGGGTGTCTTGGCCTTAGCCGAGACACCGAAGGGTGTCTCGTTGGTCCGAGACACTCCATATGGTGTATCTATCTGTTTCCGCTGTAATTCCTTCGTCCGAACTCGGATTTGAGTGATTCGAAGTGTGTTGGAAAGCCGACAAGGAGTTCTATCAGCTCCGATG
This sequence comes from Asparagus officinalis, assembly GCF_001876935.1. Lineage (NCBI taxonomy): Eukaryota > Viridiplantae > Streptophyta > Magnoliopsida > Asparagales > Asparagaceae > Asparagus > Asparagus officinalis. The sequence continues at coordinate 94,283,313 of NC_033800.1, forward strand.
GTTGGATCATCTATAGAATGAATGAGACACGAAGGGCATTGTTCCTTTTGTAAATATCGCGGGGCTCCCGATTAGCCCGTACCTTCGTTAGTTCACGTAGTTCGTCGATTTACTTCAAGCGTTCATCGACATCAATCGAACTCCTGTGAACCGGATAGTGACGTTCATCGTCGTTCCTTAACACTGAGCCATTCGTGGAGACCTATAGGCAATTTTCGATGCCTACAGTACCAATAACACTAGCATTGTTAGGTCTAGGAACTAACTTCCAAACTTCATTTCTTTAAAAATTGTTTAATTCTTCATGCATAGCCAAAACCCAAAATTCATCATTTAAAGCATCACTAACCTTTTTAGGTTCTAGTTGAGATAGAAATACAACATTACCACACTCACTCAATGCTTTTGAGCGAGTAATAACTCCTTTTGAAGGGCTTCCAATAATTTGTTCCTTTGGATGATTTGATGTGAATTTCCAAGCTTTAGGAGGTTCAATTTGTTCATTGTCATTTGAGCTATCCAAGTCCTTTTGAGCTTCTATAGAGGGAGTATCATTGATTTGCAATAGGTCCAATCCTCCCTCAACATCATCATCATCATCTTTCCTAGGTAGAAAAACTTGAGAACCAACATTAGTTTCATCAAAAGTAACATTTATAGATTCTTCAACAACGAGACTTTATTTATTGAAGACCCTATAAGCCTTACTTCGCGGTGCATAGCCCAAGAAAATACCAACATTAATCTTGGAGTCAAATTTATCATGGTGATCTTTTGTATTTAGAATAAAACATTTACAACCAAAGATACGAAAATAACCAATAAAAGGAGTTTTTCCATAAAAAAGTTCATATGGAGTTTTCTTAAGCTTTGGTCTAATCAAAACACGATTTAAAATATGACAAGCCGTATTGACGGCTTCCGCCTAAAAATATTTTGGCAAATCAAATGAATTAAGCATAGTGCGTGCCATCTCTTGTATGGTACGATTTTTCCGTTCAACAACACCATTTTGTTGTGGTATTCTAGGAGCGGAAAACATATGAGTTATACCATGATGAGCACAAAAATCATAGAAGAATTCATTTTGAAATTCACCACCATGATCACTTCTTATTTTAACAACTTTCAAATCTTTTTCATTTTCAATTCTTTTAACATGATTAGCAAATTCTTCAAAACAATCATTTTTCTTAGCAAGAAATATTGTCCATGTAAAACGAGAAAAATCATCAATAATCACAAAAACATAGTGTTTGCCTCCAAGAGAGGTAACACACATAGGACCAAACAAATCAAGATGAAGTAATTGCAAGGGTTTAGAAGTTGATACCTCATTGATGGATTTGAAAGAGGATTTTGTTTGTTTACCTTTAACACAATCCTCACATGTGGTATCTTTGATGAAGTGCAAGCTAGGTAATCCTCTCACAAGATTTCTCTTGGACAATTTTGATATTAACTCCATATTTGCATGTCCAAGTCTTTTGTGCCAAATCCAAGGATTTTCATCAATTGCCGCAAGACACTTCACATCTTGATTTACTAATTCATTCATCTCAAAAATGTATACATTAGATTTGCGATTAGCAATAAAAACAATTTTTCCATTCATACTAATGATGCATTTATCCGGTTTAAATGAAATATCAAACCCTTTATCACTTAATTGGCTAATGCTAAGAAGATTATGATTCAAACTATTTACTAAATAAACATCTTCTATAATGGGTGAGGGTTTCTTACCAATAGAATCGATACCAATGATTTTACCTTTCTCACCACCACCGAAGGAGACACTACCTCATTCAATCCTTGATAGGGTTGCAAATAACTCTTTGTTGCCCGTCATATGATGTGAGCAACCACTATCAAGGTACCACATCTCCTTACGTCATTGCCGTGACGTTCCCTACAAAAGAAGAAGATGAAGGTGTAGTAGCTTTAGGTACCCATGTCTTGGGTCCTTAGTGGTTAGTAGTCTTGGTACCTTTGGGTACCCATATCAATCCATAAAAATCTTGGTTGTCTTTAATTCTACAATGAGTAGAAATGTGTCCATGTCTCATACAATAAGTGCATACAAAATTTCTTTTGTATGTACGAATGTTAGAACCATGAAACCTATTTCTATCATAGTGATTATAGTTAGCATAAGCATGAGTGGGTCTAGTTCTATAACTCTCAATTTCTAATCTTTCGATTTTTTATCTTAATTACTTATTCTCAAAATCGAGATCTCCTAGCAATTCATCTTTTAGAGCAAGAGAAGTTGTTAATTGCTCTAGCTTGATATCACAATAAGCATGCAACTTTTTGAAAGAAGAGTATTCTTTAGACATTCTTTTAAATTCAAAGTTCAACTCTTCTAAAGCCATAGCTATGTCACATTGCATATAGAAAGATTCACTTTCGGCCTCGGATATTACCTCATGTTCATTTGCCATGAAACAAACATTTGGGTCATGAAGAGCAAGTTTGGCTCCTTCTTCATCACTATCCGAATCACTTGGTTCGGATTCTTCCCATCCGGCATACATAGCCTTCTTCTTCTTGTACTTCATGTACTTTTCCTTGAGCTTGGGGCAATCCTTAGCGATGTGACCCGGTTCATTGCACTCAAAACATTTACCTACACGAGAGGAAAACTTGTTGTTAGATCGAGGGTTAAATTTCTTGTTCATTTTTATGAGTCTAGAGATTCTTCTAGAGAGATGAGCCACTTCTCTAGAAAAATCGACTTCACTATCCAATGACGAAGATGAGTTGTCACTAGCTCCTTTGAGAGCTATGGTCTTCAACTTTGGTGACGGCTCCTCAACTTCACGTGATGGCACTTCCTCCTTCTCCTTCCCCTTGAGCTTCTTCTCATGCACTTTGAGCTTTCCGATGAGGCTATCAAGAGCTAAGGTAGTGAGGTCATGAGCTTCCTTAATGGCCGTAGCTTTAGGCTCCCATGTAGGAGTTAAGGAGCGAAGTATCTTGTAGTTCATCTCTTGAATGGATAATTGTTTATCTAGACCATGTAATTCATTGATGATATTAGTAAAACGGGAAAACATAGCATCAATGGATTCATTAGGAAGCATTTTAAATAGCTCATAATCATGCATAAGCCCACTAATCTTAGATTCCTTAACTTGGGGGGTTCCTTCATGTGTGATACATAACTTTACCCAAATTTCGTATGCGGTTGCACACGTGGAAACTCTATTATATTCATTTGGGGAAAGACCACAAATTAAGGCGTTCATGGCCTTAGCATTGAGATTGGCTAGGTGCCTTTCGTCATCGTTCATGTTCCTGACTTTGGACTTCTCTACATATTTCTTTTCTATGAGCTCTAGGATGTCAAGATCAATGCAACGAAGGTAAATTCTTATCCTAGCCTTCCAATAAGCAAAATTGGTCCTGGTGAAGAGTGGTGGTCTAGTGGTGGATTGTCCTTCTAACATATGCATATTCAAAAAAGCCTCCATTGGATCTTTTCTCTAAGGTTGTTAAACCAAAAAACTGATATTGAGACCAATGCTCTGATACCAATTGTTGGACCCTAGAGGGGGGTGATTAGGGTCAAGAGGCTCTAATATACAATAAAAAACAAACACAAGCAAACCACAAAACAGAAATGCAATCAAAGTATGAGAGATAGGGTTAGGAATCGTTATCCTTGACGCGCGATGTGTTAACGAGGTTTGGCCCACTGACCTACGTCCCCGCTCCCCACTCTCGAGGAGAAATCCACTACACACCCGGTTTGGAAGCCAGAACTTTGTCTACACAGCGATCCCACACGATCTCTCACTACACAGTTTGATCTCAACAGATCACACTCCCTCACAGTTGATCTACACAAGATCTCACTCACACAGCAGAAGAAAAGATGCAAGACTCTCTCTTTACACAGCCCCTATGGAAAAGAGAAAGATTACTGAAGCTGGGAAGTGAACACACACAAAACCACAGAGAAAAACACAGAGAACAGGTTTGAAAATTTTTCTCAGGAAGACAGTGTCTCTCTCTGGTTTTTGCAAACGTTAGGTCAAGTTGAAGAGGAAGAAGTCTGGGTTTAAATAGAAGAGATTAAACATTTTAAAAACACAACTCAATCTTCCCAATTAAGAAAATAATCTCTTTTTCAGACCATTACCACAGACTGTGCCAAACACGGTTAAGTGAAAGCACAGCAAACGAGGCAATCGACCATTTGAAAAAAGTCGTGGCTGACCGAAGAAGATTTCGGTTGACCGAAGGGATTTTCGGTCGACCGAAAAAATGCTTCGGTCGACCGATCGAAAAACCGGTCGACCGATCGAAAAACCGGTCGACCGCGAACAACATTAAAAATCCAGAAAACAAGCAAAGCCATCATCGGTCGACCGCGTCGGTCGATCGATATAAAAATTAAGATTTCGGTCGACCGCACCGGTCGACCGACGACCTCTCTGGAGCTCAGTAACGAATGATCATTTGTGCGGTCGACCGGTCCGGTCGACCATATTCTGATGTATTGCAGAAACTGACTTTTTGACTTAACTAAAATATTTGCAAAATATTTATTTGACCTCTGAAAATTATGAAACTTTGTAAAATGTTTTTAATACTAAAAACAAACTGTTTGGAAAAAGAATTTTGCAGATAGGTCCTCATACTTGTGAAAAATAGTATTTTGTGAAAAACGTTTAAAAACATAAGTATGAAAACAAGTATTTTGTGAAAAACGTTTAAAAACATAAGTATGAAAACGTGTGTGTGATTCCCAATAGCTTCAAGTGAAATCAGTAACTTTTTGCCTACATTCTAGCACTAGAGAGAAAATAAAAACTAGCTAATATCCTCACATAGAATAAAGTTCTTGAGTCTTGATATAGCTTTAATTTTGATGAAGCTTCTATATGAATTTGTTGTTCTTGAGATAACATTGCTTCATCATTATGCCTCCTCCTCCTTTAGATATCATCATTGTAGCGTATGTTCCATCCAATCCTCCATTCATGGCACTAACAAGCTTGATAAATGAATTTACTATATTTGCACTCAATAAGCCATTAGTACCGATAATGGTGGTTGTAAAACATCATCAAAACATAAGGGCTAACACATTCTTGTCACGACTTTTCACGACCAGATCATCCACGTAGCATTCGATAGTCTTCCGGAGATGCTCCTAAAAAATCTTTGATAGGACTCTTTGATATGTGGCACCTGTATTCTTTAAGACGAAGGGCATAACTATGTAGTAGAAAACACCGAGGGGTGTTCTGAACACGGTATGCTTTTTATTATTTGGGGGCATCTTTATCTAATTATAACCAAAAAATCCATCCATAAAGGACATTCTCTCGAATCCGCACGTATTGTCAATGATAACACCCATGATGGGAAGAGGGAAATCGTCTTTCGGGCAGGCGGTGTTAAGATCTCTAAAGTCGATAAAAATTCTGATTTTCCCATTCTTCTTAAGGACGGAGACAATGTTGGGAAGCCATTCAGGATGTTGTTTCTCCCTGATGAAACCCAAGTTAATAAGCTTTTTAACTTCGAACTCGATCGCTTCCATGATTTGCGGATGAAACCATCTTTGCTGTTGTTTGACAGGTTTGACATCCGGCTTGATGTTGAGATAGTGCATTGCCACATTTGGATCGAGTCCTAGCATATCCTCATAGTTCCAAGCAAAAACATTGATGTATTCCCTAATGAGGGCAACTAACTCTTCTTTCTCATTTGGTGGGAGGCTATCGCTAACGAATATCGGTGTTCGCGGGGAAAACTGTTGTCTTTTTCATTGAAATAATCGTCATCTTGGGTTACAAAAGATCCGGTCTTTTTTAGATCCGGTTACAATTAAATCAAAGAAAAATAAGAAAAATTACAACTTTCCTTTTGTGAACAAATCGCGAGCTCCTGTTTTGCGGTCGCTCGCTTGTGTGGGTTCTTTGCCAACGCCGGGGTTAATCCGTGGACCACCACGCGATCTAGATCCGGTCGGATCTACACGATTATACGGGTATTATTCCACGAAGGGAATAATAGCCGGGAGGGATTAGTCCACCAAGGGAATAATCGCTCGGATCTCGAGATCTAAGACCAAGCTTAGATCTGGAGTGTGATCTCGTGTAGATCTTAGATCTATTTTTTCTTCCTCTCGAAATCCTGCCTTTTCTGACGTGGATGCTCGCCGAGGATCAGATCCGAATGTGCAAGTCTTCAAGTCTTCAAAGCTCCGAGTTCGCTCTTCAATCCGGCAGAGTTTTGGCTCTTGAAATTCCAACCTTTGAAAATGAGCAATGCCTAGCCTATTTATAGGCTCTCTGAACTGTGCCCGCGCACAGGAAAACGTCGGCCACCTCTGGGTGGCCGGCACTGTGCCGAGCCACCTTGAGGTGGCTCGGCTCTTGGCCAAGCCACCCTGAGGTGGCTCGGCCACCTTGAGGTGGCTCGGTTTGGCCGAGCCCCTCTGGGTTTGCTGTTTTCCGTCGTTTTGTGTTGTGTCCGTTTTCCGGTTCTGTCCGTGATTTGGTTGATTGAGACTCTGATTTGTTGATCTGATTTGGCAGTAAGTCTGATTCCTGATTTGGCAGTAAATCCACTTCTGAGTTCGAGTCCGAAACTGATCTTGATTCGATCGTGATTCGTCCGAGTCTGTTCCCGGTTGGATGACTCGTTGATTCTTTAACACTTGGCTTGATCCCGAACGCGTATGGATGCATTCCGTCGCTTGCGTACGATTCGTCGAACTCGTCGCCTCGTTGGTTCGTCGGTTTATGCCGAACTGTGCTAAGGGACCTATAAGCAATTTTATATGCCTACAGATACCCCCTCCAAAGTATTTCAGTCTCGTTCTTTTATAGAAGAGTCTGGAATACTTTGGATATGATCGTCCCCACCTTTAGTCGGTGTAACGGGACCTTTGGAATGATCTCCGTTCTTGATTCCTTCAATCTTCCAGGTTATTCGGTGCTTTGTCGAATATCTGTAAGAGTTCCGGTGCTGCATTTATTGTCTGACCGTTGTCGGAATTTTAAACTTGGAGTTGATTCCTGATCTTTTAGCTAAACATCGATTGTTGGCGTCGAGTCTTTATTTGCAACGCGTTGTCCGGCGTAGTGTTGTTGAGTTATCCTTAAGAATATTTATAAAAACATATTCTCCAGGAACTTCTCAAACCAAAAATAGGGAATAGTTTATACTCATATACCTTATTGGAGTATTAAGAAGCAGTTTATACTCGTATACTTTTCGGAGTATTAAGAAGCAGTTTATACTCGTATACTTTTCGGAGTATTAAGAAGCAGTTTATACTCGTATACTTTTCGGAGTATTAAGAAGCAGTTTATACTCGTATACTTTTCGGAGTATTAAGAAGCAGTTTATACTCGTATACTTTTCGGAGTATTAAGAAGCAGTTTATACTCGTATACTTTTCGGAGTATTAAGAAGCAGTTTATACTCGTATACTTTTCGGAGTATTAAGAAGCAGTTTATACTCGTATACTTTTCGGAGTATTAAGAAGCAGTTTATACTCGTATACTTTTCGGAGTATTAAGAAGCAGTTTATACTCGTATACTTTTCGGAGTATTAAGAAGCAGTTTATACTCGTATACTTTTCAGAGTATTAAGAAGCAGTTTATACTCGTATACTTTTCAGAGTATTAAGAAGCAGTTTATACTCGTATACTTTTCAGAGTATTAAGAAGCAGTTTATACTCGTATACTTTTCGGAGTATTAAGAAGCAGTTTATACTCGTATACTTTTCGGAGTATTAAGAAGCAGTTTATACTCGTATACTTTTCGGAGTATTAAGAAGCAGTTTATACTCGTATACTTTTCGGAGTATTAAGAAGCAGTTTATACTCGTATACTTTTCGGAGTATTAAGAAGCAGTTTATACTCGTATACTTTTCGGAGTATTAAGAAGCAGTTTATACTCGTATACTTTTCGGAGTATTAAGAAGCAGTTTATACTCGTATACTTTTCGGAGTATTAAGAAGCAGTTTATACTCGTATACTTTTCAGAGTATTAAGAAGCAGTTTATACTCGTATACTTTTCAGAGTATTAAGAAGCAGTTTATACTCGTATACTTTTCAGAGTATTAAGAAGCAGTTTATACTCGTATACTTTTCGGAGTATTAAGAAGCAGTTTATACTCGTATACTTTTCGGAGTATTAAGAAGCAGTTTATACTCGTATACTTTTCGGAGTATTAAGAAGCAGTTTATACTTTTTTTATGCTTTATTCAATTTATGAATTTGTGGGACCACGGGTGAGGGTTCGGACTATAATTTGGCGCCTCGAGCTTATCTTTTAGGGGATAAAAATGTGATCTTTTTTTTTTCTAGATCTGACCTCTTGATTTCTTTTGTAGGCCATTATGTCGCGAGTATCGAGAGGTCGTTTTCCTGCTGCATCGGCTGATGGCGCGCTTCCTTCATATGCTGGTGAGCTACTTTTTTTCCTTGGTGAGGATCGACGCTTTATGGAAATTTTGCAAATTAACCCTCTTCTTCTGAGAATTTGCAAATTAGTCCTTTTACCCCATTTTGCTCTCCTTGGTGAGGCGATCGGGAAAAGCCTTGATTCTCCTTGGTGAGGATCGACGCTTTAAGGATGGGTTTTGCTTGGTCAAAACCACATCTCATAATAAAGGGGGCGTTTTGACGCTGCATCGTGCTTTATAAGGCAGGGATATATTGTCGATATACCCTATCTTATAAATGCGCAATGTGGCCAAATCGTCTCGCCCTTTATAAGGTAATGACTCTATCTTACCAATTTGTAAGATGAGTTCAATTTCCTTTTATATCTGAAATTAACAAACACTTAACTGCTTGTTTTCAGGGGAATATCCTTCCGGAGCCTTTTCATCGCATGCGGTGAATGGACGTCGTGACGAATATTATTCGATGTCTGATGACTTTTCGCCCATTCCGCTTACTTCTCAGTTTGGTCCGGGCACGTCGCCGGAAGTTGCCTAAGTGGTGAAGGAAGGTGGACATCGAGCCCTTCGCCAGCTGATTACATATGCGCCTCTCGTGAAGGATGCCGGTTCCGTTCAGTCTCTCAGGAA
>NC_033800.1:94293389-94300889 GCF_001876935.1 Asparagus officinalis
GAGTGTGTTAGCAGAATTCCGCGCTTCCAAACCGGGTTGTGTAGGGTATTCTTCTCGAGAGTGGGAGCGGGGCGTAGTACACACTCGGTTTTCTAGCTAACCGAAAACTCTACACACTCGGTTATCAAGTCAATCGACAACTCTCATAAATCTTCATAATGTACATACACAAGCTACAACCTCAAGTGTTGGTCCTCACGTATCGACTCCTTCAAGTGCTCGGAATTATCACCTCTCACTAGGTCACCGATGCCACTCCTCTTGGTATCGACTCCGTCCTCACCACACACTCCTCTTGGTGTACAAGTGTATTATAAAGTGATCTACACAATTAGGCACAATAACAAAGTGTTTGTTCTCTAATACAAGGTGAGAACTCAATGTAAGCTCACACTCTAAGTCACACAATCCCACAACCCAATTACATAATGTATACAAATACAATAAGCTCAATGGTTGTGTGTGTAAACAAAGAGTAAATAAAATCAACTAAACTCAATATAAACACTAGCTTAATAAAATGGTAATTAAACAATATAAATGTAAAGATAGATTGAGTTTAGAAAAACTTCTCTATAGATAACAAGAGAGGGAGAAGAGTGAATGCTCAAACACCAAGGATGATCTCCACTTGCTCTTGTGAAATTCTCTTCACAAACAAAACTCTTAAACACTCTTTTAAAGCTCTTGTGAAATTCTCTTCACAAACAAAACTCTTAAACACTCTTTTAAACAAACTAAAACAAACTTTAACCATTGTTAAACTTATTTAAAACATTCTCTTAGATTGTATAAAGAGCTGAAGGCATTAGGGTATTTATACCCACTCAAAACTTCAGCAAAAACCCTAAGGAAAAGACCAAAAAACCCATAAACAAACAAATCAGAAAACTAGTCATTACTGTGCAACGGCTCTCTGATAAGTCGACTTATGAGTCGACTTATGAGTCGACTAATGAGTCGCCTTATATGAGTCGACTCAGCAGAAGAAAAATCACAACTACGCTGCATTTCGTGAGTCGACTTATGAGTCGACTTATGAGTCGACTCATGAGTCGACTAATGGGTCGACTAATGGGTCGACTAGACATGCACAGACCTGAAGTGCACAGAAAAACTCAACTTTAAACTGGGTTTATAAATATCAAATAAATTCAGAAAAATGTAAAACTTTGAGAAATGATTGTAGGCATGATAATACACATGCTACAAGAACTGAGTTTTCTAAAAGGACCTCCCAAATGTAAAATATAATTATTTTACAAAATAGTCCAAAACATGAAAATGTAAACACATGAGTTTTTACATTTTAGTTTAATCATGTTTTGAAACATTATAAAATGAATATATAGACTGAATAGAAGATGTATATCATGATTGTTAAGTTCATATACCAAGAAAACAATATTTTCACAAAAATACTTGTTTTGCAAACTTTCAAAACAACAAACATGATTTCATTGAACTAAATAAAATTGATATTTATGAAATCATATGTAAGCATATAAACATGAAACCAAAAATGTATTTTCCAATTATATTCAATTGTTTCATATTTAAACAAGAAAAACCAAAACAATAAATATGAAAGATGTAAATTCAAATTTATATAAACTTGGAAACCAAAATATGTATGTATATATGAAACTATATATACATGGAAACCAAAGCTAAATTGTGTGTGTGTGTGTGTGCGTGTGTGTGTGTATATATGTGTGTGTGTGTGTGTGTGTGTGTGTGTGTGTGTGTGTTGAAAGATGTAAATTCAAATTTATATAAACTTGGAAACCAAAATATGTATGTATATATGAAACTATATATACATGGAAACCAAAGCTAAATTGTGTGTGTGTGTGTGTGCGTGTGTGTGTGTATATAAGCTAGGCGTATGACATGTTTTAGGTACTGCATTACATGATAATGCTACAACATCCTACTTTTTAACATGTTCGAAAGTTTGCGGGCCTGCTCCTTTTTGTAAGCTTTTAATGGCTCTTCCTGCCATCAATAAATAAAAATAACAGGTCTGATCGGGGATCTGTGCAAATTTCATCTCTACTACTTGGGCTAATTATTGAACCATATATTTCTTGAAAGAATTTACTTGATGATTGAATAGCTAAATTAGTTCATGCTAATCCCCTTGATTATATATCTTCAGTGCCTCCCTCAGCATGGATGTCATGCTGGACTCATGGAGAGGAGCAGAAGAATTTCATGGAGGAAACAGAGAAGAACCTGAGCATTCTTGAGGATGAGCTCAAAGGGAAGAAGTTTTTCGGAGGAGAATCCATCGGTATCACAGACATCGCGGCAAATTTCTTAACCATTTGGGTTAGTGTTCTCCAAGAAATGGCTGGAATTTGTATAATAAGTGAAGAGAAACATCCCAACTTATGGAATTGGTCTCGAGAGTTCACTAGTTCTGATATTGTGAAAGAATGCATCCCTGATAGGGAAAAACTACTTGCCCGCATGCAAGCTCGAAGAGACGCTATGTGACTAGTAAAGCATCTTAGTAATTGCCCGTGCAATTTGCTACAGGCGTGTACGTATGTGTCGGGCACGTACGCGTATTAAATAAGATACATGTATCCTATGTATTTTCTGTATTCGTTGCCTGCTGTATTTTGCTGTAAGTGCTGTATTTGTCCGAGTATTTTAAGAATTACGAATTTTACATACATTATGTTCATAATAGTGCTAATAATCAGTCAGTCCCATGAGCTAATCATGACAAATTACTTCAGCCGATAATGATAAACTTAATTATAGTATCATACTGATTATTTTTCTTTTCTTTTCTTTTAAGCAAGAAACCACCAAGGCTACAGGTGGGTTTCACACAGCTTTACATACACGCAATTTATATTGTTTTAGGTAAGAGTTGTACATGAGATAGGGCCTCATGTACGTATCCCTCTCTTTGGTATTCATAACAAGTGAAATTAAACCATCCAATCAATTGGCTGTACATTTAGTATTCAACTTGCTCGTATTGGGTTATGATTTATCCCCAGTTATACATATTCGTCTACATATATTTATTTATATTTGAGCTACTTGCACTTTGATGTGCTTACATTGATTTTGTTCGAGGATATCACCATAGAAAAGTGTGCGGTAAACAGCTTTCTTTACCGAATTTTCGGTTTTTGAGTTTCGGCAAAGCGAGGAGCAAAGTTAGAGCATTGGGGGTACCAAACTGTGAAAACTCGAAATTCAGGGCTTTAAAGTAAAAAATAAAAAATAAAAGATGAAAAGTTTGGTGTACTAAAGCGCAAATAACTTACAACACACAAAGAAAAAAAGGGAAAATTGATTGGAGGAACCAAAAATAGTTGGCTCATGCATCCTCCTCCCCAGCCCCAAAACTATTACCCCCAAACCCTTAATTTGAAATATTAGTGCAACCAACCCCCTTCTCTCACTGTCCAAGAAATCCCTACCCAATTTATCCTTCTTTCCCATTTAAAACCCAATTCCAAAGCTTATGTTGTATATATATATATAACTATATATATACAAGGAAACCAATATAATGTGTGTGTATATATGATTGAGCTTAAAGTACCAACACACATAATATAAACCTAAACTACTGTTACCCAAGCTTGATGTTGATCTTCATTATAGCTCAACTTGGTAAACTTGGATGAAGCTTGAACTTAGATCTTCAACTTGATAGCAAGGCTTCACTCTACTATTCCGCCAACCCCCATTTGATATGATCGTTATGGCGCAATTCATCCATCCTTCAACATATTGTTTGTCTACAATTGATACAAAAACACAAACACTAGATAAACAATATTAGAAGTAAATTATTTGTAAATCATCATCAAAACAAGAAGGGCAACAATCTTCCCCTTTTTTATGATGACAAACAATTTACAAAAAGGATATATGCATGAAGAAAAATGAACATATAAATTATAATTCACATGCATATAAACAAGGAAAGGCTATACTCACAATATTTCTCCCCCTTTGACAACATCAAAAAGGGAAAAATAACAAGAATGAAGAGAGCGAAAGCTCCCCCTATTAATATGCATGAGTGAGTATAAAACAAGTATAGGGAATAGCTCCCCCTATCAAAATGCCATATAGAATATATGAAATGAAAGCTAAGACAAAAACATGTGAGTAAGAATAAATGAAAGATATGCTAAACATAACTCACATACAAACAAGACAATGAGAACACATATTAATATGTCATTTATGAAAGAAGTGTCTCATTACACAATTATAAAAACATAGTGTATAAAAATAGATTTATGAAAACAAAGAAATGAGGAAAACATGAGAACCATGAAAAAAGTTTTCAAGTGAAAACAAATCAATCAAACGAAGTCATAAATCGAGATTTAAGTCCAAAAATAATGTTTGATCAAAGAAGAAATTTTTTTTTGTATAACTTGATCAAACCACTCATAGAATATATTATAAGACACAAATAGATGATCCATAAGCACAAACACATAAATATCATCATATAAGTGAAATATAATGAATCCAAAGCAACAAATCAAAACACAATTTTTAAGAGAGGCAACAATATCAAGCTCTTGAGCTTGTTCCAACCTATATAATTATTTTAGCATCCGGTAAACATGATTTGGGAAATAAACACCTAATAAACCCGGGGGGTTATATAAATACAAACCTCTTAACAAAAATCAAAACTAATAATCATGAAAACAAAAGAATTGATCAAAAAAAATTTAAATATAATTTTCAAAACCAAGAAAAATTAAAAATTAAAAAAACACCATTCTTATTTTTTTTAAAAAGATTTTGGCACCCAAGCATTCTTGGTGCCGGATTGGTTAGGGACATGACCCCTATTAATAAAGCTCAAGGTCCTAGGGTTATGAACCCTTTTGGGCATATTTGGTGCACTAACCCGGTCATAATAATAATTGCTCAAATGAACCTTCCGATTATAATTTGTACAATGAAATAGACTCATTTGTTTTTTTGGACCATATGCTCGAGCACGGGAATCATTTGCAAAAAAAGATTTTTCTTTTAAATTATTTCGTAAATGAGAAACATCGTTAAACAAAGGTGTATTTGGAACATATTGCAACTTAGAAGCTTTTTGCATATTAAAAAAAATTAGCAAGATGTCCAAACCTACCACAAACATCATATTTAAAAGCATGTGGTCTACTAGAAGCATTTGGCAAATGAGATTTCTTTTTCAAATCAAAACAATATTCGGCCAAATGATCAAAACGGCCACAAAGATCACACTTGAACACACTAGCATTCTTATGATGAACTTTGTGAGAAGGAGCATGTGAATGTGTAAGTGTATGTAATGACCGTGAAATTTTGATATTAATTAAAATAATTTTCTAGCATTTTAAAATATTTAATTATTATTTATAAAAGAGTATTTGTATTTTTCTTGATTTTCTACAATTTTCTATGATTTAAAAATCTGATTATATATTTATTTAAATGATTTTGGTATTTATAAATTTATTTTGTGCGGTAAAAATTTTTAGAATTAATTTGTTGTGTTGTCGGTACTATTACGTAATATTTTAAATAATATATTGTATTATTAATATTATTACAAATTATTTCATATAATACATGGTATTATTAATTACGTGTTTTTGGTATAATTTATTGTATTATTTATATTGTTACATATTATCTGTCGTATTAGTATAACTTGTACGTTTTACTGTATAGATAATTATTCCATAATTATTTGATTTTAAAAATAAGTAAATATATTTTTATTATTAATTATTCTTGTTTAATTATATCTCTCCTCCGATGAGCCCACACCCTCCTCCAGTCCCCGACAGCGCCGCCGTCAGTCTCCATCAGACAGCCGCCATCGCCTGAGCCCACGCCGAGCCCGACAGCAAGTGACCCGCTGTTCGCCGACAACCGCCGTCCTCCGCCTCACGCCGCTGCCTTCATCCCGCTCGATCAACCTCAGATTCGTCGTTGACTGTGCCGTTCAGATCCATTGTACCGCATCCGTAGTGACATCGCCGCCTCGTCATCAGACCCCACGGTCTCGCAGGCAAGATCCCATTTTCCTTGACTTGTATTTTCATTATTTATATCTGTTATTGTTTGATACATAGATTAGTTTGTGAGATAATTATCTGTGTGGGATTGTTTGATGAATAAAATTAGATAAATCATGATAATATGATACATAGCATTTTCAGAATATTTATGATGAGTTAAATGAATTTATTTTGGCAGCGGAATCACTTTTGGATAATTATATTTATTAAAAAGAAATTATTCTGAGAACGAAATCATTTTAGGAAATTTATAATAATTTAAAAGGAAATATCTTGGAAAAAGAATCATTTTAGAATAATTATAAGTAAATTAACGAAATTTGTTTTGAAAAAGGGATTATTTTGAAAGAATTTATTTTGCGAAAGGATTATTTTAAGTAAACAAATTTATTATTTTAGAAGGTTATTTTAGAATAATTTTATGATTCAAAATTCTTAAACTTAATTATCTGATATGTCATGATGTTATTGCTCATGATCAGTTGCATTGCTTGTTGTGATTGAGAATCGTTAGTAGTTCATGACCTTAGTGGCTTATGTATGGCGAACGAGACCTAGAGACATGTTTATATTGTTGACTTAGAAATACTAGGGATGCTGGGTAGGCAATCTTGGTTCATGTGAGCAGATGTGATTGTGATTATTACCGGGCTCGCGCTGGTGAAGTTTGTGTAGTCACCGGGGTGGGTCTGAGGAGTCGTGATATGTGATTGTTGATGTATATTCCGGGCTCACGCTGGTGAAGTTTGTGTAGTCACCGGGGTGGGTCAGAGGAGTTGTGATATGAGATTGTTGATGTATTTTCCAGGCTCACGCCAGCGCCTTGTGTCGGCCTGGGGTGGGTCTGAGGTGTAGTGATATGAGATTGTTGATGTATTTTCCAGGCTCGCGCCAGTGCCTTGTATCGGCCTGGGGTGGGTCTGAGGAGCAGTGATATTGAGATTGTTGATTATTTGAGATGAGTGATGGGATAGTTAGTTACATGACCTCGATTCTTGGCTAAGTATGATTCTTGTGAGATGTAGGCTGGTTGTACTTCTTTTCATACATAGATCGGGGTTAATATTTAATTATTTACAATTCGAGACATATGGTATATACATGAGGGTTTCCTTGTTTGGATTATTTCGCTCGACGTACTACGTCTCGAGCTGTAGATTTTTAAATATTAATTTCATCTAGTTGTATGACCTTGTTATGTGGATGATTATAGGATGGCTAGCTGTATGATCTTGTTACTCGGATGTTTATGTTTTCTCCTGATTATTATACTCTAGTGATGGATTATATCTAGCTTGTTAGTATTTCAGCTGCATATTTCTATTTGTTATTACTGTCCTTGCATTGGTCATTCAACTGTATTATTATTTTCCCGAGTGGGATCTTGCCGTGCGCCATGCACCTGACGTACACATGTTTTCTCTGGTGTACG
>NC_033800.1:94305889-94319557 GCF_001876935.1 Asparagus officinalis
ATATGGGTGTAGCTAATACTAACATGGTGTAAATTAGGACTAACACGACATAAATTAGAACTACCATGATCTACGTTAGAACCAACATGAGCCCAGATAAAACTAACATGGTATAAATTAGAACTAACATGGTATAAATTAGAACTAACATAACATAATTAGAACTAACATGGTGTAAACTAAAACTAACATGGTGTAAATTAGAACTAACATAGTGTAAACTAGAACTAACATGGCATAAGCTAGAACTAACATGACATAAATTAGAACTAGAATAAACCAAAGTAAGTAAAATATGGAACTTACACACAATAGTGTCATGCAACCTGAGACATATGTGACCCTTGGCTTCTTCCTGCCCTCCAAAGCAACTCTAATGCCCCTGGTAATTTCTGAATAAAGGAATTGGGCCCATGCAACTCTTTTGACCCTCTCAATGCTATCCAGGTACCTGAGTACAGGTCTAGGGATACCTTTCATGCTTATGGGGCACCATATCATGGAGCATTAGTACAGAATTTGCAGCAGAACAAAGTCTTGGATATCCTGCCTTTTTGTAGATTCTATGAGCCTTTCCAGTTGCCCTTCAAGGTATCTTCGATGGGTGATTGTTGCTTTTTTAACTTTTTCACCTCTTTTGTTTTGAAAAGATTAGCAAAGTATTCCACCCATATTCTGTTTCTTGAGCCCCGATTGATACTTATGAGTTCCCCATGAATTGGGAAATAAGTATGGTTATGGACCCATTGTAAATTAAATTCGACACTTTTTACTCCCTCAGTTTTTGAATTAGGGATAGAAAATGTGTCATTAGCACTATCGTAATAGCTCAGTAGCAGTTCAAGTGTGGGGCGATCAGGCGTAGGAGCCCCAAATAATATAAAGTGCTCAAATATATATTCGCAGTATGCGTCCCCATGCCATTGACATATCTTCGGGACAATACCCTTCATGAATTCCCAATAAGCCCCGATATTAGTGGTTAGCCTTATTGATTCGTCCGCATCAGTATTAGCAACTTTTTTTTGGTAAAAAATTTTGAATTTGCAAGTTCAATTAGACCAAACATGGCATAAATTAGACCTAACACTAATGGGCATCTAGAACTAACATGGACTCAAACTAGAACTAAAATGGACTCAAACTAGAACTAAAATGGACTGTGATAAACCCTAGCATTGTTTAAGATGAACTGAAATTAGGGGAAATTAGGTCGAGTCCCCAAATCCTGGATAACATAGCACTTACTACTTTTTTGGGAGGTTTCGTTGGTACGACCAGCACTTACCGTTCTTCTTTTCTGGTCTCGCCATTGTACTGCCTGCCTTTACATTTCTATAACGGTTTGAGTGGCTTCCTCCATGCTGCCAAGCCCAGATGATCGCGATGAACGACTTCATAGTCGTTAACGGATTCAGCTTCCCTGGACGACATTTTTCTGGCGAAAACCCAAGGACTGTTGAAATCCGACGAGAAAATTGAAATTTCAAGAGTTTCGGTGGCTCCTTAGCGGTGGAAGAGAGGGGGAAGAGGAAGAGGGTACTTGAATAGGGAGGGGCGCAGTAACCGAGTTTAGTCCCATCAAAGGGGCAAGCTCATAACTTCCACTGGGCTTTTAAAAAAACGGTACTT
Organism: Asparagus officinalis; assembly: GCF_001876935.1. Classification (NCBI taxonomy): domain Eukaryota; kingdom Viridiplantae; phylum Streptophyta; class Magnoliopsida; order Asparagales; family Asparagaceae; genus Asparagus; species Asparagus officinalis. The sequence goes on from NC_033800.1 coordinate 94,307,522, forward strand.
TGGGACATCGTCACAAATACTGTGTGTATTTGGGGCTTATCCACATGGGGCAGAATTCATGGGTCTGGTCACATAAATTTTCTGCTTTTAGGGTCTGGACACATTTCCCCCTCTTTTTTTTTGCATATTACACAACCTCCTATTTTCTTTATCACACCACCTCATGATTTCTCAAGCCTATTAGTATATCTCTTAATGCTTCTTTTTTACTATTAATTCATGCATATTGTTCGCATACATTTCTTTGTTCCATATATTTTTCTTTGGAACGCTTGTTGGATTGCTCTGATAATCCTGGAATTGTCCTTTAGCTTTTCGGTGTTGGCTTATTACATAAATGGATCAGATTATGTAAAGGGATCTGTTGACGATGCAGGTTACAAGTTTAATTCAGATAATTGATGTTCTGAGTGGTAAGTTTGGTATTAGTTGACTTGGTGTTGGTATAAGGTTTGATCATTGTACTTTGTGACTTAGGTATATTTTACGTGGAGAGAGTTCATTATTTGATGTATAGACATTATATCTAGTTTCAATAAATATAGTGGATTGTTGGAAGCATAGAGAGTTATTGGTGTTGGTTAATTTCTTGGCTTTATCTAAATTAATGAGATAATTAGAAATTCCAGGTTTCTATTATTGATGATAATTATTAAAGATTATGTTTTCTACTGGTCTAGAGGCGTGAATGTAGCTATGAGAGAGGTTCACTCTCTGTAGTTGCATTGCTGGTCAAGACACGTGCCTTTTATGTACATTTCTGGAACCGGGGTGTGATATAAGCTAATGTTAGAATTATTAACTCTTAAACTACACAAAATAGAGAAATGCAAAGATTAAAAATAAAAAATTGGGAAAATTTAACAAAATAGGGTTAAATTCTAGAGAAAGGTTATAGTCAATGGAAATCTTGGAGATGCTTGTAATGGAACCAGTAACATTGTCGAATATAATTTCGATGCTAGAGATTTTGTCATCGACTCGTTGAAGGAATTCCACAGAGTCTTAATGGTCAATTTGGGGGGGATAGTTAAAAGGAATTAAGAAAAGGTTATTATTGTAAATTATCACCACGTGCATCACACGTGCAATCTAGACAAAACCGAGTTAGACCATATTTAATTCGCAGGGGGCCTAAATGCAACAAAACATACTACATAATAGTAAGTGCAACTCATTGATGCTACAGGGGTTGTGTGGCAATTAACCCATTTTAATTAACCCATTTTTTGCATATATACCTCTCAAATCTTGGTACTTGCAAAATGACCCTTTAAACAAGTATAGAGGCCTTTCTACTGTTACAACTTAAGAATGTTGGGTTTTAAACAAAGGATCATTAAAATTTCTAATAGTTCGCAAAAAGAAACTAAGATTGTTAAGTGAAAGGGGTAGAAAATATCAATATAAGAGAATTGGAGGGTAATCTTGAAATTCCCGGGGTTATTTTAAAATATAGAAGATTTAAGGGGGGGTATACATATGCAAATAGAGTAAGGACAAATTTTCAAAACCAACCCATTTAGGAATTTATTGTCAAAAAACGACCTCATTCAAACAAATTTGCAAAAACCGACCTGGTTTCAGCCTCTGCGCTGAAACCAGGTCGGTTTTTAAAAAAAAAAATTCAAAACTTCACGGGAGTTGAACTTCCGTGAAGTTTACCAGCTTTTAATTAAGCTGCTAAACTTCACGGGAGTTCAACTCCCGTGAAGTTTCACAATTCAAAAATTTTATTTTTGAACTAAGAAACTTTACGGGAGTTGAACTCCCGTGAAGTTTAGTAGATTAATTAAAAGCTGCTAAACTTCACGGGAGTTCAACTCACGTGAAGTTTCAAATTTTTTTTCTTCAAAAACCGACCTGGTTTCAGCGCTGACGCTGAAACCAGGTCGGTTTTTGCAAATATCCTAGAAACGGATCGTTTTTTGACAATAAATTCCTAAATGGGTTGGTTTTGAAAATTTGTCCAATAGAGTAATCGTTTCGTCAAAGGAATAAAACCCTTCAGGAAGGAATTATTGGATCGTGGAGCCATGTCTTCTTTTCCATCGAGATCAGGATTCACCAGGAGATGGAGATGGAGCCTCCTAAATCTGCCTGCCGCCGCCGCCGCTGCTGCTGCTGCTGCTGCTCATCTTGTCTTCGCTGAGCACGAAAAGCTCGGCCATGTCTGATGCCAAGAGGATGCGCATTAGAGACAAGGTCCGAAAAATGTGAGTTTTTATTTCTGTCACTCCAAATCTTTTATGCTACACTTTCTCTCTTTAATCGATGATCTCTATTTGTGTTCCCCCTTTCCCTTTTGATTTGTTGTCTGCTATATTTTTTATGTATTAATCTGTTCGATTAGGCTAATGGAGTGGGTATCTTGATATTTTCTCCCGAACACGTCACTATTATGCTTGTTGACTTATAAATCTGCTTCTAGAGACACCTTCACTTGTGATGTTGTTAGTGGAGACTGAAGTTGTTTCTTACCATTCAATCTCTATTTAATATTTTGTGTGTCATTTTTGATTCCAACTAGGATAATAATAATTTTGAACAATATCAGAACTTGAGCTATTTTATTCGGCTGATGAGGGACAGTGTCTGTTGAGAAGCAGAGGAGAACGTGAGGGATAAAAGGATGCCTTCTTTTCTTCTGCGACAGAATCCCTAACACAAGAAACATCAAGTCCTTGGAGGTTTACCGTTTTTCAATATGAAAACATCAAAATCTAGATTAATGAATCTGACAAGTGTGTATACTCAAAGGTGATACACAATGACTATGTCATCCTCTCTGCATATGTAGATGACATTATTATCTTTGGATGCTCTCTTGAAGAAATTAAGAAGGTTAAGAAATACTTTCCCAAAACTTTGATATGAATGATCTTGGACAGCCTTAGAAAGAGTTTTCTGGTACCTTAGAGGCATCGTAGATTATTGCTCAACTTACATTGGATACCCAAATGTTATTGAAGGATAATAGTGATGCTAATTGGGTTACTGATTCCAATAGTGTCAAGCACAGTTCACTGATTTGAATCACTTAAACTAACACTCTGATATCCATAGTACTTCAACCTTCTTTTCTTACTTGTCATAGTACCACTGTTTTAAAAAACCTCCGCCTAGTTCGCTTAGGCGTATGTCTAGGCCTAGGTTGTACTTAGGCCGCCTAGCTAGCGCCTAGCACCTAGGCGGTATTTAGGCTTCCCACCAAGATTTTACGAGTGTTTAGGGGAGCATTGTCTGCTTACGTGGATTGCACCCTGTAGGCCTTGGTTGTGATTTTATGTGTTGTAGTCTACACGTCCTCCAAACTCCATTAACCTCCAAATATGAACACCTCCACTACCTCCTCCGACCTTCAGCAAAATCTCATCGATCACCACTTAAATGAAGAAAGAAATCCGCCTAGACACCAGTCCGACATCTAAGCTTTCTATAACATTGACATTCACTATTAATTATTGTAATTAAAAATAAAAAAAAGAAAATATCTTACGCTCTAGCCTTGTTAATTATTATTTTGGCTATTTAGTATCTAAGTATGCATGATTTATTGTGGAACTAAGATTGTTATTTTTTTAAAAATTTATATGAATTTAATACATATTTTTATCAATTATTATAATTAAATAATTTAAAAATAGTCAAACGCCTAGGCGCTGCTTAGGCGTATGCCCAGGGGTTTAGGCGCTAGGCGTTCGCTCAAACGTCTAGTCTGCCTAGTGCCTTCTGTAACATTGCTCAAATGCCTAGTCTGTCTAGTGCCTTCTGTAACATTGCATAGTACAGATCCCGTGTATCAAATGATTACTGACTTGAACTAGCACTTGCTGCTATTCACTTAGCTGACGATCAAGTTGAGCCGATTAGCATCCCTTTTCACTGTGCATTTTTCTAACAATGAAGATGACTAAAGGATCGAATTCACTTTCCATAGTCAACTGGTCGTCCCATACCTTCTGCCCGTCTCAACTACAGGATTCATATTCATACTTAGTGGTGCAACACTATCCTGAAGACCCTGCAAGCAAATTGTAATTGTTAGAAGCACCATGGAGACTGAGTTTATAGCTTTGGACAATACCTGTTCTGAAGCCGACTTCTATTGGATTTTCCTAGTAATCTAATTTGTGATATGTTAGTTAATATTGGTTCAAAATCCACAATTGAATTTTTGAAGCAGGATATCGTCAATAGGAAGCTCAACAGACATCCTTAAATCAATTCAAGGCTGTGAGGAGTTTAATGGGTGGGAGTGACTCTTGACTTCGTAAAGTCAAAGAAAAACCATGCATATAACTTGGAAAAAGTTTATCTAGGGCTGTAGTCCTAGAATCATCAAGCGGGATGCGGTTAAGCCTATTAATGAGTTCACGGATAGTAGGAATCTAACATTCTGACTAGCGAGCTGTTCCCGTGAACTAGGTTCAATGTGATAGAAACAAGCTCGACAAGTGATTCTTGTTTGGAGCATAGACCTTTAGAGTTACACTCCTTTGTAGCGTTAGATGTATTTATGGTTTGAACTATGTTAGCTACAACCTTATTCATATGATGACAATGCTCATGTGCTACAATTAGTTAGAATGAGTTATACTCATGGTATGTCTAATGTACAATTTGTAGAGGGTTATATATCCAGTTGTAGTACCCTTGGAGAACTTGTCTATATGAGAGGAATCGTGAATGCTGTTGTTGGAGGGTAAGGGCTGATCCCTAGAAACTCTCTTGAGACAATACTTGTGCGCGTGGACATTGTCGCTCCAACCCACTCGCTCAATGGATAATTATATACTGTGTGAATTTATCAATATCTGATAAAGGGACCTGATTCAAATCCATAGTATCACGTTGTTCAGCCTACTTTTTCTTGTTTATATATTGTTTATCTATTGTTTTTATATATATGTATATGCATGTATATATATCTTTATCCTACAACTATCCCTGAAACTCAACCTTTGGGGGGTGTTGTGGGGAGGGTGGCTATTGGGTTATTGATGTTTGCTGTGAAAAGATTGAGTTCCCACAAATCTTGTCTTCTATTTTCCATGTTTATCAATTGTGTTATCTTTAAATTAAATAAATCGGTTATAACAATCTCTCCCTTTCTTGCGCTTGTTGAACGGAAAAAAGAACATGGGAAAATTCTGTTAAACGTGAACGTGAGAGATATGAAATATTTTAGAGAACTACGAAAGAAAAGCGGGATTAGGTTTTCAACGTTTCTCTTAGAGGCCTATAAAAAGGAGCTATCAGAAGAAGAAAAATCACAGAAATATCTACGTCTCTTTCTCCCTCCCTCTCAAAGTTCTTAAAATTCCCTAATATAATTTTACAAGTTTTTCTTTGTTTCTATTAATCCCGGGCAACATCATCCAAGCAGAAACTTAAGGAGTCGCCACATCCTCAAGTGCTGGTCTTTCTGGGCACTTCTACTGCTAGGAGATGGGCCGCTGTTAAAAGCCTGTGCGAGAGCAGATATCCAATTTTCTAGTGTAGTATTTACAGGACTACACCCACAAGCCAAAGATCATTACTTTTCTTTTATTTTTCATTGAATTGCTTATTTCTACAATTTGCCGAACAGTCTGGAATGATTGCCCCATGATAATCTACAGTTGCCTTCAAATGGTTTAGAGCATTACATGGCTTTGGTTCAGGTCACATCCTAGTAAACTACAATAACGTGTTGTACTATATAGTGACAAAATCCAATTATCCAACTGGGATCAATTCAATACTTGATATGTTGTGCTTAGAAACAAACGGTCTAGGACTAGGGAAATTTAACTCAATTCAAAGAAGTCCAACAAAATTAAGTTTGATACTGAATCATATGTACCAGCGAAAGTGTAAAGGAAAAGGAGTTCGACTATGAAAGGACAAAGAGACCTAGGCACTATCAGAGTGAAACCTAAATAAAGCCAGAACTTGATGCTTGATAATAACTAGTAGTTAATTTTTTTAAGATAATATTAATAAGGTATTCTCAAGTCAATCTAAATGAAATCTGATTGGATTGAATAAGTACTTAACCATAAGCAAATCCAATTAGACATACAATAATTTGGAGTGCTTAGACGTCAACAGATTATGTGCCATGGAAGATGTAGGACAGATCCAAATGTGATTCTGTCAAAACAATTGATGAAGATTGGATTAAATTAATGATTTGATTTTTCGTTTAGTTGAGATCTTTTGTTAGGATTGAGTTTATTGGTTGGGTAGGATTGAACTTGTTATATTGCTGGAAAGTGTGATTTGATGTAATCTATTAGTTAGGTTTGGATTTTATTTTAGTTTTCTAAATAATGATGTACTTTTTCATTTGAGGGAGGATGAGAGAAGAATGTTTGTGAGAAACCTTGTGTGTGAATTGTAGCTAGTATTAAATATTTGAGTTGCCGGCATGTGAAGTGTCCGGGTGAGAAGCCACCATTTGTATCTTTTTTATTCTTAAATGAAGGGTGCAATTTTCATATCTATTTCTTTATTTTTTATTCAAATTATCAGTCTCTACAGATTGCTGTGCTTACTGTTCAATGAAGGTGTAGTTCTGGTTGCCTCCAAATACAAACTACCTTTTTCTTCCAATTATTAGATAGTCCGGCAATGTTTATTATGTTTTAAATGTTTTCATATAAAATATGAACATAAAAACTATAAAACTCTAGGCTAATGTACGAGCATGTGTTATAGATAAGACACCCTACAGATTTTTGGTTAGTGCAAATCCTGAAAATCTAGGATGTTGATAAGTCGTGGAACTAGATTCAAGAGTAGTAAAATTGTATGTGCATAAATTAATGTTATTTATCCATAACACAGATTCATAACACAGATTCATAATGTTATTTATCCATAACACAGATTCATAATGCTAAACTAGTTAAAGAATATAATTTACTCAAATAGTGTAAAATATTTTCAAGTTGTATAATCACTAGCTACAAGATTAATTAGAATAGTAAGCATGGTTACAGAGTAATAAAATCACATGCGTGTAAATCAATATTATTTATCCATAACATATATAATATGCTAAAGAATAAAGCACGGAATAAAACTTTCTATATAAATTACCTCAACAAGTTTAAATCATCCAAAACAAACATAAAGTAATAAAATTGTGAAGCGGAACATTAGTTAAAAGCATTTGAATGGTCCATGTGAACTGCAATTAAGTAAAGTGGTTTTCTCCTATTTACCACCAAAATCTAACCTATTTGCAAATTCATCACCCTCAAATCTGCATAATTTGCTAATTACTCCTGGATTCTTCAACATTGAATTTTATTTACTCATCTTGTTTAACAGCGTCAAAAATCCATTGGGCAAATTAGCAAATGGACATATTTCGGTGGTAAATCTGCAAATATAATAGAGTTTGGGGGTATATAGGGAAAAAGCCCTTATATTTTTAGGGAAAGGGTTACTTTCATCATTTCATCCCTTCTCACTTTGAAATTTAGCAGTCTTAAGTAAGAGGAATATTTTAATTCTGTCAAAGATTATAGTGCAAGTTAGCAAAGATTCAGATTGAGAGGTAGATCTTCAAATAAGATAGATAAATAACCTTAAATTAAACTACAATGATGGTCTATGTACTTAATATATTGAGGTCCAATGAAACAAATTTATCAAGCAACCACAATTGCAAATGTTTAAGGTAGAAAACTTAAGAAGGATCATTATGAGTTATATAAGCTTTGAGAGACTAGCAAATTTCATAAGAATCATAAGTACGGTACGAAGGCTTTGGTAAAACTAAGATATAGAGATATAGTGGTCTAACATTATAACATTTTCATGTCACTGCTTTGTTTATTCAACGATAAGGATTATTTCGCCAAACCTTATTGGAACTTGCTAGTTATTAATAAAAAAATATAAATACAATGTTGTTTAGTATTCCAGTGTTAATATTGTCAAACTCAGTATTGAAACAATCAAAATTGCTAAAACCAAAAACCTGAAAAGAGGGTCTGATACTAATATTGAAAATAAGATTCGAAATATTTAATGTTTGATGTGGTTGCAGTTAAAGAATTATTATTCCTGGTAGTTATGTTACTTATGTAGGCATTAAACTAGAAAGCGATTCAGCCCAATGAATAATTTGTGTTTGATTGATTAAGCTTAAGGATGTTGTTATTTATTTATTTGAAATATTTCAAGTGCTAATGCTTTTCTATTGTGGACTGAGACCTTTATCACCCACAAAATATTAACACAGTAAAAACTGGAGTGGACTATGTCTCTCGAACATTCATTACGGCAACAAGTATTGTCCTGACACACATCATGCAGCAATATGCAAGCCAGCTTATAGTAGATCTCAAGTCACATTACACCAAGAGTTGTATAATTAGTCTATCTTAAATTTCTTGACTGAAACTTTAATTATTTTTCAAACTAATATTTTTCTTTTTATTTAGTAAGTTAATTTTTTTCTCATTATAATTCATATCTTTCTTTACAGGTTTTACCATGCTTATGAAAATTACATTGCATATGCCTTTCCAGTAAGTTCATCAGCTCAAAGTATCTCATTGTTTTGTTCAATTGACTTATTCTCTGATCTTTTCAACTTTTGCGATGTTTATGATAATTATTTTCTCGTGTTTTTTAGCATGATGAGTTAAAACCTCTTACCAAATCATTCACTGACTCCCTCAGTGAACTAGGGAATCTAAAGGTGGTTAACTGATGTTAAAGGATCATTTTTGGTAAACCAAATGTTTTTCTCGTTTAATAGTATGTTTGTTCCTTATTGCAGCTCGAACATTTACCTCATAATTATGTAGGATCAGCGTTAACTCTTATTGAATCATTATCAAGGTAAACTTCTAAATTAACTGGTCGCTTTTGCAATATGAGCATAACCTACGACTGCAACATGTATAGTATTTTTTTAATTGAAATGCAACATGTATAATATTGATTGTGTTAGTTGCTTCTTGGTTACTCTTATACACTTTTTCCCCATATTGATCCCCTAAGACAATAACTAGAAGATGTTCTATTTTGCATCAGTCTTTGTCGTATAATTCTTCTGTGGTCCTCAAGTTATTTACTATAGTTTTCCACTTTGTACTACTTATACTGCCTTGCCTTGTATCATGGAGAAAAAAATTAGTAACTTAGAATCTAGTCTGTACATGAAAGGCATCCGTAATGTATAATATAGTCTGTATATGTTTCCTCTTTTTCGTATTTATTTGTTTGGTTGATGTAAAAAGTACCTAGGTGCATGTATTTTGTTGGTGGATGGAGAGTGGAATCATGTGGAATTTTTTTGGTTCCTTCCAGGGCGAGAAGCAAGGACATGACTTTAGTGAAAAGTAGGAAGTGTGGATGATGTTGTCCTAGTCCACCATATGATGCTCCAAATATTTTCACTCTCTCTATGTTTATGATTCTTGGTTATTTGGGTTGCTGAGTGCTAGAATGCTGAAACTGTGGACTACCTTGTCAACGGTGACTCAAGCAAAGGAGATAAATTGTTAGAGCTTGATACAACAAATAACTAACTTAATAATCTCACCTTGCCTTAGGCTTTGGCAAAAAGGAGACTAACAACAGTTGATATAATACGATTTGAGAGGTCAAGGGTGAAAAGAAGAGCGAAGGAGGTTAATAGTATATATATGCGAAAAATGAGTATGTTTGGTACCAAGCACAAAATTGGGTTCTTGGTAGTGACGTGGCTAATTCTCATTCATACATTTAAACTTTCCCACTTAAAAATGGTCCCTTCTTGTTTACTCACCCATTGAGTGAGTGGATGAGAAGTGACCACCTCACTGCTAAGCACCAAATTTGATGCTTGTTATGAGCCAAAATGGGTTGCTAACCCACTGCCATGTGAGCCCTACACCGATGTGACTAGCAGGGGGCTCACATGGCGTAGGATTAGCAGACCATTTTATAAAATAAGCTGTCGGCTCAAATATATTTTTTTCCATATACACACACACCTATACATATACATATACATATATCTATGTATGTATTTTAGCATTGCTTCTTAATTGTTGCGTAGATAGCTTGAAGTGCATGATTATGTTCGAGGCACAACGAAGATATAGTGATAATAGCAATTGGCATACTGAACTTATAATAGGAAGTTTATTTGTTGAATCATAGTGACTTAGGAAGGCAGATAATCATTCAAAAATATATGCTGAAGCATTACCTATGAACAGATTTAGTATGAACTAAAGAAAGTTAGGTTCAATAATTTTTTTTCTGACCCTATGGAAATATGTAATTTGCGGGCAATTAAAAAGTCATCATCTATGATTACATGTGGAAGAGAGGTACAATGAAATTGGAAAAAAAGTTTCATGAATCTCATCTTAATGATCTTCCCTCGGATATCCTTATGGAAATCTAGTCTTAATCTGAACAATTCTCATATTACCAGTCCATACAAGATACACACAATGTTCAACGGCCATCCATGATAGTATTAAAACTAAGTTTTTAATGACCTATCATCTGAAATGTCATATTTTCTTTCAAAATTATCTTGAATGCCTTTGACAGCTGTTAACAGCGGTACTGTCATAACGTTATTGCATTATTAATTGGACCTCTGTGTCTGGCTTATTGCAGTCTTGTTGTTTTAGGTAACACAACAGAATTTGAAAGAGGAGTTTTTTGGCTTTCTGATAATCTTACATTTGATGTTGATGCTCGAATAAATCTTTTTGAGGTATACATTTTCACATGGTATGTTTTCTGTCCAACAATTTTAAGGGAGGAGGGGAAAAATAAAGTTAGTTTGAAGACGTTCTGATTTTTAAAATCTATGCAGATATCACTCATTTTAAAACAAAATTGTATAAAAAACATTAATGGTTTGTTCTTCTATGTTTTACTGTATTTTAGTGCAACATAAGAGTTCTTGGAGGGCTTCTTTCTGCGCACATCTTAGCAACTGATTCTAAGAACAGATTGACACCTAGAGCTTACAATAATCAGCTACTCAATCTTGCTGAAGACCTAGGTCAGCGTTTCTTACATGCCTTTGACTCTCCAACTGGCTTGCCATATGCATGGATAAATCTCAAGGTACTGATTATTAGCATATGCTTCGATGCAAAACCTTCTCATCATTATCTTTAAGAATTGTTAGCTCTTGACTATTCTTTTGTAAAATGTAATGTTTCTACTCCTTTTTCTATGTGAGTGTCCATTTGTGAATGTGTGGGTGGATGGGGTGTGTGTGCATGTGTGCATTCATGGACAGGTTTGGTGGATGGTTACCGGTGTTTTTTTGGGGAGGGGGTGTCAAAGGACTAGTTTGTTGGGCTGAAGGTGTGCAAGTGAACACATGCACGTTTCATGGATGGATGGTGGTGGTTGTTGGGTTGGAATGAGGGGAGTGGGCAAGTGTTTTGCAGTTGCTCCATCTAGAAATTATCTTAGAGCTATGCTTGATATAATATGCCAGATAAATTAATCCAATACTAGCAATATAATTAAAAAAGTAAATGCTTCACCTGCAATCAATGTAGAAGAGAAGAGCAAAAGAGAAGAATAAGAAGAAACAAAAAGAAAGACAGGGTAAAGAGAGTTTTTGGACTGACAGTTAGGAAATAAAATAAATAACATCACGAAAGAAGAAACAAATAGAAACTTAGAATATGTATTATAATTTTTTGAAAGTATTTTAGATAAATAAATCTAATATTTTAGAAAATATATTTAAAAAAGCAAATTCATCTTTAGTGTAGATGTTGCAGAAACGAAAGAAGAAAAAGAGAAAGAAAGGGGTGAAGACAAGAGCTTTCAAGTTGAAAATTTGGGAGTAACTAACAAATAACAACATGGACGAAGGAAAAAAACATAAAAACTAATAGGTATACCTTTTCTGGAAATATTGGTGATCATCATAGAAGCTTCGGAGTACATCAGATTGATTATTGATAAGAGAAGAAATTTGGGGGGATGGGTAAAGGGAGTATTTTCGGTTGTGACCCATTGGAAGAGAGTGATGTCAAATATTGATAAAGAGAAGAC
>NC_033800.1:94319567-94337294 GCF_001876935.1 Asparagus officinalis
TAAAGAGAGTATTTTTGATTGACCTATTGGAAAGAGGAATTGCTTTTTTTTTTGTTAGTTGGGCATGGGGGGTGGGGGTTGATCAAGAGAGGAAAATGGGGGATTGCTGTGAGACTTTGGGAGGGGGATGGGGTTAGTTGTAGAATGGAATTTGGGTCTAGTACCCCGAGAGTTAGGGGTGAGGGGTTCGGGGTTTGCCCTTTTCCTTTTTTTTAGTTTGAATTTGCTGTGATTTGTCCGTGTTTATTTTAATAACAATTTGTTTAAAGATTCGATTTTTGAAACGACATGCATTAAGGCATTTTATGGTGCAGTTTTTCTTTTTGTCATTTTTATATTTCAAAACCTCTACAGTCTACCCCAGTTGACTTATTTTTTAGGTTCATGATTGTTAATGTTACGATCTTCCAATATTGTAATATAATTGTTTGCTGATCAGTATCATAAAAATTTCATGTTCAATAGTATGGAGTGATGGAAAAGGAGACAAGTGAAACAAGTACATCAGGGTGTGGTGAGAGACCTCTCCATTTTTCTCTTTTTGTGTAATTCAATTTCCGATAGTTATTTAAATTCGAATCTCTTCTAGGTTCTCTTATTCTTGAAATGGGAATATTATCACGATTAACTGGTGATACTAGATATGAAGCTGCTGCGCTTCGTGCACTCCGTAAGTTATGGAACATGAGGAGCTCTTTGAATCTCTTCGGCACTACTCTTGATGTGACAACTGGAGAGTGGATAGAGTATTCGTCTGGTATTGGAGCTGGTATATTCTCATGCTATACGGTTCAATGAACTTGTTTGTTGTGCAGTTTATTAATCAAAATATTGATCTTGTATGGTGCACATTTTTGACCAATGTATACATCCACTAAAAGTCGCACATATCTTTTCTCTTTGTCGATTTTTAGATCAGAATAAATGGGTTAAAACTCTGACGTGTTCGACATTCTGTAGGTGTTGATTCATTTTATGAGTATTTAATGAAAGCCTACATTCTTTTTGGAAACGACCAGTTCTGGAACATGTTTCATTCAGCATATGTTGCCGTGCAGAAGTACTTCCGGCATGGTCCATGGTACAACATTAAACATTTCTCTTCTGGTTTGGGTGGAAATTTATTTCTATATTTCTCGATACATCTCGTATATTGTCATTAAATTTTTTATTCTCTCTCCTTTAGCAATAAATTAAGAAAAAGGAAATTATGTTGAGCCTTATCTAGAACAATAACATATGAGATAGCAGTGTGGTCATTAGCTCACAAAACAAAATCTTTGAATGATACAGCTGTGGTTCGTTAACTGATTTGCATTCTTTTGTGTTAATGAAACAAAGCTGGTTTTATGTAATTTGGATTCTAAACCTACTATCAATAACTTCTTTCTACGGATGAGTGAGTTCTTTGAATCCCGCAATAATAAAAAATTTGGGAAAAATTGTGTTAATGCCACAAAATTGAAAGACCCATGTGACCCAGTTCTGATATTATTTTCTTCGTGTAAAAGCCCCAAATTCATAGATTTTTGTTGCTTCAATCCCTTGTACAAAGCCACCTTCGCAGTGAGAGAGTAAAACCTAAAAGAGTTCCAAAATACTCCTCATACTTTAACTCACCCCCTCTCTCTCCTCTCTCTCTTTGATGGAAACTCACAGCCATGTGTTCCTCTCTCTACCCTTTCCCAGCTTAACCATCTCCCTCTCGCTGTTGCTCAACTCTCCCCCTTCTCTCTCGCCCTCGCTCAACTCTCCCCTTCCTCCTGCCCTCTCGCTCTTGCTCAACTCTCCCCCTCCCAACTCAACTCTCTTCTCCCGTTCCTATCCTATGATGACATTGTCCACAATAATGACATGACCCTTGGCACTAGTGCCAGTGATGGTCTAGAATTTGGGGATTTAGTATTGACTTTATATAGAAAGTTGGAAGCTTGAAACCCTAATTTTTGGGGAAAATCATGAGAGGAATCATGATCTAAGGGGATTGTGAGGTTTGGGGGAAATTAAAAATTTCTAATTTAGATAGGGAGTGAGGTCCAATCAATGGAAGAGTTTGTATGAGGAAAGAGAGATGGTCTTCAAGCTCTGCTATTGTCTTCAATTTTTCCTCTTTTTTTTCTTTTTTTTTCTTCTTTTTTTTCTTTTTGTTTGGATATGAACAGATTCCGAGGATGGGAGAGAGAAAACAATGAGGCCTCATCAGGAGATGAGGGAGGAAGGAATTGTTTGCAATTAGAAATCATTTGTGACAGTGATTAGTTTGTGTAGGATGATTGAGAAATGTTCTCATTGCCTCACTGAAGGTCACAATCGAGCAACGTGCAACGAACCAAATCTCCTTACCATGTCATTAGAGTATTCACTGCCAACGTTCCAATTCACCACCATGGTCTTGATCCCAAGATGTATTAATCTGAAAAATGGTATTTATATTTGAGATGAGCTTGACGTGCATATTCAGTAATGTATATAACTGAAACCATGCACATAATAAAATATTGTCCAAACAAGGAGTTATATTAAATATGCAATATCTTTAGAAATCAATTTTATGGATAAAAATTGGGCAACGTCACACCCTATCTTGACAACTAGATTGCCCACTGTGGCGATCTGCCTAGAAAGACTGCCTATAGCGACGCTCCGCCTTTTACACTATATTCCACCTGACTGCCTAGCTTGACAATCTGTCTGGCTGAGACTGCCTACAGCGGCGATTTGTCCCTTATAACACCCTACTCTTTTGATAGGCCTATAACTTAATTTTTTGGTGTACACCATTAGCCAACGAACAATGCACTATATGCCTCAATGTGATTCAAATATTTGGCAAAACCTGCTTATCATATATAGCCTAGAAGGGCAAAATCATATATTCATCCATGATGAATTCAACAAGCATTAACTCATGCTTAAAACAATCATGAAGTTTCTTGAAGTATACTTGAATGTGAATTTTATGCTTGTGCATCAATTAAAATATTACATTTGTAAGCAGATGGTGAGAAAATCATAAATTAAAGAATATATGTAACCCCACTTATTGATATTATGCAAATTCCATGTCCTGCGATCCTTCAAGAGTCACCTATAACTCGTATTGAGCTTCCCTCGTACAAATACATATAAAATATCAAATTCCATTCAGTTTATAGGTTACACTTGTACAATAAGTAATACTGCCCTAATCCTTAAGTAGTCTAAGGTAATTTAACTTATGTAATATGAAATGGAGTTAGAACCTCTAGGGTTATACTTGTTCTACATCCAATCCTTTGTTTCTTACCTCGAATGTCTCTGTGTTTCAATTCATTGTCATTTCCTTTTTATAGTTATGCGAACCTGAACTTATCCCTGTAAAAGAATCTTTCAAAAATGTCTTAGCACAATCTTCAACATTTTACATACTTTATAGTAGTGTTTGAAGCTTTAAAACTGGTTTATTGTCATAGGAGTATTTCTGAAATTTCAGAAACTGCATGGTCATTTATGTAATTTCTGAAAATTGCAGGGGTATTTGTGTAATTTCTGAAAACTGCTGCTGATCTTAACATATCCTGTAAGAGATGAATTCTTGCACCATTATGCATCGGTTTCATAGAGTATTTGTAATGGTTGGACTAAAAGCCAATAGTCTATGAATTGAAGGCTCTTGAGACAATTTTTATGCTTTCCCATGACTGTGGCTCTTGCTGTAGTACAATGCGTGTCCTGAACATTTACCCAAACCATACTCTATATATAAAATCAAGCTGAAACCTGAACTGAAATTGGGTTTGGTGTCACTAAAATTGAAATTAGCAAACTAATATCTACAAAAGGCCTTGCTGATGCGAGGGATCACACAAAAGCTTGAAGTAAAATCTCAATATTCTTACCACGGATCATATGTTAGCTACTGGAACTAGCATAGGCAGGATATTTGCTTAATTTAGATGGATAACTAAGGTCAAAGCTTATGCCTATAATTTAGGTGGAGTAGATGTCAAACTCTGGATTAATTTCAAAAGGATACATGTTTCTACATAAATTGAATGAATCAAGCTTAGCTGTAGAATTACATGTACTCCTTTCCTTATCCTTTCTATAGCATTTTCCTTCTTTTTCTCTTTTTCTCTTCTTGTTGAATCAGGAGCAGGAATTTCTCCTTTGTTTGTTTGTTTGTTTTCCCTCCTTTTTCTAGCTAGAGCTCCTTCTCCTTCTTTCTCTCTTTGTTTCTTGCTATAGGTTCTGTTAGAGGGAACAACATGAGGAAGCAATGGGTTCACATACCCTCTCCACCTCAAGCTTTTAGCCAAAGGACATGTGCCACTCCTACATCTAACTCATGCCACCTCGTTCTTACTCAATTGACGTGTGTCTCTCCCATATTTTCCAACATGGCAGCTCCACAAGTAATTATATATCCAACAATTATCCACTACTTCTGCATAAAAGTCCCTCCAATCTTCTATATTTGCATATCCTTGATTTTATGTCAATAATATTTAATTCAGCATCTTAGTTCATAATGAATTAATCAATACCAACAATAAAATTATAGATATTGAATTTCTTCCCCCCTTAAAATGAGTTTTGTCCTCAAAACTTGGCATTTCTCAATCTGAAACATGTATAGATATTTCTTCATCACTTTTTTTCTCATGTTTCCATCTACCATTTTGTTCGAACCCTTTTTGTCACAATTCTTTAAAAAATTCTTCTTGACCTTGATGTCTGCTCTCTCTCATGTCCACAAACTGAATCAAGAATTAGATACATCTAACTCATCTTTAATTTAGTGTAGCGTGCGATCCTTCACATAGTCTCGATTTGTAGCATATTTCCTTAATACTGAAATATGAAACACATGTACATTTGCCAATTCTAGGGTAATGTCATGTAGGCAACTTTGCCAACTCAATCCATTATTCCAAAAGGGCCCACAAATCCTTGACTCAACTTCTTTCCAGATCCCAATTCTCCATATGTTGGAGATACCTTTAAAATATATGAGCTCCTATTTGAAATACCATGTCTTTATCTAGTGTCAACATGAACTCTTTTGTCTACTTTGGACTGTCCTAAGTCATTCTCTACTCAACTTTGCCTTTTCGATGGTGACCTGTTCAAATTCAAGCCCAAATAACTTTTTATTTGAACACAAGTAAATCTACAATGTCTACTATTGAAAGCTTCGCATGCTAGTGTGCAATCCTAGCATGGTAACTTATTATGTAAGAGTTCCACTAGAGATGAGCGACCTTTCCAGCAAATATTCAAATTAAAACACATGCTTCAAGTATGTATTCTAAGATTAGATAGTTCTTTATTAGTTCTTCTACCTAAGTATGAAACTCCAAACTAAATTTCGATTTGTTGCCCATGTGTAAGCAATATTTATTTCACATGGATTTATCTAGGAATTCTATGTGTTCTAACTACCTAATCCACATATGACCTAAAACTTATTGGGAGTATGAGTGATTTTGATATCTGAAAGTCTCTAAAATTGAATGTTTCTCCTGACTGACCTAGGCAATCAAACTACAATTTCTATCACAATATTATCTCATTTCCATTCTAAATAGGAAGAGATTAAAATAAGCCATCATACTTTGGAGGCTCAATATTAATCTTGTGGAAAATAAGACATCAGGCTACCTATCATACTATCTCCTCGTATGTCCTTTTCCATTTTAGTCTAGCCAGAATGATTGTTATAACGAAAAAGATGAGTCTGTTCCATGATCTCCATCTTCATATCCGATACATTGGGTACACAAAGTTGGTTTCCACACCTAAAAATAATCATCTTGAATATCAATTTAATGCCTCGATACTTCTTGCGTCGGTGATCTAATCTTTTTCAATTCTGGGTCAACCCTTTGTAATGTCTTAATCTTTTCAAAGTAGGTTGATTTTACAACAAGTTGTGCTGCAACTCCTTCAGAATTATGAACCTGCACCTCAATATCTCATCAATTCAATTGTTCTTGCAACTCCTTCTACTTAGTAATGAAATAGGCTAGATTAATAAAAGATTTTGACTCAAAGCATCAACAACCGCATTTTTTTTCTAAGATGGTAACTGATTTTCAAATCATAATGTTTCAGCAGCTTTAATCAAATTGTCTGCCTCATATTCATTTCCTTATGAGTCAATATATATTTTAAACTATTATGATTTGTACAAATCTCGCAGGTCTTGCTATATAAATAATGTCTCTGTTTTTAATGCAAAGATCAATACAGCTAACTCTGAATGAAGTCTACTAGAGGGCTCCTTTCTCCAATTCAACATTGCATCCATTATCCACTTTGTCGAATACTAAGCAAAATCCAGCAAATATTGACAATATAGTCAAATTATCAATCAACATAAGAAGCTAATCATACCCAAAACAGATAACCAACATATAATCCGTAACTCCAGAATCCATTCTCTTCAAATTGTAATTACCTAAATGCTAAACCTCAAGTTCTGATACCTCATTTATTGGCATGCTCCGAAACAACACAAGTATTAATGAAAATGATAATAAAATCAAGGTACATGACAGTCAGCCACAAATCCTCCTAATGAGAGGGCTTGCGAAGCCCAACTCCAGTGTACTTAACATATATTTTCACATATGTACATGATCCATGAAGAAAGGCTTTATATTCCAAAAATCCAAAGTTACATTACATATCAAACCAAGTATTTATTTACCATGTCATCAGAGTATTCGCTGCTAACGATCCAATTCACCTGCATGGCCTTGATCCCGAACCGTATTAATCTAAAAAATGGTATTTTAATTTGGGGTGAGCTTTCCACGCGCTCAGTAAGTGACATACATATTCAGTAATTTATATAACTGAAACCATGCACATAATAGAATACTGTCCAAACAAAGAGTTTATATTAAATATGCAATATCTTTAGAAATCAATTTTATGGATAGAAATTAAGCAACGTCACACCCTATCTTGCTAACTAGAGTGCTACATGAGCGATCTGCTTAGAAAGGCTGTTTACTGCGGTGCTCTACCTTTTACGCTATATTCCACTAGACTGCTTACTGTGGTAATTTGTCTGGCACAGACCGCTTATAACGGCGATCTGTCCGTTATAGGCCAACTCTCTCGATAGGCCTATGACTTAATTTCTTTGGTGTACACCATTAGCTAACGAACAATGCACTATATGCCTCAAGATGATTGAAATATCATTTGGCAAAACCCGCTTATCATGTGCAGCCTATAGGGGAAAAATCGTATATTCATCCATGATGAATTCAACAAGCATTAACTCATGCTTAAAATAATCATGAAGTTTCTTGAAATATACTCGCAAATCATGCTTAAAACAATTTGGGTTTGAAGAGAATGAGTTTGGAGAGAATTTGGGTTTGAAGAAAATGGGTTTGGAGAGGATGGGTTTGTAGAGAATAAGAGAGAAAATTGGAGGAGAAAGAGGTGATTTGGGAGAGAATCAATGGAATGGGGTTAGCGTTATTGAGGGAGAGAGATTGGGAGATGGTTGATGCAATTCGGGTTTGGAAAGGGAGAGAAATCGAGAGAGAGATAGATGAGGTTATGTCCTAATTTTTGGGCACAACTAGGGCTTTTATAGTCCCGACAAATGTACGGGGCTCGTAGTCCCATGTATTTGCTGGACAGTTCCAGCAAAGTCATTGTTTAATCTACGGGACTACTAGTCCCGTAGGTTTTATAATAGCAAAACAGAAAACCTACGGGACTAGTAGTCCCGTGGGTTTTTTGTGTTTAGTTTAGTGGCCGATTAGCAGCCACTAAACACACGGGACCAGTAGTCCCGTGTGTTTCAAAACTCAAATTCAGCGAAACCGATCTCTTTTTGGCTAGCTTTGGTGTGCTGGCCAAAAAGAGGTCAGTTTTGCTAATTATTTAGCAAAATTATCGGTTTTGCTAAATATTTATCAAAACTGGCCTAATTCAAAAATTTCTCCTCTAGATTAATATCAAAAGAATACATGTCTAGACATAAATAGAAAGAAGCAAGCTAACCTGTCTCCTTTTCCTTACCATTTCTTTAGCATTTTCCTTATTTTTCTCTTCTTCTCTTCTTGTTGAATCAGGAGCATGATCTCTCCTTTGTTTGTTTGTTTGCCCCCACCCCCCCTCTTTTTATCTAGCTAGAGCTCCTCCTCCTTTTACTCTTTGTTCTTGCTATTGGTTCAGTTACAGGGAACAACATGAGGAAGCAATGGGTTTACATGCCCTTTCCACCTCATCCTTTAGCCAAAGGGCATGTGTCACTCCTACCTCTAACTAATGCCACCTCATTCTTACTCAATTGACATGTGCCTCTCCTATATTTTCCAACATGGCGGCTCCATAGTTGATTATTTATCCAACAATTATCCACCACTTCTATATAAAATTCCCTTCAATCTTTTGTATTTGCAAATTCTTGATTTTATTTCAATACTATGATTTTTATTGCAAGATAATATTTAATTCAATATCTTTGTTTATAATGAATTAATAAGTACCAACAATAAAATTATAGATATTGCAAAAAAAAAGTTATTGTTCCTTGAGTTCAAGTTCTAACCCATGAAAAAGGTGCTCAACCTAGGGAGCATACTAGAATATAAAGAGTATAACCCTCAACGCTCGCCATTATTTCAAAGTTTGATGTAGTGGAAGTGTCCGGTAATAGCTTACACTTAAGAGGCTTTTACTACAAAGAAGCCTTAACACATAATTTTGAAATTATCAAAATATTAAAACTAATATTAAATTATTAATTGCGAAAAATCTTATGAAAGAGATATTTGTAACGGTTTATCTACAGTGATAGAGAAATATATCAACGCGTCTACAAGAAAAATATGTTAAATATGTCGCTGATATAAGTCCTAAGAAGATTAATTTTAAAGACAAGTTAAGATTCAATTATTCTATCATTAAATAGGATAAATATTCATGTATTACAATAAATAGACATAAGTTTTAATGAACTTATTAAGATTCAAAATTTTGGAGACAATGAATTCATCATTAAAGTTTGAAAACAATAATTAACATCAAACAAGAAATAAGTACTGGACATAATATCAATCATATCTCATTTTTAAATAAAAAAGGTCGAAAGAGTTGGTCCAAAACTATTATCTTTAAAGAAAGTCTTCTCAAACTTGATTGAGTTGTTGTTGTTATGAGAGTATTTCCAATGGGCGTAATTGTGCACTACCTTTGACGCAGAGGAAGGAAAATGGGGGAATACTCTTTATTATTTAAAATGTAAGTTCGTCTTAAGTGAATTGGGTTGCTTGGAATAATGCGCATGCATCCATTTAACTAGAGTTGTATCCCGCTTTTGCCTAGTAAAAAATTGGTTGAAGTGAGTTCAAGTTCTGAAGCGAATTAGCGGTCCCGGAATCTTACAGCGCCTTCAGGCTTCTCTTCTTGGTACGTCTTCGGAAAAGAAGCGTATTTATGCTTCTTTTCTGAAGCGCTTCGAGGAGCTTTTAAGCTAGGGTTCAAATGGCAAGAAGTTGACGTGTTTGTCGTGCTTGATGTATCTCTTTGATTTTATATGAAACTTTCCTAATGTGGAGTATAAAGGTTGTTTAATAGAATTTATAGGGGTTAGAAGGAAGGTATTGCAGAAAAATACAGTATCATATCTTCATGGGATAGTTTTTTTGTATCTGTTTGGGCCATTATCTAAGTTGATGATTTTCCAATCCATGCACAATGTATGCCGGAAAGATTTTAGTAGAATTGCCTTAATTGATCTGCTACGATGGTTGTTCCTCAGGCCTAGAATCTATCCTACAATTCTTAATTCACATTTACAATTGGTTTTTTTTCTGATTGTTGTGCTTTGGTAAGATACTCTAAGGCCACTTTTACATCGCAGAGCAAGTCACTACAATTTAATTCTTTTAAGTAAAAAAAGATCCTGTTTCAAAATCTGCTTATATATTGATAATCAGCTGAAGTTCGAAAGTTAGTATTGTGGAAACAGTATCATGTGCTATGAGAAATCTTCCATATATTTTCATTGCTTTATTGAATGTGATTTTCTCCTAATGTCAGGTACCATGAAGCTGATATGAGGACAGGAAAAGCTACCTATTGGCAGTTAACTAGCCTTCAGGCTTTCTGGCCTGGACTTCAGGTTATTAATTGACAACTTATCATTCTACTGATGATAAGAGAAACTAAATTTGCTTTGGTTAGTCCTTGATTTATTGCTAACAGATTCTTGTAGGAGATGTTGCCTCTGCCAATTTATCGCATCGAGAATTTTTCCATGTATGGGAGAGGTTTGGTGTGATACCTGAAAGGTATGTTTGATTTCCAACTTCTTCCATCTGGAGTTGTAAAATGAAGGTTTCTGCCTTCTAACTGAAGTCAAAACTTTGAATAGAAAATTATACCCAGCTATTTTATTTTTAAAGAGAAATATGTGAAACATTCATGTCTGTAAAGCAAAACATCTTAGCCTACTTTGTCTTGTGCAGAGCTGTAGGGAGAATGTTTTCGTATATTGGAACTTAACTTAGTAGTCATGCAGTTAGTCACTCTTCAGGTTGTATTCGGAAACCAATAATTAAGTAGGAAAAGAAACTACATCTATCTGCTTATGTGTTGACATTAACATAAGGTGTTGTCTGTTTAGCATAAAAAAGTTTCGAATAAAATGAGTTTATTTTCTTAATCTAATCCATTCCATTTAATTACTAGACATGATGTGACATGCTCGTTCCCAAAATTGTATAAGTTTGGAACATGACTCGGCCGACGATGCAACCCTTCGGTCACATTCATGTCTCTAATTCATCCTGTACATAGATATATAACCAAAAACTCCACAACAGAGCATGTAACTATGATAGCAAAAGAAATGTATAGTCATAAGTTAAGTAAAGAGATCTCCAGAAAGACAGAGTTCAACTATATCTATCCATAATGGAAGAAAAGAAGAAATATATCATAGTCTGGAAAGGCCACATGTGGCTTAAAGAAAAGTCTGAAATAAATAAGCTACCTAAACAACTAAAGTTGAAGAAGCGAAGAAGATAGGATGGTGATCACTGCTGCTAGGCCTGCTCCTCAAAATACTATTGATCCTTTAAAGCAAGAACAATCCCCGATTCTGCGATGCGCAAACCCTAGGGGAGTCAGAAACTTCCCAACAAACATGCAAAATAAAAAAACTGTGCATGTGTGTATGTGATAGACATAATAGAAAAGATGAAAACTAACTTAAAGGTGACCAAATTATATACACACACACTATAGATATCAATTAAAACACTACCGCATATCATGCAAGCATTTTATGTTTTATGATATGTTATTTGTATTAGAGGAGAATATTTTCATGTTGTTATGAAATACTCAGTTGATCATTATTCATTAGAAGAGGGTGATACAACCGGTAGTAACTCAAAGCAGGTTCATACCCACATATCCAATAGCTAAATACTCCTAAATCTAATACTCCTCCTCAAGCTTGAGCATAGATATCGATCATACCTAGCTTGCTACACAAAATAGAGAAGAGCTTAGAAGATGCAGCCTTTGTGAGAATATCGGTCAACTGTTCTGAAGAGGGAATATACAGAGTGTAGATCACCCCTTTCATTACAGTATCCCTAATCATATGACAATTGCTATATTCTGTCTTTTCATAAAAGACGGGGGTTCTTTACAATATAGATGGTAGATTGATTATCACAATACATGAGCATTGGACCTGGCTGAACCGAGCTCTGTCATCAAGTTCTTCAACCATATAATAACACAAGTAGTATGCGCCATCGCTCTGTACTTGGCCTTCGCACTAGACCGAGATAACACTTTTCGCTTCTTACTTCTCCAGGTTACTAAATTGCCACCAATAAAAATACAGTATCCAGTGGTAGACTTCCTAGCCCCCCATCTTCGGCCTAGCTCGAGTATGAATAAGCAGATATTTGCAAATGTCCATGCTTCTTGTACAATACGCCTTTTCTAGGAGAACTTTTAATATAGGCAAAAATCCTCTTAGTTGCTCTCCAATGAACCTATTTTGGCATGTGCATGAATTGACTCAAAAGTCCAATAGCAAAAGAAATATTAGGACTAGTGAGCGTAAGATACATCAACTTGCCAATTAACCTCCTATATTGCCTGCTGTCTTGGAAAATGTCATTTTTCTCATCCCAAAAGTTCATATCTGCTTCTATCAGCGTGCTGACGGGTTTGAAACCCAAAAGACCAGTCTCTTGTAGAAGATCTAAGAAGACTTCCTTTGGGAGAGAAGTAAACCATGTTTCTGATAAGCAACTTTAATCCTAAAGTATTTCGGTTTTCTCATATCTTCGGTCACAAAATGATGCTTGAGATACTCTTTGGTTTCTGCCAAACCCTGTCAGCAAAATATCATTAACATACATAGCCAAGATCACTATCCCCAATGTAGTGCAGCAACCAAACACAAAATGATCTGAATGACGTCGATGAAAACCAAACACTAGATATTATTTACCTGAACTTATTTTACCAAGCACGTGGACTTTGTTTGAGTCCATAGATTGCCTTCTTATGTTTGCATACATGAGTCTCCCCCTGAGCAACATACCCAAGATGTTGCTCCATGTAAATTTTTTCCTCAAGGTCACTATATAAGAAGGCATTCTTCACATCGAGCTGAAACATAGGCCACTCTAGATTAACAACAATGGAGAATAATGTACGAATTGAGTTGAGATAAGCAACAAGAGAGAGTCTTGAAGTAATCAACCTCATATGTCTGAGTAAAGCCTTTAGCAATCAGCCTGGCTTTGTATTTGTCCACAGAACCATCGGGCTTATACTTCACAGTGAAAACCCAACAACAACCCGCAATATTAGCCCATATGAAGCAGGAACTACATCCTAAGTCCCTCGAGAAACAAGTGCATCCATCTCCTCATTCATAACCTGCTTCCAGTTAGAAACTAACACAGCTTTCTGATAAGATCTGGGTATAGATACCAAAGATAAATATTGAGCAAACTGGTGAAACAATGTGGTAAGACTATCATAAGAAATAAAATGAGATATATGATGAGTTATGGTAGATTGTTTACCTTTTCGAAGAGCAATACGAACATCAAGGTCAGAGAGAACAAAGGATTGCTGACAGATAGACCATCGGCTGCAGACGGATGATCAGCTGAGGAGAGGGACGTGTAAATACTTTGTCTTCTAGTATACACCAAAGTTGGTTTGAGGCAAGTCTTTCGTCAACTTTAGAACTCAACACGGACTGAGTGAGGACATCATAAGGAGAGGGTATCAGTTGAGGTAGAAGAATACAGTAAGGTGGTGATCTTGTACACACAGATGAAAAATATGGAATAGACTCAAAAAAACGTAGCATGTGCAAAGATACTTCCTACATAGTGGATCATATCATCAATATCCTTTTGTGTTCTAGAGTATCCTAAAAAAACACACTTAAGAGATTGAGGAGACAGTTTATCCAAACCATGACGCATATTTTGAAGCATGTACAACCAAAAACATGAGGAGTCATAACAAACATGATTTTGTTAGGAAAAAGAGAGAAGGGAATTTGTCCATGAAGAACTGATGATGGCATTTGATTAATCAAATAACATGCACACAAGACAACATTAGACCATAAATACTTTAGGACATGCATATGGATCATCGAAGTTCGAGTCACACCTAGAATATGTCTATGCTTTCATTCAACCACGCCATTTTGCTGTGAAGTGTGTGGACAAGAGGTTTAATGAATAATCCCATTAGTGGCATAGAATTGAGAAACTTCATTTTTCAATATATTCTAAAGCATTATTAGTATGAAGCACACGGATGGAAGTAGAAAACTAGTTTTTAATTTCATTATGGAATAGCTCAATTACACTAGCAACTTCAGATCTATCTTTTAATAGATAAAGCCAAGTCATATGAGAGAAGTCATCCATAAAGACAACAAAATACCTAAATCCTTTCAAAGAGGGAAACCGACATGGACCCCAAACATAATGAACTAGCTCAAAAGCATAACTACTTTGTTTATTGACTCTATAAGGGTAGGAAGCACGATGATTCTTTCCTAACTGATATGATTCACTCTAATGACAAAATAGAGGACTCAATAGGTAATACAAAACGAAGCTTTTGTAAAGAGGGATGTCCTAAACATTAGTGTCACTCAAGGCTATCGATAACTGATAGCGTCGCGTAGCGGTGAGACATCACTAAGACTATTTGGAGCAATTACGGTAAAAAATGTAAAATTAAATAGCGGTCTAATTTAAATGTGTAATACTAAAAAAGATTAAAGAAAAATCTAAAAAATTTAAAAGTGCATATTTGATGATTTGAAGAGATCCTAAACATAAAATAGACATGTAATCATCACATAATACCAAAGACGACTGGAGAAGAAGTCAAAGAGTCGTCTTCGAGAAGATGAGCTGAGTGGTAAGATGACTGCCTTAGGAGGAGCTCACGGTGAATGAGGTGCCAGAGGCTATGAGAGGTGACGGGAGCACGCTGAAAATCGCGAGAGGCGGTGGAATGCAGTAGTTAAAGGTCAGGTTTAATTTTAAAAAAATAAATCCCAAACCGCTTTTAAATAGTAGTCAAAAAGCGGATTTTGCACATAATCACCCGCTATTTACCGTTAGGGCGCGCTATTGTCTGTTTTTGCGAACGGAAAATACGTATTCTGTAATATGTCACCGCTATTGGGCGATAGCGTAACGGGAAGGGATCACTAACGCTATTAGCGTTATTGCGGGGCTATTTACCGCTATTTATAACAGTAGTGCCACTATAGAGTAGTATCAGAAAAACTTGCAGTAGAACCAAACCGTGGCACACTATCATTCAACTAGTACATGCCTCCTTTCTCATAACTCGAACCAAACCAATCCTTGTACTAGTCTGAAGGTCTTTAAAAATAGAATAGGGAGGGAAAAGTCACCGTGCGGTTATTATTTTTTGTAATCTAGCTAATAGATAATAAACTGATAGGAAATTTTGGAGCATAAAGAACTTTTCTAAGAGTCAATAATGAAGTGGCGTGAACTACCCCATCACCAAGTACATGTGAACAAGTCCCATCAGTAATATGAGCAGAAGAAAATTTATTTGAAAATTGTAGGGAAGCAAATTTTAACTTGTATACCTACCATGTGGGAAGAGGCCCCTGAATCTAACACTCAAGGTCTATCAGAGGAAGCAATGAAAGCATCTATACCTGAAGAGGATGCATGTGTAGCTGTATGACTCGTCTGGGAGGACTTTAATTGAAGTAGACGGGCAAAATAAACTTGAGATATCTAAATCATTGGTGAAGATGTAGTTGCAGTAAGAGCTGAAGTAATGGTAGGAGTAGGAGCAGGACTAGGAACACTAGAAGGGTCTGAATTAGTCATATGCGCCCACTCTGACTTTCCAAACCTCCTAACACCTATCGAAAATATGGTTATTCTTGACACATTGAGTATAGTACTGATGACCACAATCTCTAGTCTACCGGGGACCAACGGATGTATGACCTCCCCCTGAATCACGATCGCAGCTGTGTCCTAGCCCACAGTCGTGATTTGAGTATAAAGTAGACTGCTTAATAGTAGATGAAGATAGTGTAGCTGGGGATGATGATGATAATGTAGACCTAGTCGAGACACGAAGCACCCTGGAGTATGTGGATGTCAACGAGGGAATATTATCTTCTACTAGTATCTGCCCCCTCACTTGAGTTAGCAACGTATAATCCAATCCTGAAAGAAACTTCGCCACAGCTAGATCCTGGCAATATACTCTCTCAAAGTCTTCAAGTTAGTCACAAGAGGCTGATGAACATCAAACTCATCTAAAATCCCTCTCAGAGCAGAATATTACTCGGACCTTGATCTCTTCTCTTGTTGGAGAGTAAATAATTGCACATACAATGCAAAAACTCGAGAGATATTTTTCTCATTGCTATAAACCTCCTTCAGGGTACACCAAATATCCTTAGCAGTCTTCAAGAACATGACATCTGAGCTCACCTTCTTATCCATACTGTTAAGAAACCACGTAATCACACAACAGTCATTGGCTAACCAGTCTGAATAGGTTGGGTCCTTGTCATCTGGAGGATCCTCAAGGAGGGGTTTTAATTTCTTCTAAGCACCTACAAACACACGAAAAGCTTTAGCCTATAGTAAGTAGTTGTTTCCAGTCAACTCGATACTATGCCCGACTGCAACTCGATGCAGGACTCGAGTGTTGCTAGTCTTTGCTTCTGCAATCGGCATTACCGAGTCGATCAGATACTGTGGAGCCTTCTGCGGCTCAGGCTCTGCTTGCCCAGCTCTTTAAGTACGAGTTGTATCTCGATCGCATTCTCGTCTCGACATTTATTATATCAATAGGAGAGCTTAGTAGACACAGTAAATAAAGTCGCAAACATATATACATTACATAATGTATCATATACTATTCACGCAAATACTTTTCAATCAAAGTAAGGTAGTCATAAAAAATTTCATAATTTTTGAGGTATACGTATTACGTGCTCACTCATTCTAGGAATTCTTAGCGAACTTTATACATGAATTCTAGAAAACTCTATCCTAGCTCCACGACTCGACACAAGATGATCCTAAGGATGCTGGAACTAGAGCTTTGATACCAACTGTGACGCCCTTGGGTTCAACAAGGCTGCAATCCAAGATGAATCCAACGATATCAAATCTGCCATACACCCGCATAATGTATTAACACGTTTCACTAATCACAGTAATATCCTCTAGTAGAATAAAAAAAAAGTGTAGGTGCAAAACAGGCAGAGTAAAGGAAATAAATACAATAGACGTGATATAGAAAGACATCTCATATATGAAATCATGTCTCAACTGAACAATTTGTAATACATCTGAAATAAATACGAACTAACTCAATCATGAGTCAACTGGAAACAAAATTAAGGCACACTGTCTTTACACTATGGAAATGAAACTCTAATGTCTGAATAGAAATATAAAACTACAGTGGAGCTTCTAATGGTAAAATCATGCGATAGCGACTATGCTAGAACTCCGTCATCCTGCGGCTCTCCGGAACTCTGAGCTGCCTGAAAAGAAATTAAAAAAAAGAACAATGACAAGAGCGTCAGAGCGCTATAGCAATATCACCTCTATCCGTCCCCAGGAGGAATGGCTGCTAGATGAAGTGGATGCTCTACCTATTAAGCATAATCTACCTAGATCAATTTTTCCGTATCTATCGGAATTAATATTTAGACACCTACAAAGCGAGACGTAGTACGTCGAGCGAAATAATCTAAACAAGGAAACCCTCATGCATATACTATAAGTCTCAAATTATAGATACTTAAATATTAACACCAAACTAAAGATAAACAATCTAAAGAAAATCAATAATTAGAAAACCCATAACACGAGACTGGTACGTCGAGCGAAATAATCCAAACAAGGAAACCCTTATATATATACCATGTGTCTTAAATTGTGAATCACTAATCATCGATCCCAACTAAGAAGTAAAGAGAAGCAATACGCGGAAGTAAAACAACAACTCTAACCCTCACACTATGTCAAAACTCAGACTATTCTCGAGTAGTTGACAAAAACATAAGGAGTATCATCCAGCATAATCATTCCTATAAACAGACCATATCTGTCAAACCTCAAAATCATACTCTACTCTTAGGTAACTAGCATGGGAGCAAACTACAATTGTGTGTAT
>NC_033800.1:94337304-94351575 GCF_001876935.1 Asparagus officinalis
TTTATCAACTAATATACTCTTGTAAGGTTCTCACAATATAATGTAGATTCAACGTTGTTATTCAATCGTTCTGCGACAATAAGTTTTATCTTCCCTATTCCGGATGATGCATTCAGATGATCGTACAGCGGAATGTAGGCGTATCAGCCTAATCCGGAAACACCTCGATCATCTTCGAGTATTGGTACCGTCGAGGTCTCATTACGGGAAAATGTCCAAATACCTCCTAGTGTGGTACAACCGAGGTCTCATTACGGGATAAACGTCCACACTGAACTTCCCCAACAGAAAGGTTATGCATTATCATGTATTATGCCAACAACTATCGACTCAAACATGTGTTATGCACCTCAACTATGCATGTCAACTCAATTTAGAAACATGTATTCAAGCATTCGTGCACGTGTCTCGGGGTACAAACGTAAGACTCGTATCTGAAGTGTAATCGCCACTATATCCGTACTAATCATATTCAGGATATCCGTGTGTACTACGATATTGTACGTGTGTACTCATGACTGTACGTGCAGCATAGTGTGGATCGAACCCGCGAACACAAATAAAAGATGCTAAAACATCCAGGAAACAAAAAGAAAACAAACCAGTTGATCGCCCCTAGGGCTCCGGTCGATAGCACTGCAGGTGTGTACAACACTACAACGTGCACAAACAAGCCTTCACCGGTCGACCACCCCTAGGGCGTCGGTCGACCGGCCAGAGAGGAATCTGTCTCCTTAGGTTTTTCGTGTTTTGTCGATTTGAGATATGTAACTTGTTCAAACATGATACTTTCTTATCATGAAGTATCTAACAACACTTAAACATTGTTAATTGCTTTACAGAAATTATTTTCAACATATTTCACACTCTTGGGTTAATCAAATTAGGGTTTAACAACCTAATTAGCCAAATTCCTCGATTAAAACATGATCTCTTAACATGATTAATATAAGCATGCTTGCAAAACTCAAAGAACAGATATAATTTGATTTAAATTCGTTCATATCTCTAGGTATCACAAACCTAGGGTTTAAGCATGATTAATTAACATGATAACTCAATTCATTGCTAAATTAGGGTTTAAGCATGGTTTAAGCATGATTAACAACTTAAAAACAAAATTAAAAGCAACCCTAATGATCATGATCATCATGTTACTAATATAAATAGCGAGAAAACCATATAGATCTAACATTGGTTTAAGATTAATCATAAAAAATCTCATCTTTTTCACATCGGTTTAAGCCAAAACATGTAAAACATTGATTTAAATATATTAAATAATTTATTAACTAATAGTGCATGTTTGGATAAAGATGATCTTGCCTTAATCTCGTGTGCAAGCCTCTGAAACAAACAACAAGCAATCCACAAGTACAAACAACCCGTTCTCCCTTGTCACATGTCGATGATTTCGCCCTTGTGTCGGTATTTTGCTTCACAAAGCTCACAAAACTTACAAGAAATTGATTTAGGGTTTTTGAGGGGAGAGTGTGGTTGCTAGGGTTTAGAGATATGATAAAAGAGAAGAATTTTCCTAAAAAACACAGGTATTTATCGAGGCAAACCCGAAACAAACTCGTTTGACCAGAACCAGGAAACCTAGTCTGACTGGGAAAATCACTTTCGGTATTTTAGCTGTAACTTTCTTATCCGATCTCGGAATGAGGTGATTTAAGATTTGTTGGAAAACTGTTGAAGAGACCTACAACTTTTGTTTTTTGAGTTTTTTCAGATTCGAATTGCATAGGTGTGTAAAACATATATACTCTTAACTGGTCGTTTTTCTAGATTTTAGGCTTGTGTATATAATGTATGATTTCACTTATATATTCACATATATACATTGAGTTGATTTCAAATCAATTTCTAACATACTAAAATATTAATAAATGTTATTTACCACCATATAACTTATTTATTATTGTTTATCATAATATATTTAAATTTACGGGATTTTACAGCGATGGCAGCAGGAGGGCCCACAGGCGGCGACGGCTTGAGGACCACTAGAAGTCGGTAGTTTTTTCCTTTTTTAAAAGGGTTAGGTTTTTTTGAAAGAAGAGTGGAGATTATTTGGTTTTAGAGATGGGGGGTTGAGATTAAGTTGTATTTCATAATATATAGAGATACAACCGGGTAGTAACTCAAAGCGGGTTCATACCCACTAATCTAATAGCTAAATACTACTAAATCTAACACATGTATATATAAGTCAGTTTTCCCATAAAATGTCTCGGGAACATGACTTCAAGTTAAATATTGGCCCTCTGTCCTTATAAATATAACTCAGGATATCAAGTATGCACATAAACCACCTATATGCACTTTATGTTTCTCATCCAATTCCCCTTTTTTAAACCCAGTGTTTCTCAGTTCATTGCTGTGACTGTATATGAAATGTTATGCACTATTCACGAGATTGTCGTGGAATGATTTTTGTAAATCTATGAAAAATAACTATGGTCCAGAACATGTCTAATCAAAATGGGTGTATCGTCTAGTCGATGCTATAATAATAATAATTGTTGAAGGAAAATCTCATACCAGAAAGTCATCTTCATGTACAGTCGGTTCTATTGAAAATCACAAGGTGATCAAACAAAGGTTTCACATAATTTCAATCATTGTTTTGTAAGATACATTCTTAAACATCTACTCATGTTCTATTTGAGGATTCCCATTGCATTCTCAATACGTATATCCAATATATATATATACACACACATATATATATACATAGATATACATACATACATATACATATGTACATATACATACATATACATACCTACATACACATACATACATACATATACATATACATACATACATACACATACATACATACAGATACATACATACATACATCCATACATGTATGTATGTATGTATGTGTATGTATGTATGTATGTATATATATATATATATATCAATGTTGAAAAAAACGCGTTTTATAACGTAAAATAGCGTTAAACGTAACCTAGCGGCGGCACAACGCGACGTAGCGTTTTAAAATAGCGTAAACACAAAATAACGTACGCTATTGTGAGCATAGCGTAAGTTATGTGGCGTTTAGTTGTGGCGTTGGTTAACTTGCGTTATTTGATTAAATGGTTGGGATTTATTTTAAAACATCTCAATGGCGGTGATTGACTCAAACTCAACAAAACCTAGACTTTATGTTTCTAACCACTTCGTCCTCGTCTTCACGTCCTCGTCCCCCGCCGAAGCTAGGGCTCGTCGTCGTCGTCTCCCGCCTGATTGTTTGCCATCGTCGTCGTCTCCCGTCGAAGCTGGTGCCTTCGTCGTCGTCGCAAGGTGAACTGTTTTTCTCCGTTGTTTTTCTTCACTGTTTTGCTTTTGAGAATTGTGAGGGGAGAACGAAGAAGGGGATGGGTTATTTGTTGGGGGGTGAGCTGATGGAGAGAGAGGGAGAGAGAGAGAGAACGAAAGGAGAGAGGTGATTGTGATTTGTGAGGGGCTGCAGTGGGATGGATGTGATGGGGAGCAAGGTGATTGGAGTGCACGTGGGGTCACGTGAGGGGGAAATGAATGTGGGGGACAGGGGGAATCTTTTTCTTTGGAGTGGAGTGGAGGAGTGAGAGAACGAGAGAGTGGATTTGAAGCACATCCGGTTTGAAGGACAGGGGGAATTCTCTGGTCACATGTGTTGGATGCTCCAAACTGGATGTGTGTAACTATAAGGATTGATTCTGTTGAAAAAACTATGAACCAGGCTGATCTTCATGATCATTCATTGGGCATTCATTTAAATAATAATAAATTGTGATGATATATTGATTTGTGAAATTAAAAATTATGATGATTATTTATATTTTTTTATTTTGAATGTTATATATTTATAAATTATTTAAATAATAATAAATTATTTAACTTACGTTACGCTATGCGTTATCGCTATTGTAACTTAACCGGAGGTAAGCGTTACGCTATGCGTTATCGCTATTTTCAACATTGGTTCCAAGCATGCTGTCTGCTAGGTGGTAGATCCACTACCTAGATCCACTTAGCAGTTTTTACAACCATAATGTCTACCTTTGTGTTTGAAAAAAAAAGGAGAAGGATGAGCTTAGGTTGAGATTTTTATGAAGAGGCAGGACATCAAACCAAACTAGTATCTCTTAGACGAGTTAGGTCTCTTTCCTAATTCATTCTTCCCTGTTCTTTCTCGTTGTAGCTGCAATGAAGGCGGAGGCATCTGTAGCATCACAATGAAAATGGATGGTATTGATGACAGTGAGGTACGAGGGCAAACATGAACTCTTCTTCTATACCTTCTCTTTTCTTCTTAAGCTTTTTAATGTTGTATAATACGTTCAATAAAATTGTATTTTTGTTATATGTGGGGCCTGCTAGTTTCTGACGATGGAAACGGAGAAATTTTACATGTAGCAAATAGGAATTAAACAAATGCCACATCTAATAAATGTTGTAGCTTGGAAAAAATAAGCATCAGATCCTTTGTTTAGTTTAGTTCAGGGAACAATAAGTTGAATTACTTTATCAAGTAGGAAATATAGTAATCATGCATACATAACATAGCATTTTTTGTTATAAAAGTGACATAATGTAGTTTAGTTGGGTAGCAACAGCTTTTTTGTCGCAAATAGCTCAGCGGTTATTGCAGTCAGTTTGAATCTCCATTTCTTATTCAATCAAATAGCTCCTTTGATTGGTGCTAGAGGACATCTCATTTTTGGTTATCTGGGTAATTATAATTTTCAACATATTTTGAAAATGAGTCCAAGAAATCATTGAACATATCATAAAATGCACTTGAAATTAATGTATTTTCTAGTGCTCTATCACATCTTGCCCTATGTGCCCAATGATTGATGATAGAGAGTTGATCTTCATTATTTGTATTGATACTTCTAACAACTCCACGATCAATATGTCTAGCCTCAATTGTCCATCTTCTCATAATATATTTTGATGGATCTTTATTACTTGCTTCTTCACCAAAATGTGCAAGCTATGTTTGTAGAAAATACCCTCCATCTCAAATTTACAACAAGTACAAGTTACTGAATTTTCTTCGGATGCATTAAAGACAATAATATGCTTTATTACTTTTTCACTTTCATCCACTCTATCCATCATCCAAACGGTATATGTGCTACATGCATCATTTTTTGACAACTTCTCATGAAGCATAGAGTAACTATCCTCAAATTCTCGTTGAAAAATACGAAACACATTCCATGTATAATATCCTCTAGCAAGCTTTTCAATAAGATGTTTTGTGGTCAACATAGGAATTGAATTTGTAGTCTTGAAATCTTGCTCAAGTTCAGCGACTCGTCGATTTCTTATGGCTAAATCGTATTGCTTAACAAAATCATGCGATTCGGTTTGTGCACTCATATAATTATCAAAATAGGCATTAATTCCCTCATTCTGTTGAGTAGATATCATAACCGCGGTAAAAGTATCTTTGAGATACACAGGAGCCTAATGATCTCGGTGATTAAACAAATTTACTAACCAACTTATTTTATCTAAATCATATTTATCTCGCATTTCTTCCCAACGCTTTTCAAACTTTTCTTTCGTGCTACTCCAATACCACTTTTTGTTCCTTGTAGAAACTTCATCACCATGAATATGTTGCAATGATTGAAGATGTTGTAAGGAACACCTAATATGCCATGAACAAAAGCGACGACAGATTTGAGGGAAATTATGAATTGCACCACACATAGCTTTGTTTTGATCGGTGATGATAGTCAAGTGGGCTATACTCGACATACACTATAGCCATTGGCTAAATACCCAAATAAAGGTCTCATCCGTTTCATCGGCTAGTAGTGCACACCCAAAGAGAATAGATTGCCGATTATGATTAACGCCCGTAAATGGTACAAATGGTAACTTCAAATTGTTTGTTC
Source organism: Asparagus officinalis (assembly GCF_001876935.1). Taxonomy (NCBI): domain Eukaryota; kingdom Viridiplantae; phylum Streptophyta; class Magnoliopsida; order Asparagales; family Asparagaceae; genus Asparagus; species Asparagus officinalis. Next base: position 94,343,220 of record NC_033800.1, read on the forward strand.
TATAAGTAACACCAAAGTAAAACCACATCTCAAAGTTGCAAATAAGAAGTCCTCGCTTTACCATCCACCCAAAAATACTTCTCATTGTTCCATTATTTTCTAGATCCAATGCAAAGTAAAATTATGGATCGGAGAGTTTTTTCTCTTGAAAATGTTGAATTATGGAAACACACTCTTGGCCAATATTATTTTTTCGTCCTTTTCTAAGATGAGCTTGGCATTCTTGTTGAGTGAGAGAGTTTCCTTCATTTCCATTAGTAGCATCTACAACTTTACAAATAGTAGAAGGTCATAACCCTCTGCCATCGAGAGTATCAATCAATTTTCTTGTTGAAGGAGCTTGCCGAATTAGCCTGTGTGAACGGTGCTCTCGCACTCGATTCAGAGTAGTTAAAAGATGACCACTATGAAATTTTCGTACCTCTCATTTCTCCGTGCTTCTAATAAGTCCTATGACCATTTTTGCGGTGCATTCATATCTTGTATCGGCCTTGCGAACCACATTTATGCTATCATCTCTTTTATCTTTCAAATATTTGAAGCCTTCTTTGTCACAAACAAAGATCCAAGAAATGATTTCATCTTTGTTTCTTGACCAAGATGTTTTACCTTTTCGAATACCAAACCCCTTACGTTTAGCGTATGAGTTGTAGAATTCGTAAGCTTCTTCATGAGTAGAGAACACCATTCCAACATAGGGATCAACAACATAATTGCGTTCTTCAGTTACATGGCCATCAAGATCATTAACATTCTTCGCATGATCCAATTCTTATAAAAATGGAGAAATAAAAACATGATGAGCAAAGCACAATATATTCTAAAAAACATATATCTTCCAATATAATAATGCATTTTAAAAAATAAATATCATTACCTAAGATGGAAAATTTATCGTGGAGGTATTCTGTTATATCCCAACAATGTTACATTAAACGTTAGGCGCTTCTAGACGTCGAACTTAACGCCCAACGCTTAGTCGTCTAGGGGGCGTTTTTTTATTTTTATTTTTATTTTTTTAATTGTGATACTTGAAAATAAATATATATATACTCATTCAAAGATGCATAAATACTAAAATACCAATACTATTAACTAAACTGTTTGGTTTACCAATTACAATAGCTCTTTGTATGTTTATACTTCTCAACTCAAATTATAAGTTCATCTCAACTCAAATTACAATATGTATTAAATTCATATAAATTTTCAAAAAAAGATAGCAATTTTAGTTCCAAAATAAATCATGCATACTTAGATACTAAATAGCCAAAATAATAATTAACAAGGCTAGAGCTTAAGATATTTTCTTTTTTTATTTTTAATTACAATAATTGATAGTGAATGTCAATGTTACAGAAAGCTTAGATGTCGGACTGATGTCTAGACAGATTTCTTTCTTCATTTAAGTGGTGGTCGATGAGGTTTTGTTGAAGGTCGGAGGAGGTAGTGGAGGTATTCATATTTGGAGGTTAATGAAGTTTGGAGGACGTGTAGGTTACAATACATAAAATCATAACCAATGCCTACAGGGTGTAATGCACGGAAGCAGACAATACTTCCCTAAATGCTCGTAAAATCTAGGTGGGCAGCCTAAATACCGCCTAGGCGCTAGACGCTAGTTAGGCGGTCTAAGTATCGCCTGGGGGGCAGCCTAAATCCCGCCTAGGCGCTAGACGCTAGTTAGGCGGTCTAAGTATCGCCTAAGCCTAGGCGAACGCCTAAGCGGAGGTTTTTTAAAACAGTGTATCACAATATTCATGGAAGATATTTCATATGCTTCAACTTGAAGTGCGTCCATCTAAACTATTGGAGAGTCCATTATTACATCATGTGAGGGAAGTGGTGAAGAGTCCATCTAAACTATCAATATATTACTTATAACAAGGTTCAAGAAAACATCACATGACTTTATATAACGTTATATAACAAGGTTCAAATCATGAGATTAAGTATACATCTTCATCTTTCTCTTCCTTAAAAACATTCATGGTGGAATTATTAATTTACAAATTAGAGGCAAAAGCTGTTATTAACACCTAAAAATAATAATAATTAATAGCAAGCAAGTTATAAGTTACCTCTAAACTTCTTCTCTATCCAAATTGGTGAAGAAAAGACCCGAATTGCCTTGCAAAAAGTGAAACCAATCCCCAAATTAGCACAAACTCACAAAAACACAATACTACTAGCAAACCAGTGTTGTAAAAAACGCCCTGGGCGGCCACCTAGGCGGCCGCCTAGGCGGAGGCGGTGCCCCCACCGTGCAGTTTAGCCTTGGGCGGCCACCTTTGGGCGCTGGGAGCGCCTAGGCGGCCGCCCAGGGCTAAGCGGGTCGCTTTAGCGGCCCGCCCCACATTTNNNCAAGCCCCAAAACCACAGCCTGGGCGCTCCCAAAAACCCAAACCAAAAAAAAAAAACGCAATCCCCAAAACCCAAAACCCAAAGTCCAAACCCAAAACCCAAAGTCCAAACCCAAAACCCAAACCCAAAACCCTAAATCTGTTTCACCTGACGCCGCCAGCTCAAAAAACATCTTCGATCTCGTCCTGGGAGATCGTCTTCGAGCTCGTCTTCAACTACCTGGTGCTGGGAGATCGTCTTCGAGCTCGTCTTCAACGACCGAACTCGTTGTTCTCATCTCCGACGTCTTCCGAGCTCGTCGTTCTCATCTCCGACGTCTTCCGAGCTCATCTCCGAGGTCGTCGTTCTCATCTTCGAGCTCGTCCTCTACTTCGAGTTCGTCGTTCTCATCTCCGCAGAAGGAAGAACAGCAGCGACGTTTTCAACTTGTTTTTTGTGTTCGGGTATGCTCTTAAGCTTTCAAAACCCTCCAACTTATTTTCCTTGATTTTTAACTCTTTTTTTCTTGGATTATATTCATTATTTGGGTTCGGATATCCATTACTATTATAAAAATCAGTTTTTGGAGCTTACTGATTTATCTGGATTTTTTTTTCATCTACTATTTATTTGTTTCTCTTCTATTACTAATGAAATGAGGTTTTTGAAGGAGGTTTATGTCGTTTATATGTTCTGGGTAAATTGTCAACGATGCTATTGCTATGTATATGTCAAATCTTATATTAAAGTTCGCTGCTGTTCTTTCTTCTGCAGACAATGCTATGTATATGTTAACTTATTATCTCAAGCTCAAGGAAATTAACTGCTCCTAGCCTTATGTTAACTTAATATATTTATATCATATTTAGTTTAATTGTTTAAGACTGTAAGTTTATTAGTTTAATTGTTTAAGTTTAATTTTCTTATTTCAAATGAAAAAGTATCCGAGTGTACAACAGAATATGCATCACCACAGTCCACAACAGACTTATGCTCCCTACATTTGTCTTTGTCATGTTCATTCTCTGCATTTGTTCAAAACTTACAACTGTACATGCAATAATTGTGTATCACTGTATCTGTATTGAGTTGAGTGCTGAAACTATAATATTCACACTCCCTACATTTAGATTTGCAGCAATAACGAATGAAGTTGTAGTTTTTGACCTACAAAATAGAACAATAATTAGTTGCAGCAATAACTATTATAGTTTGGATAGCATATGTGTTGGTATTTTTGTATTTATGCATTGTTGATTGAGGGTATATATATTTATCTTCAGGTATCACAGTTAAAAAAAAGAAATAAAGAAAAAAACCGCCCAGAAACCGCTTAGGCGTCCGCCTAGGCGTCTAAGCGCTGGGCGCCAAGTTCGGCGTCTAGGAGCGCCCAACGTTTAATGTAACATTGTAGCAAACAAATAATCAAAATACGTATATGTTAACAATATTCTAAATTTTTTTTTCAAGTTCAACAGAGGCAATAACATCACTAATGTTAACAAATAATCAAAATACTCATGAACTCCTCTTAATTTTTTCTTAATTTTAAAGTTAGTTATTTAGATAACTCGTCGTAGGAGATCGTCAAGGCGGCGACGCTGGGCTCGCGGGCGTAGACGTGGCGGTGAGGGTGTAAGTGGGTGTGGGGCCCATCACATATAGAATTATTTTTTATTTTTGATCAATTGATTTGAATGGGGGGTGAAGATTTCTCCATGTAGGCGCTATCTTAGAGTGTGTATAAGGTGGCACCTTATACACACTTTCACCATATATATCTGTATATACAACTATATATATATACTTGTAACTATATAAATATATATATAATGTATAATGTAGTTATAACTTATAAGTATACTTATGTGTATATTATAGAAGTACAATTATATAAGTATAAATAAGTACATAAGTATAATTATATATAATTATATTGCATCTAGTATATTTAAAAGTATATCATATAAGTAATGTCTATAAATTATATATAACTATGTTGCATCTAGTGTATATAAAAGTATATCATATAAGTAAAGTGTATAACTGTACTTAAATAAGCATAATGTAAGTATATACTAATACATATATAAATATAATAAGATTAATCTAATTTTTTAGCAATTTTTTACCAAGAAAAAAAATCCGGGCCCGCCCAGTGCCTGGTCTGGACCCGAACTCGGACCCGGAGTGCCAGGGCCAAGCACGAATGGACATGCCTAATCATATCCTTCTTAATTGATTCCAACCAAGTTCTTTTAGGTCGACCTTTAGTTCTTTAAGATATTTTTGTTGTTGTAGGTTCTGCAATATTTCAGAACCTAAGCTTCCTATATTTAAATTCAGAACTTAAAGCCTACACCCTCGTCCCTTATTCCAAAGAGTGGTGTACCATGCTTCCTTTCCCATCCCATGACTCACAACTAACTGCATTCTACATAAGCAACTATATTTCATAAACTGAAACATATGAGCATTTTGAACTGATTTACTTTTTATAAACTTGCATAATTGTCACTAAATATAAACTAATATAAATGGGAAGATTAATGGAGTTGAGAATCTAGGTGGTCTATCGGCAACAGTAGAAGTATAGGGAGTCTATCCACAATTTGGCGATGACACAGGTGGTCTATCCGTGATTAACCCAACTTTTTAATTTGAAAGTAGATAATTTTTCTTTAGTGTCACTTTTTATAGTCCATGACATTGGAATTTAATGTTCCTTTTTTTACTGTCTGCCTTTTCTTTCATATTGCATGTTTCAATACCCTTCATTATATTAATTTTTGCTTCAACTTCAAGTGATACATACTTTATTCCTACAGGTATCTTCTGGACCGAGGCGTGTTGCATCCCACTGAAAAATATTATCCTTTGCGCCCTGAACTGGCAGAATCAACATTTTACCTTTACCAAGCAACCAAAGGTTCTCAGAAACTTTCAAGAACTTTTGACTTTAATTATGCATTAGCAGAAAAGTTTATTACAAGCTGATGAAAGTGTGTGTCATTTTCTGTCACCGGAACTTCTGAAGTCTGTCCAAAATGCTATGCTTCGTGAGAAATGTGAAATTTTTAACTATAATTAGCAAGAGTGCTGCATTCTATTTATGCGCTCCATAATTTAAGAGTAATATCTTGAGATGAAGCTGGTTTTTCCTGAATACAGAAGGTTTTCTATGTCATTTACTTCTCTTTATTATCAGCTTAAATTTCAAAACTAGAAACATAGGTTTTTAGCCCCAGCTGACTATTAAGAGTTATACGGCAATGTGCCGTCTTGTTTACACTTGCCTAGGCTAGGAGAAGCTATACCAACATGAGGTTTCACTTTATGTTGGTAACTGTTAGTGGTAGAAGCTAAGAAAAGCTTAATCCCATTAAAACTTTTCTTTGAGTCTTGCTCTGTAGCTGATTAAACAGCAAAAATGTGGATGACCCTTTAGTTACGCGGGTTGTTATCACATTTAGGAATTTCGATTTTAGTGTTTGCTATCAGGTTCGTTGAACCTCTGGGGAGAAATTATGCGATGATAAAGCTCAATATTATTGCTATAGTTGGAAAGTGTATTACACTAAGAATGCACTTTAAAGATTAATAATTATTGTACAATATCATGTTGAGTCCATATCTTTTGCTTCAAGTTTTTTTTCCTGTCGTGCAGATCCATGGTACATGGAAGTAGGTGAAACTATTGTGAACTCTCTTAATTATTACACCAAAGTTGATGGTGGTTTTGCTAGCATCAGGGATGTGACAACAATGCAATTAGAAGATCACCAGCATAGTTTCTTTCTTTCCGAGATGTGAGTTATTCTATATCTAGTGTTATTTAGATGACTACTCTTTTTCTTTTTTTCTTTTGTTGTGGTAATGTCATTGACGTAATAAGTTCACCTTTCTCGTCTCTGTTAGGTGCAAATATCTTTATCTTCTTTTTGATGATACCTTCCTGGCTGAGCAGAGTTATATATTTACTACTGAGGGCCATCCATTTCCCATAAGAAGTGCGTGGCATGAGAAACTTCCTAATACGTATATCCCAAGCAATTGGACATCAGTGAAGGTGTCATCTTTCGCTTAATTTGTACCCTTTGAATTGCTTTACATGTTGCTTTTTCTGTAGCAGTTACTACTAAATTATACATATTTATTTATAAATTTCTCTTAAAGTTTTCTAATAGCAGCTCATCTTGTCTGATAAAATTTATGTGTTCATGTCCTTGATGAGTAAAGGTCAGCAGGTGGTTTTATAAGTTTACAAATTTTCTGACCAATCTTGTAGATGAATTTGTCTAATGGCTGAAGCTTTTTTAATTCTTTCATGGATGTTTCTCGTGACGGGATTGAATTTTGGTTGCATTTGGAGAGGATCACAAAGTATGAAGCATTTCTAATTTGGGTGGAAGCTTAGGGTGTCTTTTTATGTAGTTGTTTTGATTCATCATTGTCGAAGAAGAAATGATTTGGGGAAGGGTTTCTTGAGATGATCAAGGAGATATTGTCACATTCCTTTCTCAGAGAATGAAGGAAAAAATTGTTAATCATTCTGAAGCTGAGGAAAGTTTTTCATAATCCCAATGCCCTGAAACATACTCATTCGAGGGTAAGAACTTACAGAGCAGGTTTAGACTCTTAGAATATGTTTCTGTAGATAAAGTGCCTTGTGGGATCATCGTGAGATATGTATAATGTGAAAAGCCTCAAACTCAACAAGTTGTGCTGTAAAATGCCAGTCACAAGCCCTAAGAAATCTCTAACTTCAGCAAGTAAATGTGACCGAAAAAGAATTTCTGACTGTGGAGTTAGCTACAACTGTGTGTGCAGCTAAGACCAGTGATGGAGAGGTAGTGTCAACCACCGGAAAAATTATGCCTTAGAAACTAAAATCCTAGGGGGATAAGGCTCTAATTTCAAATACTATCTTAGATGCTACGGGGTTTCTTCTGCAAAGAGATAACTATGCTAGGCACAGTCACAGTAAGATTGAGAAAACTAAAGCGACATAAAATGATTATCTAATCAAGAGAGAGATTAAGAGAATGAGAGTTGAGAGAGTGGCAGATAGTAGACATAACACGTAGCTGATTTAGCCAATTAGTCTACATCAACAACCTAGAGGCCTCCTCTTTAGGATTGAGGTGTAAATTAACTATGCTTCCATACGAGGAAATTTATTTTATTGGTGTAGTAATTTGCTTAGATATACAAAACTACTATAGAAAATAAAAAAGAGAAGGTTTTAGAACAAGATTCGCCAGCTTCACACAGCTTCTAAGGTGAGAGTCGCTTTAGCAGAATTATTCCCCTGCTATGTCAGTATGCTTCCACGAGTCTGATCATGAGTCGCAACAGATAATGAATAGTGAAGGAGTTGCCCAAATGGAAGTGATGCATGTTTTGTTTAGACAGAGGATTTTTTTGAAAAAGAGATTTTTGTTTTTTAGGAGCTAAAGAGAGATTCTTCCGTGCTTTTCACCTGTAGTCTACTTCTGGACTGTCAAGATTATTCTTGCAAGGCAACTGAACTGCTCTGTTATTGACTAACAACAACTAGGTCTTGTGATCATAATAGCGTTGGAATAGAATATGACCAATGTAACCGCTAATTAAACTACCTGAACTGTTTTAAGCTTGTATGTGAGAAGTTCTGGTTAAAAAATTTGAAAATTCCTTCCTGCCATCCTGCACAGGTAGTTTAACGCTCTCTAGTGTCGTTAGTGGTTACGAATATTTTTGATTGATCCAGGATTACCATGTCCAAGCCTAGTATGTCAACATTTGAAGGTAATATTCTTAACAACAAGAGAAGAATTTTTATTAATATAGTTTAGGATTATATTCTGCCAATTCATCATGCCCAAGATCTTTTCTAGTAACTGCACTGTGTCTAGCAATCATAACTATATTTTTTCATATCATCTTATAACATGTTTTTTAAGAAGAGAATGTTTTTTAACAAAAGAACCACTGATGAGGCTTCTGCTAACTGTTGCCACAGATTAAGTTA